>NW_024424897.1:13086715-13088485 GCF_017311325.1 Ursus maritimus | reverse complement strand
TCCTGAAGCCAGAGCATCGAATTGAAGCCAAAGTCCCTGCACCCTCCCTGCCCAAGCTGGGCTGTGAATTCAGCAAGCCCTGGGGCTTCGAGAGATGAGGGAGTGGCAGGAGGCGGCCAGGAAGTCCCATCTTTTGTTCCCTCAGGTGGTGTGGACTGGGAGCCAGCACAGGTGACAGCTAGAGTGTGACGTCTGTCTCCCACTTGGGGACCCAGTGCTGGGTCCTGCTCTTGTCCGGTCGCTGATAATCCCACAAAGCGGGTGAATCCCTTCCCTTCCTGAACAAGAGCTTACCCAACCCTAAAAGGGGACAGGGAGGTGGCTGGCAAGTTCTAGGGGGCAGGTGAGAGCCCGAGGCTGCACCCAGGCAGGGTGAGGGGACCACCCAGGCCAGCACTGGAGGGGCTCAGAATACCATCCTCCTTCCTCCCCAGCCAGGTTCCGGGAATGACTGCTTAGAGCCCTTTCAGTCCCAAGAAGTGATAATTTGACTTCACTTTGAAAATTTTAATGAACTGCCTCTTCATGGGTTGCCAAATTAGGATGAGGGCAAAGACAGCTCAAGTAATTAAAATGGGGAGGAGGGAGGCTTTGGCGTGATGGGGGAAATGTGCTGCTGTGTGCCTGGTGGGTGGGAATCTCACCCTCAGCCCTGGCCCGCGGGTCCCCCTCCCCGCCACCGGCTTCTCCCCTGCCTGTCCATCTCTGCTCCCGGCGTCTGGCAGCGACACTTCCTCCACCCAGCGGGACCTGGGCATCCTCGCTGCCCCAGCGGTCAGGAGGGAGAAGCGGGGAGTTCAAGGCATAAATGGACAGCCCCGCTCAACAGGTGGTGGTGGGCTTTCGCTCCCGCATTATCCGGATAATTTCTGCCAGCCCCACTCAAGCCCGTCGTGGAAGTGTGCCCTCAGCTTTGGAGTGGGCAACCAGAACTGCCCAGCAGCGCCGGCAAAGACGGGGCGGCATCTCCACCCCCGCACATTCCCGACACGCACACGCGCGCACACATACGGACACGCGGGCACACGGACACACGCGCACACACGGGCGTGTACACGCGCACTCCCCACCACGCTGTCCCTTCCTTCCCCGCGCCGGACCGAGACGCGCGCCCGCGGGGGGACAAGGCGGCCCCTGCCCCTGGCGACGCGGTAACGGGGAAGGGCGGGCAGCCCCGCGCCGCGGCCGAGGCGCAGGCGGGAGCTCGTCCCCCCGCGCCCCCGGGATGGGAGAGCCGGTCTCCCCGCCGGCTTCCCGGCTCCTACCTCCCCGGAGCGCCCGCGGCCCCTCACCGTGGTCGGAGGTCCCTCGGCGGCTCGGCGCGCCTGGCACGACCTTCGGCGCCAGGTTCCCGGGCGCCCGCCCCGTCGCGTCAGGCCGAACCGCTCCGCGCTGGCGACCAAGCAGCCGCCGCCGCCGCCGGAGCCGCGAACTCGGAGAGGGAGGAGCGGGTAGGGGGCGTGGCCGAGGGCGTGGCTTCCCCGCCCTGGTGCGGCGAGCTGCGGGCAGGAGGCGGGGCCCTGCGGACACTGGGCTCCACCGCGGGAGGGGAGCCCGTCGGGGGGAAGCTCCGCCGCGGGGTCTGCAGGTGGAAAGTAGGGGCCTGGGGTGGGGGAGGAGAGGCTTTCGGGGCCGCTTAGGGGTTGCCTGAGACCCCCTGACTTTGATCAGACTTCCTTTCAAATTCCAGCTGCTCCCGCTTAGCAATAATTAACAGTAAGCACCGCCGCCGCAAGGCCGGCTGAGTATTAATAATCGCCTCCTGGGCGC
>NW_024424897.1:12971914-13086698 GCF_017311325.1 Ursus maritimus | reverse complement strand
GTATGTATGAAGTCATTTAAAGCCTTCCCAGCAATCCCATTTTACCGCGGAGAACATGGAGGCACAGAGACACGAAGTGATGTACCTGAGATCACACAGCCGGAATATGACAGATCCAGGATTGCAGCTCAGCTCTAGCGGGCTCCAGGATCGGTTCTTCTAAACCTCGCTATGCTTGCTTTCGGTAGCATTAAGCAAACGGTTTGCCTCTTTGAAGTATTCAATGGAAATCTAGGTACAATAAATGGTAGCAACCAACATTTTTAAATTTCTTCTTTCTTCAGTCTATATGTCTCCTTTCTTCTCTGGGCCCTCGACGCTCAGTAGGTGCTCAATAAATTTTTGTTCATTGATGACTAATTTGAAAGCTGCCGCTGGAGCCAGGGTGGCCTGTTCAGTGAGAGTGTATATTGGCACCCAAGGGTTACCCTTTCTGGCCTGAATGCTTGCCCTCTGTAATGGCGACCCGACCTGACCAATAGCCTTGCCCAGCATGGGTGTGGTGTGTGACTTGCTCAGGGACCAGCAGCTTCTGCCCTCTGCTCTAAGCAGGAGGCACCTTCCTGCAAGGAGAGGGGTCTCTGGAATATAAGCTGGGCCAGCCAGGCCATAGGGAGGTTCTGCTATGGGGTCAGTAAAATCCCTGTAGACCATGAAATGGTGGAAGACGTGGAGTATGTCTATGTTTGGGGGCAAAAGTAGGTTGCCAATAACAACACATCAGCAATGAATGTATTTGTGGGAACTACAAGGCAAGAGCCCCAACCGGAGCCCTTTTGCTGCTGAGATCTGACCAGGGCATCATGGGAGAACATTGTCACATGTGAGTGGGGCCCTGTGGAGCTGGGACAACGGGAGGTTCTTGGGAAGGGTGACCCAAGTTTCTATGTGTGGCATTTTAGGCCTAAAAGAATGCCCAGCTTTTTTTATTTCTCCTACTTCCCCAACAGTGCTCCTCCCTACCCCCTAGAATTCCCTAAGGAGGCGAGGCCTCTCACCCCTTGGACAGGTGCCCATATCTCTCAAAGCCTCAATGTCCATCAGCCCCAAACTCTTTCAGACGTGCTAGTCCCTTCTGCCTGACTTGCCCTCTCCTCCACTTAGAAAGCTCCTACAAATCCTCCAAGACCTTACACAGTTTGCTCTTTCTGACCCAGTAATTAATTTCTCCCTCCCCCATCTGGGTCCAGGTGCCTTTCATCTAGCTCTCGCCAGTTTAGCCATGGTGAGTTGACTGTCAGTCTCCCCAGCTGTGCTTGTGAGCTCCTTGAAGACCGAAGGCCTGGCATACAGTAGGTGCATAGTTAATATTTGCTGAATGAATGACTATCAGTAAGATGCATTTCCTCAGGACTCAAGCTGGTGAGAGGAAAATCGACTGGTACAGCCGGGTCAGTGCTGTGAACAGATGAAAAATGGACAGAGCAGCAGAAAATGTGCCTTTCTCAAGGTCTGCATTTAACATTCCCAGCAAAGGCCAGAGACTCTGCCCCAGGATCTGTGTTTTATAGGGTCACCTCTGCTGGGCAGCAGCCACGTCCCCAGGCAACTGAAGAGGGAAGCAGTGAAGGTATGAGGGTGGGTATGGTGGGGGGAATGGACTCCCTTGTGGGTCAATTGCGGGTTGCTGGAATGCCACCTGCTTCCCAGATCAGTTCACCCTTTGATCTGTGAGATGCTGATCTCCAGGTCATCTTGCAAGGCCCATGATGAAGCAACAGACCCATTGTCTACAGAAGGCTCCCTTTAAAAGGAAAATCCGTTTCCGGGGTGCTCACAGCCTCCTCCCCCACCATTCTGCCTGAGGCAAGCGAGGATACCTCAGGAGGTGGGCGGTTGAGCTGAAAGGGATCTGGATTAGATAGAACGAGGTCTTCAGCCTCCTTCTGCCCCTAACTAGCTGTGTGACCTCGGACGTGTTGCTTGAAACCTCTGGGTCTTGGTTTACTCCTCAATAACCAGAGCTGACGTCATGGGCTTGTGATGTATGCAGTCACACAGACCTGCTCACTCTTTGAAAGGCTCTGTGCCTGGTTGCGTGATCTGCTTTTATCATGTCAGAATTCAGTTGGGAACAAGGGGCAGCATTTTCATTTTGCACTGGACCCCACAAATTATGTAGCTTGTGCTGGTGTTGACACCCACCCACACCTCACTGAGATAGTGTCAGCACCAGTGTCTAACACATGGGCTCTCAACAAGTTACTTGTCCTTTCTCTGACTTGGTCTTAGAGATGAATGGAAGTTCACTGGGGGGTAGGCAAAGGCACGGGAAGACAGTCTCAGGCAGAGGGGCCAGCATAGGCAAAGGTATGAGAATATGAAATTATTATATTCAGGGCAAGACGAATGAGATCAGGTAGGGGTAGCAAGTGGAGGGAGAGAAAACTGGACAGACATGTTGGGGTCAGAGTGAAAGGCCTGCTTCTTTTAAAGACTTAGATCTCAGGCCTGGAGGCTTGTGAACAGACAGCGCCGGGAAGGGAGGGTAGGTGGGTTCTACATATCAACATTCTTAGCCCACAGTTCAGCTGCGGACTGGTTCACAGCATGAGACAGGCAGTGGATGGCGTGGGTGGGAGCCCTGCTTGGAGGCTGCCAATACGGCGTGTTTGAAACGCTCACTGTTGACATAATGGGAAAATCCTGTAGGTGTCAAAGCCAGCAGCTGTGCTCGGGGACCTGGGGACTTGGGGCCTGATGAATAATGGAGCAGCCCTTCCTCCCCGGGTCTCTTTTTCCATCCTTTCAATAATTCATGCATTCCCCATTGGTTGAGGAGTTTCATAAAACATCAGCTTTTTCTGAATCCTGGGCCAATCTGAGCAAATCTGATGGCTTCATGCATTAGGTCTTAATTAGAAACATACATACACATGAGCACATTCAGTTTTGTAAAATGTGCCTCATATTCATGTCAGGGAAAATGCCCAATTATATCTCAGAGGAGGAAAGGTCCAGCCAGGTTCCTTGGAGGTGGAGGTGGGAGCTGCATGCCCTGGGAGGGATGGACTGGTTGCCAAGAGGCCCATATGCTGTGCACTTCCCAGTAGGAGGCTATATATTTTGGTGCTCAGTGCCCCATCCCCCCACCCTCCCCATGAAAAGAGTTTCCTTCATTGCCCTTTTGAAGTCATGCTTGGACAGAGGACGTGCTTTGGCCAATGAAATATGAGCAGAAGTGACATGTGTGATGCAGGTGGAAGCTTCAGGGGCCCCTGAGTGCTTTGCCATCCTAGTTTCCCTGCCTTTGGGATTGTGGAGACACTAGTCAAGATGAAGCTTCTGTCACACTGAATGTCGCTCTGTCACTCTGAAGTGATTACAAGGAGGAGAACTTCCTTGCTGACCTCAGATAGACACAGCACAAGCAAGAGGTAAAAAAGGGTTGTTGTTTGAAGCCACTGGATTTGGAGAGTTCTTTGTTACTACTGCAGAATGTAGCCCAGCCCGATTCATCTCTCCTTCCCTTTCTTACAGCTTCTAGTACCTACACCGGACTCATTCATGCAGAAGCATATGGGCTAAACTGTCAGTGTAGTGGGGGGATGGGCTGGGGAGCCCTAAGCCCCAGGTCTAAGTGGTCATCAATAAGGATGGGGGCTGAACAGTAGGAGAGATGAAGGCACCTTCGATAGTGTTGGGATGGAGGAGATCTGAATTTCTCAGCAGATCCAAATTGTGTTTGAAATGGGCATGACCTCAAGACATGTGGGGCTGTGTATTTGTGTGTGTCAAGGGGGTCGGAAAGGAGGGAAGAGGGCCCAGTGAAGAAGTCAGAGTTGTGGGAGGCAGAACTGGGTAAAGCCAGGGCAAGAACTGAGGCCGATGTAGAGTTGTCCCTATGGAAGGTTGGCTAATAATTTTAGTACCTATTGCAACTAATATCAATTACATGCCACGCTCTGCTAAGTGCTTTCTATGTGTTAATACATTTGGTTCTTAGAACAATTCGATGAACTAGGACATTACTATCCCTTATTTCCAGATGAAGAAATAGAGGTTTAAAGAAGTAATTTGCTCTAGAAATGGCCAAATTATAGTGCTCAAGAGAGAACGGCATGTTCAGGCTCTGTCCGTGTCAGCATCACCCATGCCGAGTGGGCATGGCAGCCATGATCTTTAGGCCCGCTGTCAGGGCCAGGCATGCAGGATCTGGTCTTAGTAGAGGAACCCGGAAGCTGTTTGGGGGCCACACATTCTGGATGCCTGGGCAAACGGGGAAGGCTAGGATGACAGGAGCACTGGCCCTGAGAATATTCAGGGCCTGAGGAATACTAGACTTCAAGAAGCAAGAAACTGGTTCCCTGTTCTTCCTCAAGGGGGAGACTGGGTCAGGAAATGATGCCTCCCGGCTAGCTGGTTGGTAGGGAACCTAGAAAGGGGGGCTGTACTAAACCTCCAGGTGAGATTGCTTCCTCACAAGCTCTTCCTTTTCCCAGATTCAGTCCTAAGTTTCCCTCTTTTCCTCCTGGGCTTGACTTTGCTGGTGGAGTGGTGTCTACAGGGACATCGCCTCTACCCCTTCCTTCTCCCATTCAGACCTCACCACACCCCTCCTTTTTCTGTTGTCTCTGAGTTCTGCCTGAGCAGTTTTCCATGCCCCCAGTGAACGCCCCTCTCCTCTCCACAGCCCACTAAAGTGCGGGCCAGGCACTTTTCTTCCATTAGAACGTGCTCTCTCCGCTCTCGATGCAGCAGAGTGTGAAACCTGGGAGTGTTCACACTGCCGTTCATGTCTCAGCCGGGTGACCGAGCAGCCGCTCGTATTCCCTCTGGCCCTTCTCCAAGCTGTTTTCCCTGTCCCCTAAGACCAGCTGTTCAGCCTCTGCTCTCATAACTTGTCCCCTTGGCAACTAGGTTGTTGCTTATAAAACAGTTCCAAGGGCAGGGGAGCCCATCAATTCCAAGGGCAGGGGAGCCCATCGCGGAATGGACTCCTCTCCATTTTGACCACTGAGAAAGTTGCAGGGTATTAAGGGAAGTGACACTGAAAGGAAGGCCAAGGCTGGGGCTGAATGCAGCAGGGCAGGGAAGAGAAAGACCCAGGCGGGCAGGGGAGGTCTGTAGGTGGCCCGGGGAGAGGGCGCTCAAACAGGTCAGCACCTGGACAGCTCCCCCGCAGAGCTAAGGAACCGGCTGGTTGGGGAAGGATGTTTGCAAAAGCTGCTTGCAGCCTCGCAGTCCTAGAGTCCTAGACTTTTTCTGGTTCTCTGCTGAACTCTATAAAAGCTCTCTGCCTGCTGACTCGTGCGGTGGGGCCTCAGGGAGACACTAATTTCACCTGATAAGCTGATGCATGTCTCCGACAGCATGCATTCTCATGGGCTAGGGTGTTACATAGGTCAGGTGACATATGCACGGTTTGTTAGAGAACCTCCAGAGGTTAGGCCCTGAGAAAAAGAGAGACTACCGTGGTTGTAAGTCCAGCAAGCTTGTTGACAAAGCGGTGTGGGGGGAGGGGTGCGCGGGCGGGGGGTGGGGAGCAGCTCAGCTCACCTTGTGATCAGGTCAGGTGACTGGCTGCCTCCCTGGGGCAAACAAACTGCTGGGTAGAAAGCAGTGGCATGGTAGGGGTGGGCACCCAGAACAAAGGGCCGAAACCCCTGGAGGGTGGGGTGGGTGAGAGGAGAAAGGGAGGCCAGGAAATGAGAACACTGTATTTCAGAACAAAGAAAGGAGGGCCAGGCTCCTGCCACCTCCTCAATTACCTGGCTCCAGAGAGGACAGAAAGTAGCATTTTTAGTAACCATTTCCTAGCTTTGAAGTTAACAACAACAAAAAGGGCTTTGAAAGATAGGAGTGAGGGTGGTTTTCTAAGCGGGCAGCGTCTGGGAAGGAAGCAGTATGTGCTACCGAGGAACCAGGCAGCCAGTGGCAGGTGTGCCGTGTGGAGCAGACCCACAGAAGCCTTGAAACTGTATTCTTTAGGATTGTTTTGGTTACAAATGAGAGAAACTAGGAGAGGGGAATTAATTGACTCATGTAACTAGCATCTGGACTGAGAGAGTGTGGTGGAAACAGGTGCTCAGAGTTAAAACTAGAACAGATACTGGAAGAAGGGACGGATATTGTTTGCCAAATCATCAGATGCTTTGCCACATAGAGGTTATGGAAGAGTACTCTTACAATGTGCCAGCCTGGTTCTCTGCCCAGGCTGGTATGACTATGACACTGATTTTTTTTAATTAAGATTTTTTTTTTTTTACTGAGGTGAAATTCACACAAGATAAAATTAACCATTTTAAAGTGAACAATTCAGTAGCATTTAGTACATTCACAATATTGTGCAACTACCGCCTCTATCTAATTCCAAAAAGCTTTCATTTTCCTAAGAGGAAACCCTGTACCCATAAGCAACTGCTTCCCATTCCCTGCCTCTCCGAACCCCTGGCTGCTACCAATTTGCTTTCTGTGTCTATGGAGTTACTTATTCTATATATTTCATACCAACGGAATCATCCAATATATAGCCTTTTGTGTCTGGCTTCTTCCACTTAACATGATGTTTTCAAGACTCATCTACCTGTAACACATCAGTACTTCATTGCTTTTTATGACTAATATTCCATTGTATGTATAGCCTGCAATTTATTTATTCATTTATCTGCTGGTGGACATTTGAGTAGTTCCACCTTTTGGTTATTGGGAACAGTGCTATTATGAACATGTGTGTACTTGTATTTTTTCGAACACTCGTTTTTTTGTTTCCGTTGGGTATATATCTCGGAGTGGAATTGCTAGATCATATGGTAATTCTATATTTAACTTTTTGAGGAACTGACAGACTATTTTCCATGGCAGCTGAATGCCGTTACATTCCCACCAGCAAGTTCCAATTTCTCCATGTCCTTGCCAACACTTGTTATTTTCCTTTTTTTTTTAATCAGCCCTCCCAGTGGGTGCAAAGTGTACGACACTGACTTTGCAGGGCAAGGAGTCTGAGGATATGGTTAGCCATGGTGAGAATGGGGGCAGGAAATGGGCAGAGCTGTTCCCCTAGATCTGAGCAATGTTGCTTTTCCATTGGTTCTGGCTGTCCTTTCAGAGCAAGCAAAAGATCATCTGGGCTTGGTTTCAGGAAGTGCCCCCCTGCCCTCCTGCCCCAACCATCAGCATGACAAGTTGGCCTCTCAACAAACAGACCTGCCTCGGGTTTTCTGGAAGCCTCCAGCTTCTGGAAATCTTGATTAGGAATGAGACATCTCCTACCATAAAGTTGTAAAGATCATGGATTCTGTTCCCATAGGGGGATAGAACAGATCTCCCTCTTTCCCTTGATCATTGCCATCTATTGGTAAATGTCTTAAATTTCTTGATGGACCTCCTATCCATTCGTAGGAAAAAGTTTAGCTCAGGCTGCCTGTCTTTCCTGCCCTTTTTCAAGACCGTGATAATAATTGCAGGTGGCCCACTGGGGTAAAGGGACCTGTCTTCTTGCAGCTGGGGTGACTGGCTCAGGGGCTCCAGCGGCTCCAGAGGCAGTACCTCCCTATACCTGTTTATCCGAAGTACATCACGAGCCTGCCCTCTGCAAGGAGATGTGTCTGAGGTTGGAACTCATCTCTGCCACTGACCAGCTAAGTGCCTCGGGTCAATTACTTGATCCCTTCAAGTTTTCGTTTCTTCATTTGAAAAATGGGCATAATGCCCGTAACACACACCTGGAGGGTTTGTTGAGAAAATAAAGGAGACAATATCTTCCAAATGTGTCACACAGGGTCTGAAAAACAGTAGCGAATGTAACGGTCATTATTTAGGTCTTAATGCATGTTCAATGATAAATCCCTATGGGAGGATAATGTTTCTAGATGGTTCACAGTCATCAGTCAAACACTGCCAGGCACTTTCTGAGAGCAGGTGTTGGCAGCATGAGAGCATAGGAGAGGCAGGGAGGGAACAAAAGGGGAAAGTGTCTTCTGGGCACCATTGGCTCCCTGGCAGTGAGTAATCTGGATGTGTTAGGATCCCTCTAGGGCCCACCAGGAGGATGGCTGGTAGGAAGGTAGGTGCTACTCTGCCTGGAAGGGAAGACGGGGATACCAGCTAGTATTAAGCTACTGGCTCTCCTGGTTGGGGTGTCTTCTGTGAGTCTGCTGACATCGCCTGGGGCCAGCCACCTGTGGACGTAGTCAGAAAGGTCCTGACACAGTTTAGGACCACCTGGTCCTTCCCTAAACGTCATAAATGTTGGTCTATGGTAGGGGCGGGTGAGCAATTTTCCCACTGATGGGTCAGGACAACGTCAGAGGACAGAGATACAATCTCTAACTCATTCCTTTATTCTCGTGGGATAGGGGAGTGCAGAGACACCAACCTTCCCCAGGAGAAGACAGCCCTAAGGTTCCTGGAGCATAGGAGAAACCCAGTGTTTCAGGTTTTGGAGTGTTTCTGAACCTTGGCACTCTCCACATTTGGTTGGTGGGGCCAGGAGCTGCCCCATGCATTGTGGGATGTTGAGTAGCATCTCTGGCCTCTATGCCACTAGATGCCTGTAGCAATCCACCCCCATTTGCGATAGAATGGCCTACAGGGTCTCAGTTCAGCAGGCTACACCGGACCCTGTAAGGCAGGTAGGTGTTCTTTATTATTTAAATGAGCAAATTAAGACTCAGAAGGACTAAACGCTCTTGCCCATGCTCACTCAGTAAGTTTAAGATGGAAGTGGGGCTCATTCATTCATTCCACATGCCTGGCACCCCCGGTGGGATGGGGGTGATCTAGCTGCAGGGCTGCCCATTGTGGGAGCAACACATTTTTGGTCACTGGATTGTCTCTGACTGGCTCTCCAGAGGCATGGGCGCCATTTTGGTTGGGAGACTCAGATATTCTCCTACCTAAACCCCAGCTCCTGTGTGTCATAGCGGTTTCCCAAACAATACTGGAAAGGAAGGAGCATATTTCTTCTCCTCTCTGGGGTGTCCTTCGAGTGCCCTGCCATGCCCATCCCATTAGCGGCTTCTTGCCCTGTCCTGTGCTTCACTCTCTTTAGGCCCTGATATTATTATTTGTTTTTAGAGAGGGGGAGGGGAAGGACAGAGGGAGAGGGAAAGAGAGAATCCTAAGCAAGGCCCTGATTTTTTTTTTTCTTTTGCTGCTTTTTTTTTTTTATATAAATTTTAGGTACTTAACATACTGTGCAATATTGGTTTCTGGAGTAGAATTCAGTGATTCATCACGTACCTACAATACCCAGTGCTCATCACAACGAGTGCCCTCCTTAATACCCATCCCCCATCTAGCCCATCCCCCAGCCACCTCCCTCCCTCAACCCTCAGTTTGTTCTCTGTCGTTAAGAGTCTCTTATGGCTTATTTCCTTCCTTTTTCCCCACTGCTCCTCCGTCTTCCCATATATTCATCTCTTTTCTTTCTTAAATTCCACATATGAGTGAAATCATATGGTATTTATCTTTCTCTTACTTATTTCACTTAGCATAATACACTCTACCTCCACTCACATCATTGCAAATGGCAAGATTAAATTCTTTTTGATGGCTGAGTAATATTCCAGTGTGTGTGTATGTGTGTGTGTGTGTATACCCACACACACACACACATACACACACACATACACACACACACACACCACACATCTTCTTTATCCATTCATCAGTCAATGTGATGAGGTTGAAGGATATCGGTGAGGTTCAGGGAGGTGGAGTCCGGAGCCGATGACCAAGAAAGAATTCTTGAGGCGTCTTTGGTGCAAAATTGGTGGTTTATTAAAGCTCGGGGACAGGACCCGTGGGCAGAAAGAGCTGCTGCCCCGGGTTGTGAGGGGTGGCTGTTATATACTTGGGAGCTGTGGAGGTCAGGACAAAGGGGGTGTCCAGAAGGACTGTCATATGCTAAAGAAGACTCTCAGGATACTGGATATCTGGTTATTGTCAAGCCAAGGCTGTTTTTCTCTCTAATGAGGCACTAACATGAAGACTGCTGGGAGTCTCCCGGAGGAATGATCACAAGTCCTTGTCAATGGGTTTCAGGTTTAAAAGAAATTTGATTTTATTTACATTTCCTTCTGCCTCAGCCTCCCTCAATTTTATGGAGGGAATGGTCATGTTAGGACTTCAGGAAACCGAATTATGGGTCTCTGGAAGTTAGGCTATTGATAAGAAAGCTTCTTCCTTGCAAATCACTAGGACATGTGTAAACTGAGGGAGACTAGGTCTTGCAGGACTGTGATCTCTGTTAGGTAACTATTTGTTTGTCCTTTCCTTAGCTTTAGGGCAGCCAGGGGGGCCTGAGGAATGTCACGTACATCCCATGGGGGGGTTGCAGGGTGTCAGTTTCTGTTTTGCCCTCAGCTTGCTTTCTGTTCCCTCATCAAATGGACATTTGGAAGTCCCTGATACTATCAGACTTAACTACAGATAAACTTTAACCCCTAAGCACACCCTGGGCCTGAAGTCCTTCCTCAAAACTGAGTGGATGGGCCTAGGACAGCGGTTCTTAGCTGAGGCAGTTTTGCAACTCAGAGGATAGTTGACAATGTCTGGAGACATTTTTGGTCATCACAACTTAAGGAGGGGGTAGTTATTGACATCTGGTGGGTAGAGACCAGGGATGTATGACAGGACAGTCCCCCACAAGAAGAAATAATGAAGCCCCAAAATGTCATCAGGCCAAGTGTGAGAAATCCTGAAATAGGTAGATTATCAGATCATGTGCGGCTCCCAAAAGATGAGGTAGGGCGGGGCGGGGTGGGCAGGTGGCAGCTCTCACCAGAATTGGGCAGATTGCTGGGTGCCCCTCCAGCCCAGTTAGCCCTGGATGGTCTGGTTTACGTCCGAGGCCCCAGCAGAATTAACAGGTCTCTGTTTTACTCTCATGTATGTCCTGGTTTGGACAAGTAACTATGTAGTCACCCAATTATGGCCCAAACAACAGCCACCCCTATGAGGGCAAAATCCCCTGGACAAGGGGACAGAATTCTGCTTCTTTCGAGTCCCAGCAGAGCGCGGCGATAAGCGAGCATCAGGGGCTTGGGGTGGAGACCAGAACCTTCACAGAGACCCAGAAATCACTCTGGGCCTTTGGAACAAAATGACCCTCCTAACGCACAGGATGATTCCTCTCTTTTCAGGCTAATAAAATTTCCTGGCATCTCCTCTCTGGCCTTTAATCTTTTCTTCAAAATTACTTTCTTGGGCTTTGTTCTGTTTTGTTCTGTTATGGATCGTTCTTACCGCAGCCATGGGTTGAGGGCCAGTGAATCCTGGTTAAAGGGCTTTTGGAAGAACGACCCAGAAAGATGCTCTCTGCTACTTGAGAAACCCTCGAGAGCTCTTGGATGCTGAGCCGTTCTCTCCTGGGCCTGCCGCCAGCCGGGTGATTCCTACCAGTGTTTTGGACACTATCTGAGGCTTCATGGAAAGAGTCCCCACTCAGGTCTCATCGTATCACTCGTTCTTGCCTGAACCAGGCATTGCGAAGGAGAATGGAATTCCTGGGACTGGCTTGCGCCAATGAGCATCCATCCTCTGGGGTCTTAGAGGATCCAGGAACCACGTGTTTACCCAAAATCAGTCCCCAAATGGGTTGTTAGAAAGTGGAACACAGGAGTGCTATGAGGTAGGCCGCCGACATGTAGGCTTATTTCCATGGAACTGTTAAAGCGTCTGCACCCTTCTCAGGGGGAACCCTTCGCTCATCTCTTTGATGATGGGGTGGGCCCAGGTGGCCATCTTTTATGTCAAGTAGCTACTGCCCTGGGCCATGGATGACTGGACCAGACATGGGAACCTGACACCCCGACAGCCAATCCAGGACTTGTCAGCGACCAACGACGTGGGCTGCCGTGGGCTGACTCCGTGACCATCGGAGCCCCTCTCTCGGGGGGAATACCAAGAAGAGACCCACTTAGGCTGTGGAGGGGCCAGGAGGCAGCAGGGTCAATTGAAGTTTTGCAAACACAGACAAGCTGAGAAAGCAGAGGCACACCCAGAAGGTTCTATCACACGTGCTTCCATTTAGATCACACTCTTGAAATGACACAATTACAGTGATGGAGGAAGATCAGAGGTTGCCCCGGGCTATGGAGGCGGAGGTGTGACTGTAGAGCAACACCAGTGAGAGTCTTCTGGATAAAACGGTCCTTGATCTGAATATGGTGGTGGTTACTTGAGCCTACGCTGATGATAGGATTTCATAGTTCTACGTGCACGCGCACGCACGCACGCGCACGCACGTGCACGCACGCAGCGTTCAAAACCGGCTGAGCTCTGAATAAGGGCTGTAGTTTAGTGAATAGTATTTTATTAGATCCCAGTCTTGATTTTGATAATGTACTGGTTACGTTGGGGGAAAGCTGGATGATGGGTATGTGGCAACGCTCTCCGTTATTTTGCAAATTCTTTCGAGTCTTCAATTATTTCAAAGTGAAAAGTCTTAAAAAGAAAAAAAAACAAAACCCTGAAATGCTAACAGGAGTGACAGAAAACGTTCCAGCTCCCAGAGCTGCCCCAAATCCGGAGATTTCTAGCTCCTGGGTGGGTCGGTCCATCTGTGTTTGTGACAGAGCAAGAAGCCTGAGCAGAACACGCTCCTAGTACCTAAGTCTTTGTATACATATTTTGTTGTTTCCTTAGGAAAAAAAAGTCCCCCGCAGCAGAATTGCTGTGTATAAGCACATTTTTGACGCTTTTGTTACTTCGTGCCAAACTGCCCTCCAGAAAAATTTTAATGGATATTCCCACCCGCAGTGTATGAGAGAGCTGGCTTCCTCATCTCTTGCCCGAATTGGGTTTTAATCTTTAAAGAAAGCGTAATCTTTGCCAAGTTGATAGATAAAGCATTGTATCTCATTGTTCTCTTCTTCCAGGAATTCTAAATTACTTTCTTGGGCCAAGTCGGACCATATAAATGGCTACTTACCTGGATTTCACTTGGTCACTTTCATGAAGTTGCATTTTAACCTTATGCCCCTGACTTGATAAAGACCAGTACAGAAGGGCCGTGTGAAATTCGCTACCGCACTGACCATTTTCAAAAACCCCAAATGTTGAGGACCTCATATCTTCCATTGCTCGTATTATCTTTGACATAATAAAATCAGACCCAAGAAATTTGGAATTCAGTGCTAGGAAAGGCTTTCATTCCCAGAGGAACACACATGCTGCTTCTTTTCCAGCTACGAGAACCCTAGAACCGATCACGGTCCTCAGTTTTTTTTCCTGTTAGGAAATGCAGAACCGAGTTTAAGAATCAATGACAGCAATTTTGTTAACTCTTGTGGGAAATATACTTATTTATGTTTTCATTGCCTTCAGTCCTAACCTTCTATGTTTATTTCATAATTCACTTAACGTGTTTTAGTGGCAAGCCATCCAAATCTTGGGGAAAGAGGCAAAAGCCAAAATTTCTCAATTATGAGCTCTGGTAATCATTGCATCCCTGGTACGTAGCCCAGTTCTGGCATATATCGTAGTGCTTGCATAAATATTTGCTGAATGAATGAATGACTGAACAAATGAATGAAAGCACTTGACAACAAACCAACTAAGAACAGCACTGACAATGATTGAAGAGGAGTACTAGTTCCTGGTTGATCCAAGTGTAAGAAAATGTTTTCATGGAAAGTAGGGCTTCAAGAAGCTTGGCAGGAAAAAAAATACCAATCGACTCAAAAATGCTCAGTCATATTTCCGGGAACCCAACTGAGAAAATGATCCTAAATGCCTTCAAAATTTTAGGAACAAAGATGTTCATCACTGAGTTGTTCAAAATCATTGCAAAACTAGAAACAACCTAAAAGTCCGATAATAAGGGAATTAGTAAGAAAATTATGGTGATCTGTGTAATGGAAAGTGGTAGCTCTTTCACGCATTCAGTACAAAGCGTTCTTAATGACTTGAAGAAAAGTGAATGCAACAGTGTTCTACGCAAGAGCAGGACGTGGAATTATATAATCCTCATGTTCCCCACAGTGTAAGGAAATATGCATAGAAGAGAGGAAATAAACGAAAATGTTATCAGTGGTTGTCTCCAGCTTGTGTGACAATGGTGAATTTTATTATTTTATCTTGACTTTTCTGTAGTTCCCAAGTTTTCAACAATAAGCATGCATTTTAAAAGAAGAGAATAGGTTTCGTTAAAAATAGAAAAGAAAAAAAGAAAGCAATAGTGAGGCTCATCGAAATGCATTTTGGGACCAAAAAATGATTTTGTTTGCTTCTCTTCCTGACAACAGTCAGTGCCCTGGAAGGCTCACCCACCTATGGTGTGGTGTTTTTAAAATATGTCCCCAAATTCAAGGTTGAATTCAGTCCCTCTCGCCTTGAGTATGTGCTGTCCTTAGCGATGTGCTTCAAATAGAATCTGGTGGCAGTGCTGACTTCCAAGAGTGGATTGCACAAGGCGTCACTTCTTTCTTGCTATCTCTTGGATCATTTCCTTTGTGGGGGACCCAGCTGCCAGGTGGTGAGGACGCTCCTGCAGCCCTACAAGGATGTCCCACTGTGGACGCACTGGGGCCTCGTGGCCATGAGAGGGAGCCATCTTTGAAGCAGGCACTCCAGACCCCGTCAAGCCTCCAGCTGATGACAGCTCTGGCCACCCCTTCACTACGACCTGGTGAGAGACCCCAGGCCAGTCCACCGAGAGGAGCCACTGCCGAATTCCTGATCCACGGTGAGATCATAATTTGTTCTGAGTTGCTAAATTTTGGAGTCAGTTGTTATGCAGTAGTGGATAACTGATACACGTGGCAACTCTCAACTCTGTGTGAAGGGAGTATATACATGTGTGTATAAACCTTTGATGTGACTCAGTGGTTAAAAATTAGCAGTCACTGTTTCTTCTGCTTCTGAGTGCATTTTGACAATGTGTCTCAAAAACCATAAAATGGTTTATAGCCACTGACCAAGAATCCAACATTTTGGATTTCCAGCAACTTGAAATTTTTTTGGAGTTTTGTTGGCATGACTACTGCTGTATCCCCAACACCTAGGACAGTACACAGTACCTAGCAGGGGCTCAGAACATACTTTTTTGAATGAATGAGTGAATGAATGAAAGAAATAATTGGTGAAGTGCATGAAGATATAAAGATCAGAATATTTATCACAGTGTTGTTTATGATAGTAAAAAAAAAATCAAGAACCACTTAAATGTTAGCACATGGAAACCAGAAGTAAATGATGAGTTAGGATGAATGATAATGGATCTGTACAAAATGGAATATTGTGCAGCCCTTACGAATATGTGGAAAGACCTATATTTTGTAGTGGAATCTTTCTTATTGATGTGCACTGAATGACCTATTAGATTAACCAACATTTTTTTCCTTTTCAAAATACTAATGAATTCCCATGACATGCTGAATATTTTCTTTTCCCCAAATTCTTATATTCTCATATTTCCCTGCAATTTTGTTCCCACTGTGACCTGCCACGAGTCAATTCATTTCCCCAACTTTTTTTTTTTAAAGATTTTATTTATTTGACAGAGATAGCCAGTGAGAGAGGCAACACAAGCAGGGGAAGTGGGAGAGGAAGAAGCAGACTCATAGCAGAGGAGCCTGATGTGGGGCTCGATCCCATAACGCCGGGATCACCCCCTGAGCCGAAGGCAGACGCTTAACCGCTGTGCCACCCAGGCGCCCCCATTTCCCCAACTTTTGAGGCCCGCTCTATTGTTTTGTGGTTAAACAAATCCCACATGAGTTGATAAAACACAAGTGCAAATAACAGAGTCATTTTAATAAACTCAAAATAGAATGTTTAAGAAAGATAATAAAAATGGGTTTTTAAAAAATGGCTCTCAAGCTACTCGTTGGCAAGGTAACTCCAGAGACTAGAAAAAATGGCAAAAATCTAGGACTTCGCAGTCGGGTGGCTTTGTGACTATTTCTTTAAATAAACTCAAATTGGAAATTTTAAGTCAAGCATATGGATGTAGTTTATGCAAGAAAGAAACACCACACTGAGAGAGAAGTCATCTTTTCTGAATGGTTGTGCATTTATAAGCTTTAAGTCACAGTAACACGTTTATAGTGTGTGCATGTCAGCGTCTGTGATCCCTGCTCCGGATGGCCAGCTTTGAGTTCCAGTGGAGTCTGGGAAGAGGGCTTCACTGTCCTGCCATAAAAAGGCAACACAATAAGTAATAATATTTGCACGAAGTGAGCAAGTTATCAAGCAGTTTCAGAATGACAGTAGTTATGGGATAGTGGGGGTTTCTTTTCCTTATCTGTATTAGCTACAAGAGTCAAGTGTTATTTTTATAAATTCTCTGAAAAGTAAAGGCATTCCCACGGCATTCTGCCCAACTGAGCCTTCCTTCCCCAGGCTGCCCACTGCCAAAGAAATCAGCTATTACTTTGGCACGTTCTCGCCGGCCACTAGGCGAGGCCTCCCTCACCTGGCCAGCCTTAAACTCCCTCCCTCCCCAGACTCCCTGGGATTCACCTGCACTCACAGAGTTCCAACTGGTTTTGCCTTCCGGGGGGTCCCCACGCCAGGGCTGTCCCGTGGTGGGTGGGTGAGCCCCCCGGGGCCAGCCAGCCCTCCCTCCGGTTCACTCCTTCTTCCGGGGCCTCTCCAGGCGAGAGTTAGCCAGGTGTGGGCGGCTGCAACGGTACCTGCCAGGTTCCGAGAACTGCAGTGCTATTTTTCTCTCTCCACCCACACCCAGGCAGCTAAAAAAAAAAAAAGGAAGAAAAAAGACAAGGGAAGAGGGGAAAGTAGGAGAAAGGCTTCTAGAAACAGCTATGGAAGGGCATCTAATCTCCTAGGCACCAGAGTAAGCAGAGAGAAAGAAATTCCCCCTTGATGATGGGATGGGCTTTGAAGAAAGCCATTAAGGGGAGACGGGCCCCAGGAAGGCTCTGCACCCGTCCCCACCCAGGCTGCCTCTTTGGGCCCCTGAGCATGGCAAGGCCAGGAACCCGGTGCCCAGCCTCGCCACACTGCTTAGGGTTTATGTTACCAGAAGCCAGTTATTAACTTGGGCCTCAGTTTCCCCATCTGTAAGATGGGAATGATGACTTCTACTTCGCGGAGGTGCCACGAGGATTACATGACATAATTATGTTGACATTGCTTAGAGGGTGTGGGATAGGAGTTAGTCCTTCCCTCCCACCTGTTCGCTGGTTTCTGTGTGTTTGTGACCTCCCCTTTCCTTCCTTTCTTTCGTCAGACCGCAGTCTTCCTGCCCTCCTCCTCCAGGAAGGCCCTGGCACTGCTCCCATCTCTGCTCTGGCAGTGGGCTTGGTTTGTCTGGTGTTGCTCACCCTGGGGATTGCTCTTCAACCTCTCTGGACTTCCCTTCCCTCTTCTGTAAAATGGGCACAGCAAATAGGACCTGCCCTGTGTGGTCGCCATAGGCTTTAACTAACCGCATGTTCAGTAACAAGAAGAGTGCCTGGCGTACTTGTGATGCTCGCTCAGCATGCGTGCGCGTGTGTGCGCGTGTGTTTATAATCTGCGTTATGCTTTTGTTTTTTGCCATTTTCACCTGTTTCTGTTGCGTCCTCGAGCCCACCACCAGCTCTTTCATTTCTTTAGAGCCATGTTGTACTTTCCCCTCTTACGCCCAGAATAGACCTCTCTGCAATGTATTTATTGAATTAGCTTTTTAAAAAAAGAATCTTGGAGAGACATTCGGTTCTGCTTTCTTGGAGCCAAAAGCACTTCTCGCACATTCCCTGCAGGCACAGCCTTGCTCCCTGTGACGCGCACTCTCAGGATGGGGACAGGGTGTGAAAATAGATGGCCTTTGCTTTGCCCGCGTGCATTAGCATTTGAGCTGCATGGGAATTTCACCCCCCAGAGCGTGCAGTAGGCGGGAGGAAAAGCTCAGGGCTTGAAACACTCCCTCCGGGGCGTCTGGACGTAGCCTTCACCTCCAGATGCCAGGCCGATGGACAGAGACTCCGAACGTGGGTTTTCTTGGCGTAAGCTGGTGAGAAGTTTTCCAAAGCTGATCTTTAATTCTTGCGTGTGTGTGTACATCTCGTCTTCTAATGAGTTTGTGAACACCACGGGCCACACACGGCAACGGTTTGCTAGACTCGGAGCGGTCTTGGGGTCCATTCATTCGCTCATTCACTCCTTCAACGCTCCCTCTTCGGAGCCCCTGCTCTGCACCAGCACCGCTCTCGGTGCTGGGATCCGGCAGCGAACACGGTGGGCAAGCTTATGTTCTGATGGGACAGGGCACACGCATGGACCGATAAGCAGGCCGGCACTTTTCCGAGCTCACCTCCTAAGCACCCAGCCAGTGTGCCGTGAGCCAGATTGCGTGAGGCCGCGAGGCCGTGGGAGGGTTTGGGTTTTATGTTAAGGGGGATGGGAAGCCATTGGAGGGCTTGAACCAGGGAAGGTATTTGCTGGGACCAGGTCACCCTGACGGCTATGCAGAGAGGGTCGTGGGGGATCGAGGGTGACCTCAAGGAGGCAGGTGGAGAGAGCAGTGCACAGGGAGCAAAGGGAAAGGATCGAGGACGTTTTAGAACAGGGCTTCCAACAGCAGCGCCGCAGACATTTGGGCTGATCATATTCTCTATTGTGGGGGAGCAAGAGATGTTTAGCGGCAAGGATGGCCTTTGACCTTTACCTTCTAGATGCCACTAGCACCTCCCTCCAGTTGTGACAACTGAAAATGTCTTTGGGTATTGCACACCTGCCACCTCCCCCTGGAGAGCCATGGCTATCCAGTAGACCCAGCGAGACTCGTGATGGGTTTGATGTAAGTGGGCAGGTATAGACATGGGACGGTGAGCGCCGTAGTGGACGGAGGACTGTTTTTGACCTCTCACTCTGGGCTACACACCATATCACTCCCTGGAAGGGCAAATGCAAGCACAACCCAGCATGACTCCCGATTTCGAAAAGGAAACTGGTAAGGTGGGCAATCAAATATTCCCACAGAGAAGTGTGAAATGGCAGCGTGGTAAGTACAACAAAGAAGGGCTGTAGGTACTAAGCAAGGGTATGAGGGGTTGGGAGGAAGATGCACCAGTCTGGGAGGAAAGAGGAGGCTTCTGCAAGAATGAATAATTCAGGGTAAGGTGGCATTTATTAGGCTTGGAGAAGGATGTTTCAGGCAGAGGGCACAGCAGGTGCAAAGGCCCTGTGGTTGGAGACATCACAGCACATTTGAGGGACGGAAGGAAGGCCAGAGAGTCAGGAGAATGTGGGCCAGATGGGGGCAGATGATGCCAGGCATGGGGAGAGTTTGCACAGGGCTTCACAGCCATGTCAGGGGACTCGGTCTTTCTCAAGGGCAATGCAATGTCCTTGGAGTGTTTGAAGAAAAGATGTGGCAGCATAGGGCTTCGCTCTGCCTGCAGGGAGGGGGCAGATAGGAGAGGCTGAGCAAGGCAGTAGACAGAAGGCTCCTGCTGGAGTCAGGGGGAGCCCTGGGCAGGGACTTGGACCCGAGAGGGTGGGTGTAAGTGTGCAGTGTGTGGGGGGGGACGTGGGTGCAGAGGGATAGATGTGCACAGGTCTTGCTGAAGCTGGGATCCTACGGCCGAGGTGCCTGTTCCAGGCCTGACCCTGAATTCCCTGCATGGCATCCTAGCCACTGGCGGGCCCCTCAGGGAGCTCCCACTTAACAAAACAATGAGAGAGCCCTCCCGCACCCACACCAGGGGGCACTGCCCACAATTTCAGGGCAGGGACAGGTAGGTGGGAGTCTCTGCCAGCAGGAGGGACCCAGGCTGGAATTCCTCCCCGTGTTGGACACCGACTCTCATTCCTTCAACAGATGTTCACCGCGCAGCTGCTTGGGGCCAGGCGTGGAGCTCCAGGGCCACCGTGGTGCCGTCTTGGGCTGTCCCCCAGAGCTCCTACTCCAGGGCCTTGACTTCTCGCCCAGGAAATTGGCACAAGGTGGGGGGCAAGTGGCTGAGCCGCAGCCAGGGGCACAGTTGCAACCGTGGGGGCCGCAAGCCGAGCCCTGGCAGCGCTCCCCTGGGCTCCCTCCCCTGGGGCTCCGCTGCTCCTCTCCCTGAATACTCGATTCCTATTTACAGAGCAGCCCCCGAGGCCTGTGGGGGACCCACACACCGGAACCGATGGCTGTGGTCTCCCTCCGAGGGCTCCCACTTCCTTCGTGGGACGCTCTACGGCCTCACTCAGACTCACTCCTCACCGGGGCCTCTGGGGTAGGCGCCATTCCCATTTCCTTATACAGATGGGGAAACGGAGGCACGGGGAGGTTCAGGTCACTCGCCCTGCTCAAAGTGGAACGCCAGGCAGCGGGGCTGCAGACTTCGCTCCTGGGCTGCCGAGGCAGGGGTGTGGGGTGGGCGGACGTAAATGGGGCCTGACACGCAGAGGCGGCCAGGATCTGGGCCAGGGAGGAGGCTGTAAGTGCAGGAACCACGTCGAACTGAATGAGCCTCTGAGCTGACTTGCTGGCGGGCTGCCAGCCCAGCCAGAGGCTCGTCTGTGTCACAAGTATCAGGTGCGGGGAGAGGCAGGGGGAGCAGCAGTCCTCATGGGCGGGTTATCCAGTTCTGCCGGGGTCTGCCTGGTGCCCGCTCAGGCCGTCCCCTTGGCCCGTTGGCCTCCGTGGGGCTGGGAGGGCCAGCCTCCTCGATCCTGCTGGGCCTCCGGGGTCCCCCCAGGCACTGGTCAATCACGGAGGGCTGCTCGGGCCCTGCGGGTCAAGGGCTGCTGCCGAGCGCGCTGCTCTGTGCAGGACGACCAGGCGGGCACCGTTCTGCGCTGCGGTCGAAAGAATGCGAAAAAACGCAGCGCTGAGCTAGACACAGGGACCGTGCGGGAGGCTGCGGGCCTGCCGTTCCGCCCACGGCGGTTCTGCTGGGCCGAGTGAGGGAGGGCAGAAGCCCAGGAGACGTGTAAAAGCGACCAGCCCAGAGTGAAGTTCCAGGCCAGCCCAGGCGCCAGCCACCGCACTCTCCCTGCTCTTAGGATCCCTCGTGTTTCCCCAGTAATTGTCCCACTGCGGCTCCCACTGGCAGCTGAAAGCCCCTTAACTTCTGGGGGCGCAGGTGAGAGGACGGCGGGCTGGGGGCAGGACCTTAACCCAGGGGACACGAGCGCTTGGGACCCCACTCAGTGGGCTGGGAGCAAGGCCTTGAGGAAAGAGAAGGCAGGACAGGCAAGTGTGGGTGCAGAATGCGCTGGGAGGGGACGGGGCTGGGGGCTGCAGGTGCGGAGGGAGGGAGGGGGCTGTGGGACTAAGCCTTGAGCATGAGGGAGAGCAGACCCCCAAAGGAGGCGAGGAAGCAAAGGCGACCTTTGCTAAGACTGACCCTCAGCATTTGGAAGTAGGGTTATTGTTGTTACTGGCTTTTACTCTTTTTTTTGAAGACCTATTTATTTTTCAACTTTTTAAAAAAAATTTTAAGTCCGTTAACATACAGTGTATTAGTAGTTTCGGAGGTAGAATTCAGTGACTCATCAGTTGCATATGACACCCAGTGCTCATTGTATCAAGTGCCCTCCTTAATGCCCATCACCCATTACCCCATCCCCCCACCTACCTCCCCTCCAGCAAACCCTCAGTTTGTTTCCTAGAGTAAAGAGTCTCTTATGGTTTGTCTCCCTTTCTGATTTCATCTTATTTTTCCTTCCCTTCCCCTATGTTCATATGAGTGAATTATATATCTCTCTCTGACTGATTTATTTTGCTCAGCATAACACCCTCTGGTTTCATCCATGTTGTTGCAAATGGCCAGGCTTCATTCTTTTTGATGGCTGAGTAATATTCCATTGCGTGAGCACACAGGTGTGTGTGTGTGTGTGTGTATGTATACATATATACACACTTTATCCATTCATCTCTTGATGGACATCTGGGTTCTTTCCATATTTTGGCTATTGTGGATATTTATTTTAAAGGGAGAGGGAGGGAGGGAGGGGGAGACAGAGAGAGGAAGTGTGCGAGTGCAGGGGGAGGGGCAGAGGGAGAGGGAAAGAATCTCAAGCAGACTCCCTACTGAGCGCAGAGCCCGATGCGGGGCTCAGTCTCACGACCTGGAGAGCATGACCTGAGCTGAAACCAGGAGTCCGACGCTTAACCAACCGAGCCACCCAGGCGCCCCAGCTTTTAGTCTTTCTTGAGGCTAATACCCTCTAGAGTGTCGTGTTAAGACTCTGGATGTTTTGGAATGTCCCTACCTGTTTCACATTTAAAAATTACCCCCAATTTTTTGCCTATGAATAAAATAAATCCAGGAGGAAGGCTGTTGATGCCAAGAGCGGTGGCAGTCCTGAAGCTGGGTGCACAGCGTGGCCAACAGGATGGAAACGTCCTCATCAGTTGTTGTGTGTCCCCTGCCATTTGGGGGTGAAGAACAGAAGCTCCCTGCAGGCAGCCCCCCCGCTAGGCATTCTGCTCCCTTCTCCAGCACATTCCTGGCCCTGTGCCTACCTCCTGGCCCCCAGCAGGCGTTCCGCAAAGGGCTGATACGTGAGCGCGGGAGTGACCTGCTGCTCCTTTATCCCAGTAACTGTTTGGGGTTCAAATCAAAGCACAAAGCATTTTAAGAAAAGCCAGCATGAAGTTGAACGGAGAGGCATGCACGGACAGAGAAAGGTCCGGGATGGAACGCTGGCTGCACGTCTGCTACACGGTAATTGCGATGTGACAAAGGGACCGAGCAAATGAGACCAAGGACGCCGAGGAATGATCATTATATTTATTCGTACACACTTGCTTCCAAACTACAGTTAATGCATCTAACAAAGCATGTCATGCAAACAGAGAGCAGAGGTTACACACACTGAGGAAAGCCGCGCAGTCATTTGCACACCCATCCCGCCTGCGTCACACCAAACGTTACTGGGCAGTTGAATGGCCTCTACCTGGTGTCCAAAGGTGATGATACAGAAGGACAAGCCTCGACCTCCGTCTCTTCACCTTCCTCCTCCGTACGGATTTGGGGTCTTAGACGATGTTTTCCAATGAATGATTTAAACATGACTTGTCCTTCACACACACACTCTCTCTCTCTCTCACACACACTCTTTCTCTCTCTCAGCAAAAGCAACGATTTCAAATGTCTCTGACCATCTATAAAAGATATTCTGAAAGACCCTGACAGAAGGGATAGGAGGTGAATTTTTAGACCATTTAGACTCAAAAGAATAACTGCTTTCACAGATGATTCTGAACAGTCCACTAATCCCCTTAATCCCTTTCTCCCAGGAAGACCAGCCACAAAAAATCTACGGACAATCACAGGAATAAATACGCCTAAAGTTAAGCAGAGGAAACAAAGACACAGTTATTGAATCAGAAAATGCAAAGCCACCTTTTGTCTTATTTTAGAAAAAAAAAAGGTTCTTATAAAGTAGACTTGATAGTTTCTGAAAAGTAGGGTTCTGTCTACTCACGTAAGAGAGAATTCGGAGACAGATGCCCTTGGGAGTGTTTGCTGCCATCTCTTCTTTCTCGGGGATATTGAAGTATATCTGAATTGCCCAGTGGACAAAATCCTTACAGGGCACCTCTGAATTTTCACGGAGTGTGAGCCTTGGGGGACCCGTGGGGACTGGAGACCAAGCTGAGGAAGTGCCCTGCCCCCCCAAACCAAAAGGTGGTCACAGAGCCTCACAGAGCAAGGAAAGGGATCCCAGGGACCCCAGGGGAATGCTATCCTAGGGCTGCATCTGGAAGGGGACAATAAAGCCATCTTTCCTATGGTCCAAAAGTTTCCAGACCTTAGACAGTTGTCCCCAGTGTGCATCAAAAACATGGAGGGCATCAGTCTGCCAACACATTCCACCTGAATTTCCAGCCATTCTGATGTGGACTCCATATACCAGTGGCATGGGAAAATCCTGCAGTGGGAGTGCAGGTCAGGGGCGCTCTAGCTGACCCCCGCTGAGTCCTCCTACAGGCTCCATGGGATTGGAATTTTATCAACTTGTCAGTAGTTTTATTTTAAAAACTTATTTTAAAAGAAGAATTGAGTTATTAAAGTTCTCTATAAAAAAGTACAAATAGCCCAGTATTCTGTTATTCTATTGGAATTAACTAATTTCTTCCTTAAGGTTTAAAAAAAAGTCTTTGGAACTTGTGGGCCTTAGTGTAGGGTCATTGTGAGGCTGTTTGATGACTGAGTTTGACCTACACGAGTATCAATGGCCACCTGACCACACAGATCAGAGGCACAGG
Source organism: Ursus maritimus (assembly GCF_017311325.1). Classification (NCBI taxonomy): domain Eukaryota; kingdom Metazoa; phylum Chordata; class Mammalia; order Carnivora; family Ursidae; genus Ursus; species Ursus maritimus. The sequence continues at coordinate 13,062,598 of NW_024424897.1, read as the reverse complement.
GGTCCTAGTCATACATGATTTTAACCCTCCCAAAGAGTCCCTGACATTAGAAAATGAACCAGATTGTGGTTGACACCCTTTCTAGATGCCTTCACTCACTATAACTCAGGTGACCTTTCCCAAGTTTCTTCTGCAGCAGAAATACCTAACATTCCCTAGATTTTGTCTCACCGGCCCAAATGGGAAATGACAGACATGTTTACAGTCCGGTATATTTCATAAGATGTAACCCAAGCAACTCAAGGAAGATGTTTTAAAAAATAGTTCGCCACTTGTGCCATTAGCGTGCGGTCACTAAGAACCACAGCGCCCTTTTCCCTCCCTGGAACGGCCACGGCCTCGCTGCTGCTGTAACTCTGAACGACCATCATCCTTTGGGTCCCCGGGTCAGCGTCTCCTTCCTGATGATGACACGTGTGCTCAGTGGGGGGGTCAGGCACGCCCGCCCTCCTGGGCTTGAAGAGGCAGGAAACCGCATGATATGCACACACAAGCAGCAGACGACTTCGTAAGACCAAAGTGAGGAAGTGACTGTCAGCTGCTGTTGCCTTTCCGAGGCATTTAAAAATATCAAGACTCTCACCTTTCCTCCCTCCTCAGCCCTGAGAAAATGAATCCCAGCAAAACACCCAGATTTCTCCCGCTAAGCGCCACCCGGTGGGAACGGCGGTGTTGGTTCATTTTGCTGCTTCTCCATCCACCCGCGGCCGCCCTCCTTCCCGGCAGGAAGCCACAGAGGACGACGGTGGGCACCTCCCGGCTCCCAGGGCGCGCGGGACGGTATGGCTCTGCCCGGAGAACTGTGGGCCACCTCCGGGCAGGCAGGGGCAGGGGGCTTCCAGCGGCTGCTGGGGACCCTTTCTGAGGAGGACCAGCCTGTGTTCCTGGCAACACACTTGCTCTCCAGGACCCCCAGGAGGTGGAGAGCAAACGCACCGGCAAGCAGCGCGCAAAGCCACTGGAAACGGCGGCAGCTTCCGTCCTGATACGCCCTCTCCTTCCACGCTCTCCTGCCTTTCTCCTCCTCTAAGCGTCCTTCTGGATACACTCCACCCCTGCATTTCTCTTAAACACCTTCCAGACCTCCGCCTCCGTGACCTCGCCCGTCTCCGAAAATCGGCGGGCGGCTCCCTTGGGTCTGCACACCCGTTCCAGCAAGGACGCGGCTCAGAGAGGCGCTCCACAAGCGGCAGGCTGTGCCAACCGCAGTCTTTCAGCACCTTCCAGCCGGCCAACTCCCGTCAGGTTTCCAAAGTGCCCTGAACACTCTGATTTTCTGCCAAAATGCCTAATACGGCAGCCTGACACATCTCCTAAGACAAGCCAGACCGAGGTTCTGCATTCGCTGGCCCCAGCTCATGGGGATCAAAGAGAAGCCCTTTTGAATTAGTTCTTCCCATTAACCTCTGAGGGCTACACCCGGCCTCACACTCCAGATACTTCCATCGACACCAAGCATCTAGCGTCTTTAGACAAGATGCGGAGAGGGGCTGCCAGCCCACCGGCCTGCGGCCTCAGAGCCAAGTTCTGGGGCTGAGCAGCCCCCACTGTCCAGGGGAAAAAGCACTCGAAACCATGTGAATGACCCTTCAGAGTCACGGGCTGAGGGGTCTGGTGGGGAACCAGACTGCACGAGATTCTGCCGGGGCCGCAGCTCCACAGGCCCCCGCGATACGGGCAGCGCTGGGGGGCTGAACTTCAAGAGTTCAAGTGTTCTCATCCCAGCTGCCAGCTGCCGTCAAAAGAGGACCCCTCCCCTGCAGTTTTCACACAATGCCCACGACACGGGGTGACGCCACCGAACTGTAGAGATCGCTTCTTTTATAAGCTGGTCTAACAGTTGGTAATGGTCACTCCCACGGTTTATTCTTTCAGAAATAACTGTCTTGGGCTGCTCAGACCTTTAAAACATCAGCCTTTATCTAGATTCGGTACAAAGCCACGTCCCAAACAGGGCACATCACGGTGACACTTCCGCAGGCCCTGAGGTTTACTGTCCTCCCCTCCCCCAAGTTTGTCCTCAAGCCTGCTGTCCCGTAGGCCGAGTGCTGGGCCCTACAGCCAGATTTTCTTTTAAGACTCTGCCACACATTCTGAAAGAATACGAGCCAGCTGAGATGCTGAGTATGTCTCCTGGAGAATTATGAATAATTTGGAAATGTGTTGGCTGTGCGAGGGAAAGCCTGAGACTGTGGCTGGCTCAGAAACAAGCAGGTGGTGTGGGGCTTGGGAATGAACGGTCCGGAAGCCCCCATGTGCTCCTTTCTGAAACTTTCCTCCCTGCCTGGGGCTTGGCTGGGGGTCCGATCTGCTGCTGCTCCATTCTGGGGCAGGGTGACTGGCTCTTTTGTTTCTTAGGCTCATTCTATAAACTGGTCCTTTTTCTGCCCAAATGAATGAGGTGCACCTGGTGAGGAAGGGTCCCCTAAACGTGCACAGACCAGCAGGACTGCAGCTCTGGGTATGCTGGGACCCTTTTTGGGTTCTGACGCCTACAACCCATAAAAGACGGCAGAGGCTCTTTTCTGGGCTAACCACTGCCTACCCCATCTCTTTTCTGGGCTAACCACTGCCTACCCCATCTCTTTCTCCAGTCAAGGGTTCCCAGGACGGACCAGGCCTCTCAATCTCAAAGACCCTTCCGTGGTCATTGTGTTACAGGAATTTCAGGCAAAGAGAGGGTAAAAATGAGGCAGCGCATAGATGGGAGACACATTCGGGGAACAAGGTGAAATAGAGCAGCCCCGTAAGACCTGACAACTGTTTCCTTGTTGGATGTTCTTTCTGTTGTAGGAGGCTGGCTTCTCCGAGGACCTTGCGTTAGCGCGGTGTCACCACGGAGGCACTCCTCGCAAGGCTGGAAAGGCTGGTTCTAGCAACGGGGGGGGGAAGAAATCTGCGGCTTCCAAAGAGTCTGCGGGTAGTGCCAGGGGACAGCTGTGCCCAGGGGGGCTGCTGGACTGGACGGTGGTCTCACGAAGTCTGTAGGTGCTGGAGCAACGGGCAAGTCGTTCCGCGGGCAGCAAGGTGGATGGCGTGCTTCCGGGGCGTCCGCACGCACACAGCAGGAAGGGCGTCTTCCTGTCCCTCCCACCCAGAGTCACCAACAGTAACAAGGCTGAAAAGGAAAAACCAAACAAAGTCCAGCCCGGGGGCGGTGACAACATTACACCTACACAAACAGACTAGAGTAGATTGGAGTCAAACACTTCCTGAGGTCCCCAAGAGGAAGAGTGGTATAGGAGTGGAAAACGGCGCTGAGGAGTGAGGAGAGTGTGTCGTCTCGGAAATAATCTCTGAAAACAAAAACTTTTGTTTGCAGGTAGAATCAAATGTTTATATATATATTTATATATATATAAGCCTAATTGATCATGTAAAATAGCCATTCATTTAAAATTAGATCTACGATAAAAAATTAATATATCCAATACAGTGCCAATGTGCAGGGTACGTGGGGGGGGGGTGGGGATGGGGGGAGAGGAAGCACGCAGCGAGGAATTAAGCGAAAACTTAATCATAAAAGCAGATTAGAAACAAGAGCCTTCACAAATATAGCACAATTGTGTCTTATAAAATTATTATAATACTCTCTTTATACTTGATACGATTATATCAATAATATAGATTCACTTGTTATTAAGGTTTATTATAAACATGCAAAATTCATTGCATGATGCATTTGCAAAACATATTAAAATCCTTCTAGCAATAAACCATCTTCGAGCGGATGTGCATCCAGGTTTTCCTGATTCTACGCTTCAGGTGTGTCATTCAACGTGAACTGGACATGGGGACCCAACTATTGGTTTTCATCCCTTAGCAGATGTCCAGGGCTGGAGATGGGAGGGAAATCGATCAGTGGAGACTTACGCAATAGTCAACACTCTGTTAAGTTACTGCACACCGTACTCTCATAAACGACACCGCAGCCTAGTAAATAAATAAGTACAAAAGGGGGTGGGGCGTACGCTTCAGCTTCTGAGGAAGTAGGTAGCAAAATATTGCTTGGAGGGTGGGGGTTGGCTAACAACACTCGTGAGTAGTGGCATGATTGCTGATGGCACCCTGGATCACAGAATAATCTCCCAGAGATTAAAATGAACATACATACGCACGGGTTTATCCTCGATCTGAAATGATTTCACATGCTCGTTTAGCAAAGTCCTTAGAAGATTTGGCCTCTTAAAAAGAAATGCAAGTATCAAGACAATGATCAACCAAATAGGGGAGCTGACAGATTTACCCAACGTTCATCCGAGGTTCCCTTGCTCTCTTTTTGAAGACCAGTAATCACTGGACTGTGACTGGGTTAAGACTGTCAACATCTGGTAACGGTGAGCTTGCAAAGGACTCACTGGTGGGGACTTGATTCATCTCGGCCTCTTGAATTCTAGGGACTGTTTCCACTGAGGCAGAGAACAGAAGCAGCAGGTATTTCAAAGCCTCCCCCACCCCCAAGCCTGCCCGGCTCACATTCTGGGCTCCCCGTTCTTCGTTCCAAAGACGTCTCAGGTGGTGAGTCACTGGCCCCGGGACAGGTTCATTTTAACATCTCTGGTTGGGGGATCCCAATGGTGGAAATCGACAGAGGGGCAAGGAAAATATATCAAATCGTACCAAAAACGGGGGAGAGTTTGCTATCTAGGAAGGGTTAACCTACAGCCAGATAACGACTTCTACATAATTAAACTGGACACTGTACATTATACCATCTTCCACTAAGATAATGTTCTTGGTTGTAAGAGAGAGACCCTGAACATTTACTCACATTTGGACTAATAACCCTAAAATTTTCAGGCCCCCCCAATCTGGAACAAGAAAAAAGGCCATGGCCTTAAAATTTTAGGGTTAAGGATCATTTCCCACTGTTGAGGGGGGGAACTGGGGGCTGGGGAGGCGTTGGTTCTCGGTGCTGAGTTTCATACTGCGCTCTGTAAGATGGGGTGCACAAACTGGGGGTTGACATACGAGAACCCCTCGAAATCAGACTGGTCTATGTTAGCAATGACCAGCTGATCAGGTGGTGTCAAGACAGGCTGCCCTCGCGTGAAGAACTTGTCAAAGTTTTCTGCGCCTTTGCCACACTGCGGAGAAGAGAGAAAAAGAAGGAAAGGTCAGTAATTATTGCAAAGCACAGGGGGCAGCTCCCTGAGAGGCCTCTGCAGGGAAGAGCGTGGCCCGGGGGAATTGGGACTGGAAGAGGCAGGAAGAATTCTGGAGAATCTGCACACCTCCTGGATTCCAAAGCCAGTCACAGTAAACAGTAACACAAAGTCACTCGGTTGTAAACCTTCAGTTACTCTTGGAACTGAGCCCCTCTGTAGAAAGGCACTGCTGATAGTAAGGCAGCAGCAAGGACACGGCCTGTTTTATTTCACTTCCACTTCATAGAGCAAGCAGGCTATGAGCATGATGCCACACGCACAGGGCCACCAGTCACGGTCCGTGTTGAAAGGCCAGGATGTTGGGTGGGAATGCAGACAGCGACCTCTGAACCGAGAGGTTGAGATTTCTGTCCCATATGTGGTTCTTTGCAACCATAATTGTAATAAAGTAAAAGGCGTGTTGTTCTTGCAACTGGAAAGTTCTAAAAACCTCCGTCCCTACTCTTCCTTTGGGTACCAATATTGAGGTAGGGGTGGTGGCAAGGTTGGGACATTCACCCTGGGGCCCAGCTGGGCTTCAGCATATCTAGATCTATCTGGTCAACTGGCAGGTCGATATGGAGCTCCCTCACAGGTGGCCTCAGGCTGGAGGGGTTTTGCTCTGGTGCCCTTAGCAGGGAGCGCAAAGTCTCCTGTCTGTCTTGGATATTCTTCTCCACCAGGGCACCCAACACAGGGCTGCAGGCATAGCTGCCCTGTTAGAGGCTCTGAGAAACAGGGCAGCATGCACAGCACTGGTTGGGAGCCCGACCCCAAATCAGGGGAAGGGGTGTCTTCACTTTCTCAGCTGCTCAGGAGGGCTGGGGCATGTTGAAGTCCCCAGGACCCCAGATAACTCTGAGACAGGGGATGTTGAGGTTGCGCTGGTGATACAAGTCATGATATTCTACATGCTGCAGACGATCACCCTTCCACCTGCTGGTACTGGTTCCACCTGCTGGTACCAGTTCCATCTGCTGGTACTGCAGGGCGACATGAACCAATTCCGAGTTAGCACAACTTTATATAACCAGGCATCCCTGGATCTTTAACAGAGGATAGCTTTAGGTAAACTGTGAAGAGGGGCCGAGGGGGGAGGTCCACCCCACTCCCTGGAGTGTAGAGGGGGCAGAAGAGCCACGCTCCCTCCCGTGGCTGCTATGAAGGTTAAGGGTGCAGTGTTTTGCACAGACCCCAGCATGCGGTGAGAGCACAAGGGTTGCTGTTATTTTTGTAAGGCCAGTTTAGTCTCGCAGACCGTATTCCCACTTCCTCTTTTACATCTTTCCCATCTTCTAGAAGGTTTCCTTGAGAATCTAGCTTCATTAGGGTTTTTCCACCCTGCTTCTAAGGCACGTCATGAGTTCAAAAGTAAGGTCTTTCATACCTGACAGCTTCCCCTTCTGGGGGTGTTTTTATTTTGATGAGTGACCACCCACTTCTAACAGGGGAAGAGTCCACACCAGGGACTGCTGTGTGGGTGTGTGGCATGGGTGTGGAGGGAGGCAGCGGATTGTACGGGGCCCTGGCAGCCTCTCTATGGAGGCCATACTGTTGGGCCTGCTTGTCACGCAGGCCCTACCTCCCGCATGTGAGATGGTGTGGTTGTATTTGAGGAGGACGTCCTTCGGGAACTCAATAATCAACACCCAGGGCCTGGAAGATTTCAAGTGCACTTCGAATGCACTGTAGGTGCTCCCAGAGGCTGGGACATGTGCTCCCTTAAAAAGAGATCATTTGCATTTCCTTTGCTATTCACTAACCCTGCAAAGATGAACAGGAAGGAACTTTTGGGAAAAGTAAAAGGTGAAGTCTCTAAAAGGAACAGGAAGGCGAGCCAAGGTAAAACGTGTCTCCCACCATCGAACCCTAGATTTGTCGATCTGTTCTGTGAAAAGACGGCACGGGTCTGATCTTTCCTTTGGGTACCATCTTTAAGGCATTCACGGATCTTCTTCTAATGGGAAGTGCCAAAAGCCATGGCTTAACTGCCAAATAAATCAACAAAAAACTAGAAGAGTCCCTGAGATCTAAAAAGGGGACCACGTATACATCAGCACCGAGAAACCTGGGGATGGGGACAGATGCTCAAGGACGTGAAATGCTAACACTGCTGTCGCAGGGAGGGTTACTCCTAAGGGCTGCCACGTCTGTGGTGTGGTAACACATGGCACAGAAGCCCTCGCTACTTCGGGCCTTGTGCTGTGTGGGCTGCCGGCCCGGAGCTCAGGGGCTCGCAGAGACCAGGCCAGGCCAAGCCCTGCTCAGTGATCACACTGCACAAGAGGAGGGCTGCTGGTCGCAGAACTGCTCACCACCAGAAACCTCTTCCTTTTCCGTTCCACTCTAACTTGCTCTGGAATGTTCCCTGATCTTGAGAGAGAAATCACCTTCTAGCAAAGGAAAGATTTTCTTAAACCTAGTCACTGAGGTGAAGGGACAGGCTGAAGGCAAAGAAAAAACATTCGGCTTCTGTGAGTGGATCTCAGCAAGCTCTGGGCGGGAAAGCCCAGGACACACTGGAGGCTGCATCTGAGGGTCGGATGAGATCCAAGACTCAGAAGGACCTCTTGTTCCAAGGGAGCTCCCACCAGATAGATGCCGCTTCCCTCCCTCAAAGAGCAGGGGGGGACTTTTATCACAGGTTTGGTACTATGAGAAATAGTACTTATTTTTCCACCATGGAGGATCTCTTAATGCTTTAAAAAATGAGCTCTCCACAACTCAGTGAAATTAGCCCAGATATAGACAATCTCCTTTAAGTCAAACCAGAGAAGATCTTGACCTACTCATTTTTCAAGATGTTTATGTAGAAAACTGTGACTATCCTATCATCACCACCACCAATGACCAAAAAGGATAATGAAAATCAGTGCTCTTTGGATCTTTGGGGAAAAGATAAAGCCTTCAACAAGCTGTTATATTTTATACTTAGAAAAGATTCTTCCTGCTGCCTGTGGGCCAACCTTACTCATAACCATTGTCTTGTGGGCAGTGGGGCTCGGACGCCCTCTTAGTTGTGTGAGGGAGCAAGAAGAGGCTGAAGGGTTCAGGGGGCACCGGGTGGTACATGTGAATGACCGAGTGAGCGATAGTGGGGGTGAAGAATGAGGCCAGCCAGACTACAGACATCCTCTCAACCTTCCTCAGGGATGATGCAAGGTTATTACCATGGCCACTGGAAGGGCAGCCTCCACTGCAACGTGTGACAACAGGCAGGTCTGCGTTGGCCATGACCTCAGAGCTCGAGGCCACCTGACAGTGCACAGCAGCTGCAGGCAACATTTGCTGCTTGAGAGCAAAACCCCTTGTCAGGGTGTGCACTGTCTTCACCTCCAAAGGCCACCCACACCTGTCACCAACGGAGACTTCTGCCATCGGGGATGCGAAGCACAACACAACTGGTGTGGGACAAAGACGGAGGAGAGGAGGGCAGCAGGGGGGAGCCCACACCCGGCTGGGCCAGTGTGTGAGCCCAGACAGTTCCTCTCGTACTCCCTAAGAGCGGAGACTGTGTTTGACATCCTAGGGAAAATAGGAGGTCCGGTGAGGAGAAGGACCCACCAGAAGTCAAAAGCCCAGGGTAAGGCTTTGGGAAACTCACCACACCTCTTTGTAAAGATAAAATGGGGATGTGAACATCCACCTTCCGTGGCTATTGTGGGGATCAAAGGACCAAGAGTGTGTGCAGTCCCTTCTAATCAGGCATGATACGACCTAAGGCACAGCTTGCACCCAGCATGTAAAAGCCAAGTGATTAATATATGAGGGATGAATGAACACTATTAATAATCTACCTGACTTCCTTAGCCCTGGATTTGGGACATACATCCTTTGTTGTTTTGACATTCCTACCTATTTGGTAAACTCATCAATTAATAAAGTGAACCCAAGGGAAATCAGGCATGGTAAAGATGAGACAAAGCATAGGAAGAGGCAGACTCCAGGTGGACTTTGGGATCACAGCGCTGCCCATCCAGGGCCCTGGGCAGCACACAGTCCACTCACCACCCTGTGCACCCTGTCTAAGGGCCGTGGGGAGAGACAGCCTGCCCCGCGCAAGTCGGCTTCTCACGAGTCTTACCTGGGAGAGGCAACCGAGAATGCACAATACATGTGTTGGTCTCAATCCTGGCCTTTACCTTGGTGTCTCAGTCATGTAGAATATAACCCCACGGTCACTGGTATGGGAATTAGGGTGAGTATGAGTAGCTTGAAAACACTGCCATTACAAAGCAAACCAAACCAAACCCAGAGGAGCAGGCAGAGCGCGGAACCAAGCGAGAGTAAAGGCGTGTTGCAAGAGGAAGGAGAAAGGAAACTTATAGAGGTGGAGAATGTCTCTGGCTTTGCCAGATGTAGCAGGACCCGTTTCATCTTAGGAGACCCCCGTATTTCAAGTCCCACTGTGCGGTGGTCCTCGTGCAGCGTTAGTAGGAACCCTGCTGACGTCCGTGCATGGCTTTCTGACACACAGTTGTGCACGGACTTCATTTCGTTAAATAACCAGCAGCAGAAATGAATGGGAATATTCTGCTTTGAGCCTCCTGGGAGGTCATGTCCACACCATGGAACCATCCAGTGAGGGGCCAGAGGCCCCGGGCAGCAGCCCTTTATAAGATCAGCATGCTCAGGGAACGGTCTTCCGTGCATGACCCAACACAAGCAGGAGCACACGCTTAGGGTTAAAAAGTGGGGTTAGTTTGCTCATTTAGTCACTCAAGGATCTGGAAATGTGCTCACCGAAGGTCTGGATGCCCACTGCAGCCAGTGCATTTTGGTACAGAAAGTCTGGAGAATAAGAATGGACAGAGGAGAGTATTTGGAAAAGAGTCAGTGCCTGTCCTGGAAACTCGAGAATCAGAATGGCCTGTGTAAAGGGTGCCACAGACCCACATGTGCTCATGTGAAAACATCTCCCGGATATATTAACAGGTGAAAGGTACAAGGTGAACAATGGAACGCGTGGTACCACCTCGCTGTGTGTATGATCACACGCGCTCACAGCTTTCCAGAAGCTTACAGAAGAGAGTGAACAGCAGGACCAGTAGTTGGGGTGGGGGAGACAGCGTCTTGTCATTTTGTATCCATCTTTACATGCTTACCTATTTCACCACACAGAGCTAGTGTTTTAGCAATGATTTTTTAAAGAGGGATTAGGACCTCCTTCACCTCCTGCCAACACGACCTGTGGTGAGAGACTGGAGACAGGTTTTCGTTTCTTAGACCAAATTAAACAGTCCTTTATCTGTTGCCTCAGAGCAAATGTCAGGAACCTGTGTGTCATCCTCATGCCGGGGCCACGCTAAATCTTCTCTAGATCATTCCAATTTTAGTATATGTGCTGCCAAAGCGAGCACAAGAGCACATCTCCGAAAGGGCCAATGCTGGTCCAGAGCGAGCCGGTTCTGTTGATGGGTTTGTTGATAGACTCGGCTCTAAGCCACATATTAAACGAGTGGATTCTTGTGGGTGTCAGAGCCACATGTCTATGCGAGAACGGTCCTGGCCTATCCTGGGCCATATTCTAAGGAATAAAAACATGCACTCCATTGGATCTGTCTTGATACCGATGGCCAGCTTTGGAGGACTCAAGGCTCCTTTTCCAAAACAAGTTGTTGTGACGACCATCGGTGTGGGAGACCTTTACTTCAGACAACAGGAGCCTGTCAGTTCACACGCCTTAAGCCACACGGGCTGTGCGCGTACCGTCCCTCACCACTGACGCTCCCTGAGGCTTGCGACCGAGGTACTTATTTATCTTGATTATTATCTTAAATATCTCATGTCTTCCCGTTTCTCCTTCAAGCAGAAGAGCATTTGGGGAGCCGGGGTGGCTCTGTCGGTGAAGCATCTGCCTTTGGCTCAGCTCATGATCCCAGGGTCCTGGGATTGAGCCCCGTGTCAGGCTCCTTCATCAGTGGAGAGCCTGCTTCTCCCTCTCCCTCTGCCTCTCACCCCTGCTTGTGTTCTCTCTCTTTCACTCTCTCTCAAATAATTTTATTTTTTTTAAAGAAGAGCATTGGGGCACCTGGGTCTTGGTTGGTTGAGTGTCTGCCTTCAGCTCAGGGATCCTGGGATCGAGCCCTGAGTTGGGCTCCTGCTTAGCGGGGAAGTCTGCCTCTCCCTCTCCATCTGCCTCTCCACCTGCTCACGCTCTCTCTCAAGCTCTCTCTTGCAAATAAATAAAATCTTTAAAAAAATGTTAAAAAAAAAAAAAGATGAGCATTTGGGAGAGTAGTTATCAAAGAATAGGCAGACTCTATGCCTCTCATCAACCAAGTAGAAGCTGGCATAGGCTAGTTTAAATGCTTAAATCACAGCCGAGGACACCGTGAGGTGGCAGACTCTGGTCTCCAAAGGCTGGTTAGTGTTCATATGTTGGTGGAACTCCCTGAGGCTTCAGAATCCCTCACTTTTATGTGGCATCTCAGTTCCTGGCACTACTGAACGGCCGAGAGAATGAACCTACCCGCTACCCAAGAGGACGATTACATGCAGCCCAAGGCTGCCTACGGCACTAAGCACTCAGACCGGTGCTCCGGCACCCTCCTTCTACCTGGATGGCCGCTGCTCTGTGGAATTACCTTAGCACAGGGATTCTTAAAAAGAGCAGTACCACGAGATGTCCTTGGTTAGAGCCAAGACACATGCAACAGGTGGGTGTAAAGAGGCATCACGTTTGCAACTTACTCTGGAATGGTTAAAAACAAAAACAAAAACAACAAAAACCCCGCCTATGTGTGTGTCTGCACACAGGTGCACTCGGAGATGCAGAGGAAGAATGATAAAGCAAATGGGCTAAAATGCTAACATTTAGGGAATCTGGGTGAAGCGAATGTAGCAATTCTTCCGGCCATTTTTGCAACTCTTCTGCAATACTGAAATTAGATGTTATCTCAAAATTGAATTTTTTCAAAAATTAAAAAGGCACGCTGCACTGACTTTGATAATTAAAGCAGCATCAAACTTTCTAGACAAGCTAACGACACTGTGAACACCTTGCTTTACTGCACTCCCCAGACCTTGTGTGTCTGATAAATTGGAAGTCTGTGGCAACCTGGCATCAAGCAAGTCTACCGGCACCATTTTTTCCAACTGCGTTTGCTCACTTCCTGTCTCTACACCACATTTTGGTAATTCTCACAATGCTTCAAACATCTTCATTATTATTATACTTGTTAGGGTGATAGAACTCGCTAAAAGCTCAGGTGACAGCATTTTTCAGCAACAAAGTATTTTTAAATGAAGCTACGTGCATTGCTTTTTTAAAGACAGAATGCTAGCATACGCTTACTAGACTACAGGATAGTGTAAACATAACTTTTAGATGTACCGGGAAACCCCCAAATTCACTGCCTCGCGTTACTGCGGCAAGCACTTCGTCGTGGCCGTCTGGAACCAGACCCGCAGCCTCCCCGAGATACGCCTGCGAAGGATTTCAGGGTGACTGGGAAAATGGACTTGACCGTGCAATCTCACCGCCGTGGCACCTACCCTTGTACCCACTGTTCCTGTTCTCTGGCTCTTGCCTCAAGGATGACAGTGTCCTGATGAAAGTTATTTTTTCCCCCTCTCTCTTTTTGATAAAATAAGGACAATAATTTCCCCAGAAAGGCTCCTCGTGACAGACAAGCCTGTTTCCAAAGTGCTCTGCTCGTCTATCAGGTCTGGAATATATTTCACGGTGTTAGCTTTATAGATTAATCTTTCTCTCTCTCCAATAACCACTTAAGTATCGTGAAGGTTTTTGGCTCGCCTGTGAACTAGCTATTCTTATTCTGCTCCTTGGTGCCAACGGACAGAATTCAAAAAAAGAAAAAAAAAATCAATTAACTTTCCACTTCTGATATTTGTATAAACTGCTATTTATCATGGGCAGGATGAATGGGAACTTGAAGGCTGTTTTTGGGCATTTTATGCACATGAATAATAAATCAGGGTAAAAGCCTGCAAAATTCAAAGCGACGCTGGATCAGAGTCTTGGGCTCATGTGTGCCTCGAAGGGGATACTCAGCCTTTGATTTTTCAAGCAAAGCAGAGAGAATGAGCTCTCCTTCCCTCCACGGGTTCTCACGATGCGGGGTCAAGTGGGCTTGGCTGAGCCTCCTTTTCCAGAGAAACCTCCCTGGGTACCTGATGTTATGGGAGGCAGCCGGGCCCCTCATGTTTCTCCCTCAGCCGCTGAACAGTAACCTTTTCAGGAGTCACGTCGTCTTTAAACTTAAAAGAAGAAAAAAAAGGTACTCTCTTACATGGAATCTTCTTTGAGGACTCAGGCTTGTTCAGAACATCAGCCAAATACTGAGCTGATGGTACTTGGTCTGTGGATCAGAGGCTCTTCCATGGTTGTGCTTTCTTTGAGAAAAAGGAAACCAGCTTGCTGTGTGCTTCCTTTTCCATCCAGAAGGAGAGAGTTATGAGAGAGAGAGCGCGCGCTCATCTCCAGGAGAGCACAACACAGCTGTTTCTGTTTTTGCTTCTGTTTTACATCATCCACCAGTACATACGTGACTGCCCCACCTTCTAGAAAATCGTCTTCACCTTCACGATGGCACACGGCGGCCTTCTGGGGACGTGGCTCTGCCAGGACCCGACTCCCCTGCCACGGGCCGCCCGGGGGCAGGCTCTCGCCCCCCGCAGGCTCTTCCTGGCGCTGCCCCTTCTGTGCTGGGGATGTGTACCCTGAGCCTCCAGACTCGCCACGGTCAGGGGACACGGCCGCAGTCCCACACACCTGACGCCGGCCACTCTCCTCTCTCCGCTTTCCTTTGTGAGCGACTTCAAACCGAATCCAGCCATGGCTGCACCGCAGGTCCTGACCTTACCGTGGCAGCAAGGTAGAAGTTCTGTGTGGAGCCTCCTGATGGATTCGTGCATCACAATATGTCTTTGGTGGTGGAATTTCACATATTCTGTGGCCCTCTGGTCTAGCTTCCGTGATGTCATTTTGGTAGGCAGGAAAAAAAAAAGGGACACTATGGGAACGCTGGCTCCTCTCGATAAGCTCTGGGCCTAACCTCTACTCTCTCAAGGAAGCTCACGATTTTGGAGTCATCTTTCCTGGGGCTTCAAAAGCAAATTAAAAAATAAAGCCAGGATGAGACTCCAGAGCTGACGAGCACAAACGTGATCTCTAGAAGCACCCTGCAGATACCTGGGGGTGCCTGGGGCCTTACGGCCGGCACTCGCAATGACCAAAGGCTTGATCTCGTGGGAGCCAGGAGGGAATGGTCCTTTAACCTGCTGAATCTCAGGGACATGGATTCACGACACCTGCTGACAGAGCATTGAGCCAACTTCACCAAGCAGACCAGCTCCACCAGCCGGGGCTCTCGACTCGGCTCAGAGGGGAGATGCTCCCTGGGAGGGCATCAGCGCATTTCCCTGTTTTCTCCACGGTGACGGCGAGGACGTATGGCTCCATCTCCCTTTGAATGACAAACCGCCCCTTGGAGAATCCTCAGCTCTAGATTTTGTCTGTCTACTCTTTGGGCTTTTTCATTAGCTCTGGATCACGGAATTGTTTCACCGACAAAGCAGGGAAGCATCACAGAAGCTCTCGAACATGCCGGTAGCTCTCCCCGGTGGCTGTGCGGACACCGGCGTATTGCATGTGGCCACGGTGCCATCCGGACCTGGCCTCTGCTTTGCGCTGCTGGGAACATCCTCTCCCGCCACCCAGACTGTCCTTGGCGTGTGGTGTCTCCACTCCAGTGTGGCACCTGGGGAACAGAATGTCATCCCAGAGGCGGCAGAGATGCCCCCTTCAGCCGGGATTAGGGGCCAAACTCTGCTGCTGGGCAGGTGACACGTTGTAGGGGACCTGGAAGACACCGAACTCTCCCGGGAGCCAGAACTTTCTGGTCGACCTCTTTGCCCTTGATGTTCTTCGGCCCTGGGGCAGAAAGTCTGCCGCTTCCTCCGGTGGCTGCTTGCTCCTGACCCCGGCACCAGCTTGTGTCCCCTGCTGTCCCCTCCACTGCCCGTGTGCACGTTTGCCCGATACGGGCTCGGGCCTGGGAAGGCTCCCTGTGAGCAGGGATGTCCCTGTCCCAAGCAGGCCTTTTACACGCAAGCTTCCGCTGTAGGGCCTCAGTCCACGGTAGTGTTCAGTTAAAAGACCACCAGCAGCACTCCAGGAATAAACACACACACACACTGCTCGTGGCTCAACTGCCCACCGTGGTTAGGGCTCTGTTTCCGGTGATTTCCGTGGCCCCACAGGGAACAGTGCAGTCAGACTCCAGGCTCCTGGACCCGAGTCACCCTCTTGTTCCCCTACCTCTGAATTTAGGGTCCCGGTGTCCAGAGAAAGTGGGAGACCACGCAAATAGACAGTTTTTTCTGAGGATGAGGTGGGGATAAATAGAAGATGTGTCTTATGGTTGACTTTGCTCCATCTCGCCCCTTTCTGAAAAGTGACTGACAAGTCACCGGACTTTGCTTCACACCTAAAGTGGGGTCAGCGTGTGATCTCTGCTGTTCCTGTATAGAAACTGAGCTGTAAAAGAGGCTGCTGTTTGCCTTTCATGTTTTAAGAAGGCTCAATAGGAAAGGCGAAGAAGAAAATCCCTAGCAGAATGTTCCGAGACCGTCTGCAGTGTTCATTGCTGCCTTCACGCCCCCATCCCCGTCCAAACCAGGCTTTGTACACGGAGAGGAAGGATCCTATGAAAACCCCCTGAGATCTGTGTCTGGGACTGGCGAAGAGAAGGGGGGGTGCAGACATACAAGGTCCTGCTGGACATGATGATTCAGGAGGAGTCAGCTGACCTGATTCATTTTAGTTCTTCTTCAGTTGGTGCTAAGAATATCTTGGAAAAGGAGAAGCGGGCTCCCCAGCAGCAGTTTTATTCTTGGAGTAGAGGAGACACAGCGTATTTGAGGAGGCGGCTGCTGCTCTAAGAGGAAAGCTTGTGCCGACTAGTCAGTCACTCAGCCACCCCAGCAGGCACCCCTCTGCCTGCTCAGAAGCACCTGCTGGGGGAGACAGGGGTGGATGCTTCTCCAACAGACTGTGGGCCAGAGCTGCTCTCGCTGTAGCCTCGGGGCCAGGGGCAGCACGGGGACTACCCAGAGACGGCAGCCGAGCTGGACGGCATGGTCCACTGGCCCCCAGAGATGGGATCTGGGGGAAAGCAGACTCCCCGGGAGGCACCGTGAAGTGGCAGGTGGCGTGAGGGAGGAGCCCGATGTCTTAAGGACTCCTGAGTTTACCTCTAGAGATAGAAACGTTAAGAAAGGCCAACACTGGTTGCCACCAACAGTCAGAAGATGGGCAGACAGCAGTCACTGCGATAGAGCGATGGTGTCGTGGGGTAAGGACACAGATCGCAGAGCCAGAACACCACCTACCAGCTGTGTGTCTTTGGACAAGTTACTCAGCCTCTCTGTGCCTTAGTTTACCCACTGTGCAGGGCTGTTGAGAGGGTTAAAGGAGCTAATTTGTAAAGAACAGGCCTGGCACATAGTGTTTGTGAAATAAACGGGAAAAATGGGGGTCATGAGGGAGGAGTCTTAATGAAGGTGGCAAAACCAGAATGGGGTTGACACGCACTCCTCGCAGAAGGGGCGTGGCCAACACGGGAAGCGCAGCCGGGGTGTGCAGAAGAGCTGGTTGAGACCGAGCTATGTTTCAGGAGCAAAGCAAACGCCGGAGAGCCGGACCCAGACAAGACGTCCCATCAAGGACCCAGAGCAGGGATCACAGTCCTGCCGGGCACTTGAGTCCACAAAGCCTGATCCCCAAAGCCGATGCGCCCTGGCTCTCTCTCAGTTTTGGTAGGCACTCTGCAGCCCCCCAACTGGTTGGCACAGGCCCCCATCCCTGCCTGGTCTGTGCTGACTCTGAAAGTCAGAAGGAATCCCAGGGGCTCAGACCACAGACTGAAGGCAAGGCAGGTACCTGGCCATGTTCTTCTACCCTGCAGAGGCGGAGGTCATCGGCCTCCTCTCCCCAGAGAACGGACGGGTGGGACCCCTCTAGGATTCAAGAACACAGGGCTCAGGAACAGGCCACGTCCCCTACTCACCACTTTGGGCTTGAAGGGCGGTTGGATCTCCCTGTTCTCGAGTTTCTCCCAGTCGATCCTCCGGAAGAAGGCATGTTCCCGCACGTCCCTCTCCCCCTCCGGCCCGCAACCCAGCCGCTTGCCTGGGTGTTTGGTCATCAGCTAGAAAGCAGCAGAAAGAGGGTGCGATGGGTGATGTGGTGACTAGAGGTGAAGACACCGTACTGCGTGACTGAAATGTGCTGAGAGAGTAGAACTTAAGTATTCTCCACCCAAAAGACAAAAAGGTAACTATGGGAGGGGATGGACATGACTTCTTGATTGTGGGAATCTTTCACGGCGTATATGCGTGTCAAGCCATCACGCGGCACATTTTCAACACACTGCAGTTTTATTTGTCAATTATACCTCAATAAAGGTTTTTGAAAAAGAGAGGAAACAGGGCCCTCCCTCCCCTGCCACACAACTAAAATTAGGAGAAAAAGAGAATGCCGGCCGGTAGTGCCTTCCCTTTGTCAGCTCTGCTACGAGCCCTGACTGCGTGGACGCCTGGGAGCACCCCAAGAAATCAGTAGCTTGCACAGAGTGACCCCAACTCACAAATACAGTGTTGACAGTATGGGTCTTTCCATAGTGATTTTTATGATAAAGGACACAGGGGAGCAACCTGGCCCCAGAATCAAATATAAGAATTTAATCAGGTGTCTTTATACACTGTGTTCAAGCCGCCATTCTGTAGGTCTATAAAAAATGTGTATGTGAAAATGTAGGCAATCACTAAAAACCGTGCGTCCGGAAAATATCCCCTATGATGTTAATAACAAGCGTCGTATGCCTATTTATTGCCCGGACCAAACGTATTAATCAAAGACTCATGGTTGGAAAAATAAATGCCGTGACCGGCAGGTAGTAATTCCCACGTGTCCACGGCGGGAGACAGAGGCGAACACGGATTATACGCTTTGAGGGCAGGGCCCGCTCTCCGTATTTGTATATGTAAACAGTGCCTTGCCCTGGGAAGACACCTGATCAGCGCATCCCACACAATCAAACTTGCCAGAAAATGTTAGGAGTGTGTTACACTCCATCCCAGCAGGTCTGACGATAATTTTGTGGCCTAAAGCTTTACTATTAAAAACGAATCAGGTCAGGACCTGGTAATTTTTATTCCTCGGCATCTCCTCCACAGAAATGAGCTCCTAGGTTCCCCAAAACGCAAAGCCTGGAAGTTTTCAGGGCAGTTCTATTTGTGACAGCCCCAAAACGAAGAGGAAACCACCCAAAGGCCACCAGCAGTAGCACGAGTAAGTAAACTCCGCCACGTGGGCGTGCGGAAGACGGAAGGGTGCGCACATGGGAGCACGGAGAAACGCCACGATCACTGTGTTGGGTAAGAGGCCAGGCCCCGGGAGCATCCGCTGCAAGACTGCATTTGTGCGAAGTGCAAAACAGACAAGGCTAGTCCCCGCGGGAACGAGCTGGGACGCTGCTTATCCTGGGCGGTGGGGAGTCTCTGTGGGACAGGAAGGGAGGGGGCTTCTAGGTTGCCGGAAACCTTCTCTTTCACAACCTGGGTGCAATTGCGTGCGTGTATTTGTTTTGTGAAAATTCACTCATCTACACACTGGCGACTCGTGCCCGTTTCTGCACACATGTTCCATCTCAAAAGAAGAGGATCGAATGAAGAATGACCCAAGACACACCAAGCCAGGCAAGGGAAGAGAACGAACATTTTCCGACGGCCCGTGATTGTTTCTGGTAACTCATGGCACACTTTCATAAGGTGCATGAGAAACTAAAGCACAGTGCGCATTAGCTGCCTGGGCCAGAGTTCCAGGCAGTCTGGGGGTCAGAACCCGTTCTCCAGGCCGCCATGTTTCCCACAACACCCCGCACGTCACCAAGGTGTAGCCCCTGATGGCTGGAAGCGGTGGCGTGGGTGTGCGGGCTCTCTGCCACCTCTCTCAGAAGCGTGGGGAAGACACTTCCCCTGTCGGCCCTCTCGGTCGGTGATCATAAAAGGAATGCCGGTCTACTTACTCCCTTGCAGATGGAAACGGCCTCCTTGGACAAGGACTTGGGATAAGAAACGTTATGCTCCATTATGGACTGAAACAGCTCGTCTTCATCTTCGCCATCAAAGGGAGGCTGTTCCAGAAAACAGAGACATGGGAAAACAGTCAGGGTGGTTCATTAACGTGGCGCCTGGAGATCCGTTTCAGCACCAAGACGCACACCGGGTTTCTGGGCTGCACAGTTAGCTTAGTGAAGTTGCTGGTTTTTCTGATTATCTTTCATTAGGTTGCTGGTTGTGTGTTTTTCACTTTTTCCTCTGTCTCTTTAATTATCCTGCCCTGGGCAACTCAAAACAATCTTTAGGGAAAATGTTTTTGAGTAATGCTTTTAATGCTTTGCAAATAAATTACAATTAATCCATTAATCTTGTAATTATGTGTTAAAGAATTAAATTATGATCAAGTTAGGTTACAGATGGCTCTGCGTGCAGGGGTGGGGGCAGGTGGAGAATGCTAGCGCCTTTAGATTCTGAGCATGGGGCGTTGGGGCCACCAGGGCACGGGTTAAAGGGACTTCCCCAGGTCCAGAAATGCACACCAGGGCCCTTCTGGCCCAACACGGAGCTGCTCTGTAGAGAGCCTGGCCCCTGCGTGGTGGCAGTTATGGGAGCTTAGCTTCCACTAGACACTCCCCTCTCCTCTTCTGCTGGGTTTACACTCCCCTCAGGGAGAGCGGGAGGCATGGCAGCGCTGTGGGCGGCATGGCTTTAAAGTCAGGCGGATCTGGACCAGAAATCCAGCCCCACCACCTCCTAGCTGGGTGTCCACAGGCAAGCGACTTCTCTAAGATATAGTTTTCCAATGTGTAAAATGGGATTCCCTGGTGAGTCTGCAAAACACCCAATAGTTTGTCCTGTACCCAGCGGGTGCCTGCTGAAGGGTGCCTGGTGGTACTGGTATTTTATTAGGGCAGATGAGCAGTCTTCGAAGGGGCTGCTAGAATCCCCGGGAGGAACGGGGGAGCTCAGGACGCCCTTCAAGCTTTCTCCTCCAGCATGTCTTTAATCCTGAGCGGTCTGGCAAATTGCCTGTCACTCTGGATGGACAGCACGCAGGATAAGGGGGTTTATGGGAAATTTCTTAATGTTCCCTTTAGGCTTAGCTAACCTTGGGTTTAGCATAGGAAAGGCAGACCAGGCGTCAGCTATCACAGCTGAGAGAATCCCCGTATGTTTCAACTCATTGCATTTTCCTTCTCAGGGAAAAGAGGTGTCTCTGTCACTCTGACTGACACAGTGAGGGCTCTGATGATGCAGAGTCCAGCTCAAATGTAAACCAAAGGACCAAATGTAAATCACGTAAACCACGTACCAAAGTGTCCGTATAAACCATGGCTGTGCCGTAGTCAGCAGGATAGCCCTTCTTATCAACCCCTTCTTATCCAACATTTCCCTCTGAGTGAGAGAGAGCAACGGACCCAAGCAGACTGCTCCCCTGAAGCACCACGAGATCATTCCAACCTGCTCATCTGACCCCCAGCCTTAGTCCTTCCCCCACCCCAGCCCTGAATAGGAGCTGGGGGTGGGGTCAGCACATGGGAGCCACACCCGCTCAAGGGAAAGACACTCAGTCTCTAAAAAACCCTACCTTGGGACCAGGTCTGGGAGAACGGGGGGTTGGGACTGGTGCCATTATTGTTGTTGGGTTTTATTATTATTATTAGGCCTAGAAATATAAATAAATAGGCCGCTTTTTTGGTTGTAAGTACCTGGCATAAAGAATGTTTAATTTGGTCGAAGCATGCAGGTGGGTGAGGAAAACTAAAATTAGCCTGCCTGTGGGCACCTGGTGGCTCAGTTGGTTAAGCATCAACTCTTGGTTTCGGCTCAGGCCCTGATCTCGGTGTTGTGAGATCGAGCCCCGAGTTAGACTCTATGCTCACTGCAGAGTCTGCTTGAGACTCTCTCTCCCTCTCCCTCTCCTGTTCATGCTCTTTCTCTAAAATTAAAAAAGAAAAAAAAATTACCCTGCCTGTGAATGACTCTGAGCAGAGCGGGAACAGCCCGCCGTGGTGTTTCCCTGGGCAGAAGTAACATGGCGCCTGGGATGCCCACGGGCAAGGAAGGTGGGCACAGACACCCCACTAGCGTGTGCAGGCGGTCACCTGGGTCACCTTCTGTCTAGAGAGACGGAGCAGGACAGCCCAAGGGTGTGGGGGTAGCCACACTGGCCAAGAGCTACCTCGGAGGCCAGTCCTGCCTCCAGCCCACCAGCTCTTCTCTGCCTGGCACCATGCAACCTACTCTGGACACCTGTGGTAGGACACCCACAAAACATCCCACTTTCCCTAGTAAGCGATCCATACATGCAGCTGAGTTCTGGACAAGGAGGTCTTTGTAACGAAAGCAGACATGGCAGGGTTTCTGCTCTGGGCTGCAAACTGCACACCTCCGGGGGGCCCCACTCTGAATTTCCTCTGGGTTCACACTCTCCAGTGTCATAGTACTCAGGACTCGAGCAGGGCACGGGTGCTGCTCCCGGATGGCCAATCGACAGCTCCCGGTGGGGCCCCCGAGGGCCGCTGCTCAGGAGAAACCACGCAGAGCATCAGAGCAGATGCGAAGGGCTCCTGGAGCTCGGGCCCCGCGGTGACAGCGGCAGCAGGAGAGTCAACCGGCCCGTCTGGTGACGCTCAAGCCCTCGCGGCAGGAGCGCTACAGGGGCTGAGTCACGGATCATCCCAGCCGCGGGCTTAAGAGCAATTCTCTCCTAAGAGAAACTCAGACAAATCGTGCCCAGGAATTCTTGTCAGGTGAGGCAGCAAGAACCTTCGCATCTGAAGACAATGAAGTCGATGCAGATGCCTCCCCCCACCGCCCACCGCCCACCGCGGCTGATGTGGAAGAAGGAATCTGGGCGGGGGGCATTCTGTGCAGGGCACCGGCTTAGCACACCTGTTTAATTGTCTCCCGGCAAGGGAACCACCTTGGCCCAGGTGGGCTGGGCCTACTACTGAGCAAGGAAGCCACTGACCATGAAGTCCCCTCTGTGTTCCCACTGAGAGCAGGACCCCTGGCTCCTGACGCACCCCAGACAGCATCCCTTAGAACCAGAGCATATTAGTCCTACAGGATACTCCCGGGTCAGAGTTTGCACCCTTTACCCCTTTTCTGCCGGAAAGAGAGCTATTTAATCCAGTGTGAATCATACGGGCCGGGGATGGAAGGATTCTCTGAGGCCTCTTGGGCTCACCTGTTGCGATAAGATTCCTAAGCTACAACAAAAGCCATAGGACCGCGTGTCCTTGTGGCACAGCCCTGGGCTGTCACCCCGTGGTTCCATCCCTGTGTGGCCCTGAGGACGGGCGTCTCCTGGCAGCACATCCCAGGGAGGACACGTGCCCCTGACGTTCCGTGATCACGCACTGGGAGTCTACACTGCCTGATGAAGGATGGCCACTGTTTGGGAGTGAACAGCAGTAAGGACGGTGGCAGCAGCAGGCTCTGTGAGCCGGGCACTGTGTGGAATGCCTTTGCAGGCATCACTCACTCAATCCTCAAAACCACCATACGACTGACGTACATACTAGCGATCTCACTTTACAGGTGAGCTCACTGAGGTTCTATTATTAAGTGCCTTGGCCAGAGTTACAGAGCTGGGATGTGGAAGAACCGAGATTCAAGCCCAGACATCCGACCGCGGCGCTTGGGCTCTGGGCCATTCTGAGCGCTGCCGATCCCTCACACTTGCTGTGGCAGGTGGCTGGGGAAGGATGGTTCCCCCGCGCTGCTGCTGGTAGGGCTGAGTGGGAGGTGCTCAGCTGCAGGTCCACCCACACCTAAAGAGGGCTCGACTGGGGTGGCGGGGGCGAGGGGGTATGTGGGGAGGCCATTCTGGAATCCTGCACAATGAGTAGTGGGGTTCTGGAAAGACTGAGGGGGAGTCACTATGGCCAGAGATGTTTCAAGTCATTGTGTAGAGTGACTGTCTCTAGAGACCTGGCGTGACTTCCCAGGCCTGATTTTGATTGCTTATTTCTTGCCTCTGCCACATATCCACTGTCAGTCAGCAGGGGTCACCCAGGGACCCATGCTGATGGCGCAGCTGCCATCTTGGTCTTGCTGCGGTAGAATGGGAGCAGGTGCTCTGGGGTGTCCTGCTCCAGTGCCAGAGTGCTCCACCGTGGAGCACTTCCACTCAGATCTCACTGGTCAGAAGAGTCACACGCTCTACAACCACGAGCGAGCCGGGTGGTACAACCCCAGCATGTGCCAGAAGGAAGGAAGCCCCCGAGTACGTGGGGAGCAGCAGTAATGATCGTCAGACTCAGGAATGCTCCCCGGAGCCCTCTGTGGAGTAAAAATCATGTGTTCCTGGGGGGAGGGGAAGGCCGGGAAAGTTGCACCCACATTCCCTTCACCTCACCACAAAAACTGCTCTTATTTTTCTAGGAACCCTTAGGCTTGTATTATTTTCAAATAAGGATGCATAATTTGGAGTTTCTTGTTTTTCACGGACTGCTGCAAGCACTTTCTCCGTGGCTACCGGTATCCCCGGTCAGAGGCACGCTGCAGAGCTGATCCCTCGTCCGGCAGAGACGGCTCATCTGTCCGCGGGGCACACTCGCCATTGCTCCCGGGGCTGCATTCTCATAACTCATGCTACTATCGACACCGCCGTGCGTGTCTTTTTTCTCTTCTCTGAATTCCTTCCTAAGAAAATCGTCCCAGGTGTGGGCTTACGCAGCCGAAGGATGTGAGCATTTTTATGGCTCTCGGTAAGTCTTGCCAGGTCACCCTGGGAGCATTCTTACAGGCAATTGCTGCTCAGGCCTTGGGGCTGAAGGCAGGTCAAAGGTGAAGTTATAATTATACTCATTGTCCTTCCCAGTCACATCGGCTACTGAGCCTGGGGACAACAGGAGGTGAGGTCCGTCACCATTCTGGATTTGCTTCTCTCCCCTCTTTCTCACATTCCCATGATTATTTTTAAATTTCTACAAATCTGGGCTTAGCGTCTCCGGCTAAGCTGCGTGTCAAACACAGTCTTGGCTTGGTGTAAAAATGTTCCGAACCAGAGGTGTTCTCCTTAGCAATATGCAATTTGTGAATTTTAGACAAATGCGGGGTGATGGTTCACTCTTTCTACAATGATTCCCAAGTCACGGACTGCCTTGTGGATGTTGGGGCTTGTCATGTTTGTCTGCAGACCGCTGGTGACCAGCGGTGGAGGGGGGAGGACACCCAAGGACAGTTCGGGCTCAAGTGCTGAGAGAAAGCACCCATGACTGACTCGTCAGGAATAAACAGAAAGCACAGATAACCCTGGCAGCAGGGGACATAAAGAGGAGAGGACTGGTCCCTCTAGGATGAATACCCGTGAACGCTTGGAGCCGCAATTCGCTCATCACAGTGCTGGGAAAATACTCTTCTTGCCCCAAAGTAATCATATTTGTCAAGCAGGCCAGGCACTGAAGAAAGACTCGGGCTATTTCTACTTACCTGCCCCCTTGGCTGCTGACAATAAATATACCAAATGAGAAGAAAATTGCAATAAACTATCTTTTCTGCTCATCTGCAGCCCTCTGTGATTAAAGAGGACAAATTTAGACCATAAGCCCACCAACAGCTTTATAATTAATCTTACTTTTCAATAACAGCATCTATTCCCTCCACCAGGTCTGGAGGCTGCTGCTGCTTCAGGGGGCTCTGGGTAACAGGCTCAGAGCCTTCATTATCCTTTCTGGGCTGACTCACCACCCAGAAATACCTTGAAATTTGCATTGAGTCACAGGGAAGACTAAGAAGTGGGTCCCGGAGTGAAAACACTGTGTTGGAGGCAGGCACAGTTGAGGATATAGAAGAACAATGGCTGGGGACGCCTTTAAGACGTCACATTTAATGAGTGTCACCATTTTCAAGAGAGATCATGAAAACTGGAAGGGATCCTATCGGGCAGGCTAATGGAGTCTGAGAAGCGGGATGGGAAATGGGTATGTGCCAGAATGTTCACGGAAGCACTGGGTGTGGGGAGACCACCTGCAGGTCGGGGCCTCAGGGACAATAGGCAAGTGAGGCAGGATTTTTAAAAAGCACCCAAAGGGGACTTCCCTGCAGGAGGGCGGTGCTTCCTGAGCTCTCCTCTAGGGAATGAGGTCCCGGGCTTGGAGAGGAAGGAAGATGGGGAGAGGAGTACAGTATGTGTGTGGGGGGCCATGAGACTTCTGAAGTCCTAGTCTCCTGCTGGCCAATGAAAGCTCAGCTCTTCTGATCTCTTGTAAAATGCCCTTGGAAACAGATTCCATTTCCACCCAACCAGTTTCTTTTGTTGGCATATGCAAATGTGATTCAGTGAAAACAGGGTTTGTTTCTGGACTCAAGAGTCAGAACATGCAAATGGGATCAAGAAGGGGAACTCAGTTTTCTGTGCTTTCACAAGAAACAGCATGGCTCCCAGGGAGCTGATAATTCAGTCAAATTTTATTGTTAAAATTCTAAAGAGGGGAAATTAACTCAAGGGGCAGACAACTCGCTGTTGTCTCACTGACAGTGGTCTGAATGACCTGCTTTTGCATGCTTACAAATGGGGGTATTTGGCCTGAGATGGACATTTTTTGGGGGGTTAAAAACCTAAATTAATAATTACCAACCATTTTACTATCAATCAAGTCTTAACATCACTTCTCAGTTAACGACCGAACGTAGGATAGTACCTTGAATTTTGTGATTTCTAAGAGACTACTTCAGTATCTAAAAGATGTAAGACAATGAAAGAGACATAAAGGAGAGCTCACCAATGGCTTCCCATCCCAGAGGGAAAGCCAAGGGTCTGTGCTGACTTCCATGCTCACAAGACCTGGGACCCCTCTTTTCTTTCTGATATCAGGCCTCTCGCTCCCTCTCTAACCCACTCTGCTCTGGCTAGACTGCTGGCTTCCCATTCCTTTCTTAAACACAGCCATACACTTCCACCCCAGGGCCTTTGCACTTGCTGTTTCCACTGCCCAGAATGTTTTCACCCCACATAAGCTCCTGGCATTCTCCAACTTTGTGCTGATCTTCACTTCAGCTCTACATGAGACCCTCCCTGGCCATCCTCGCTCCAATTTCAACCTTCCTCCAGCACTACATTTTCTTTCCTGCTTTATTACTTTTTCTCTTAGCTTATCACTAGTCTATATTTTCCTTATTTAACTCGTCTACGGTCTCTTTCTTTCTAGCTTATAGGCCGCATGAAAGTGAGGGATTTTGTCTGTTTTGTTTACAGTGAGGACCATGCACAGAGTAAGCCTTCAGCAAGGATATGTTGAGTGAGCAAATGAAGGAGTCAGTGGATGTCACCTGTCAGAAAGGGTGACTCCCGCCCCAGAACAAAGATTCAAAGATTTCCTTGGGGGTAGCTCGGTGGCTCAACATGGGTATTTCCTTCCACTTTCTCTTACTAAAGCTTTCAGCTATGGAGGGTCCAACACCTTGACACAAGTACTCGATTGCTGGGAATTATAAAAAGTTGCCCACGACAGAGTTGTTTTTAGGTAAAATGGTAGAGATCTGGTAGATGTTCACACAACCTTCCAGGGCTCACAGGTACACTAAACTCCCCCCACCGCCTCCCCCAGCCCTTGGCATCCCAGTGGGTCCACGTGGCCAGTAGGCTGTAGGAAGGAGTGATATATGCCACCTCTAGGCCTGGCCCCTAAAACATTCCGTGCGACTTCTGCTCTCTCTTCATTGGCCAGTTGAGGGTTCACTAAAGGAATCCGAGGTCCTAAAAATTGTAGGGACAATGGATGAAAGAAGTCTGGCCTTAAATGACCCTGTGGATTGGTACTCCCCACCTGCTCCCTGCCCCCTCCCCCACCCCGAGCTGTGCCAAGAATGTAAAATAAATCCGTGTTGTGTGTTAAACCACTGAGGTTTTCTGGGGTTGCTTGTTAAAGCAGAGAGTGTGATTTGCCCCAATGCTACAGATATTAAGGCCATATATTAAAGAAGTGCCAGCTTCGGCATCATTCCCCCGCTTATCTGATGGATGTTGCGTTCCTAAGAGAAACCTCATCTGTCTTTTTGTTATTGGAGGTTTAGCCTCGTTGGACTTTTGTGAAAATTGCAACGAACTGTCAAGGGCGCGATAAGGAGAGATGGGAAGAAGCTATTAAAGCATTTCTTCAAGTTTCACTGTCTTCTTTCTTTGCTAATAATACCGATTCCACACCCGGGCAGCAGCTGGGGTAATGTGCACGGACAAGCTTGCAGGGAACCATAACCCAACCCCAGTTTTGAGATACTGAAAACCTACGGAGGCCACTGTCGTCCTCGACGTGCAGGGCCTTTTGTGTTTAATATGAAAGCTACACTGCCGATGCTCTGGGTTTCGGCTCTCAGTTTGGGGTTTTTATGACCAGAGATAATTGCTGTGCCTGTTGAATATAACTCACTTTCAAGGGAGCGGGGGAGGGGGATGGAATCGCTCCCTCTTTCACCTGGGTCAGGGAAGTCGGAGCAGCATCAGCTGCTGGGTCCCGCTATCGTGGCCCAAACAGAGCCAAAGTAGTCACATTATCCAGCAATAAACAAGTACCAAAACGTACGTTACCTGCCCGGCTAGCATTTCATACAACAGGACGCCATAGGCCCACCAGTCCACGGATTTTCCATACGGCTGATATGCGATTATCTGCGTGAAAACACATGCATCAATTACATTTAGTGGCGAATCAAAAGGCCCGTGTGGGAACAGGTAAGTCAAGCGTGTAGGCCTTTCCGCACAGAGGGGAGAGGGAACCGCAAACCACACACACTGGGAACCACCTCCCTGTGACTCGTTGCCCAAAACCTGCTTGGGGCTGCTCCTTCGAACCCACCTGGAGAAGCCACAGCACTGTCTGCACGTAGATGTAATTATGCTCCATGGTGAAAAATATTTGGACAGTGAGGTGGATTTCATTTTTGGACAAAGCCGGGGGTCCTTCAGACCAAGGGTCGGATAAATAAGATAATCAAACTATGTAACAGAAGTTTGCTGAAAGTA
The DNA here is from genome assembly GCF_017311325.1 of Ursus maritimus. Classification (NCBI taxonomy): domain Eukaryota; kingdom Metazoa; phylum Chordata; class Mammalia; order Carnivora; family Ursidae; genus Ursus; species Ursus maritimus. The sequence goes on along the minus strand of NW_024424897.1, from coordinate 13,034,392 downwards.
AAGAAGATGACCGTGGTGATAACTATCTGCTGAAGTTTCAAAACATTTTGAAAGAGACGTAATTTCATCAAACGTCGTATTTGAGCCTTGTCTGAATCTTGACTCAAACCAAACCAACTGTAAAAAAGAAGTCAGGAACACTAAAATGTGGTCCCGATATTAGATGATATTAAGAGATGACCACTAATTTGGTGAGGCGGGAAAATGGTATGGTGATTCGTATTAAAGTGTATGATGATTGTATTAATGAGTGAGACGCACGAGAGATGAAGTATTTACAGGTGAGGAGATGTGACAGCTGAGATTTGTTTTGAATACTCGAGCAAACTACTTGAGCAATACGACTTTCAATACTTGAGGAACAGATGAAATGAGCTGGCAAAATGCAGGGAGATGATAAAGGTGGGTGATGGTCCACAGTGACCTGTCCCCCGACCGCTACCCTTTACCTTTGTGGCTCCCAGAAGTACTAGAATAATTCTATGACCTGCCCTCGTGGAAGGGGGTAATACTGATCGGAATTTCTAAGCACGATACAGGTGATTAAAACACTGGCATTGGTGCCTAAGGCACACAGTCCCCCAACCTATGGATCATGCCCCAGGATTCGAGCCGAAGACATCCGAACAGGTGCTCCGCATGACCATTCTGCCATTTTGTGACTGTGAAATGCTCTAGGATATTTTTTTAATGGCCCACGATGTCTAATGAAATGTCTTGGGGGACACAAACCAACCTGCATGTCTCTTCCTCTCCATTTGTTTAATGCATTACTAATATTTCTCCTTGTAGAATGAGAAACACAAGCTCCTGGGGCTTGTCTCGATGTGGGAGGCAACAAGGGGGTACACGTTTGGATCTGGCAGCTTTGTAACTCCTTTTCTGGACAAGCAAATGATAACCAGGGGAAGCTACAAGGAGGCCTCCATTTCTTTTTAAAACTACATTTGTTCTTTTTTTGAAAACTTGGAAAATGCACACACCAACAGAACAAAAAAACCTTACCAAAAGGAGCTTGTGTGCATTACCTGATGAGGTGAAAAATGAGGCTCGCTATTCTGGTTCCAAGACAAGAAATGACTGGATCAAAGCCTGTCTTGATGGAGTAGAACAACAACAGAAAGCTCTTGGGGAGAGTAAGAAAGTACCCTTGTTAAGCACCTACTATGTATCAGACATGCTGAGCACATTCTGCAGAATCCAGTGCGGGAGAAACAATGACTCTTCCCATTTTATAGGTGGGAAAGCTGACGTAGCAAGAAGTTTCAGAGACCCGCCGCCCAGAGCCAATCAGCTCATGAGTGGTGCTCTGGATACTGACATTTTTGTTTTAAAAACACAGTTTATGGCTGTCAAATATATGTAATCACTCATACTGAGATTAATAAAATATTAATCAAAGGGCTTTGAGGATTAAAGAGGTTTAAAACCATTTCAGTTGTTGTAGCCGTATTTCAAAAGCACTTGAATAAAATTTGTTCCTGTAACTATGTTAAAACCAGTCCTGGCAACCTATTTTCATTAATCAGTGTTTTAGTGACTCCGTTGTTAACACGGACAGAGCTGGGGCACTGTGCTGCTGTGGGAGTTATCAGGCTGGGGAACGGAGACGGCTGAACGAGGGAGGTCACGCTGTATTTCGTATCCCGTATTCTACAAATATCTGAGCAGTCTTACCAGTCAGACCCCTCCCCTACCTGGGTGGTAGAAAACGCCATCCAAGTTTGGAAAGCTGTCAGAGGTCAAGGGTAGGGAAACCCTGGGTCTGGTCAGAATGATTCAAAAATCCTAAAGGCCATGGCCACCTGAAGATTTTTTTTTTCTTGACTCTTTTATCAACTTTGGTCCAACTTCATTTTTATTTTCTGTTTGCAAAGCATTAAGCTCTCTTGACTCCTGCTGATAACACCCTCTCCTTCCAAGGCTTACCAAAGGAGAATGCCAAGTGCCAACGGCTCCTTTTTCTTGGCGATAGCATTCGGCAATCCCTCAAGCCCGCCAGCTCAGCTACTGGGCCGAGATGACAAAGTCATGCCGAATACTGCTGTGCTTTCAATGGTAATAACAGGATGGGGTGGGAAATTCAGCTGGGGCATTTCTTCTTGGAGAAGCTCACAACGTGTCACCCCTGGCTTACACGCTAGATGAAATGGGACGGTCCGAAGATCTAAGTTTCAAGGTCTAGGGGTGCAACCTTACCACTGCAAATTCATTTTTACAATGAAGCATGCTTTCCCCTCAATGACGAGCTGCTATTAATAAATACCTCCAACGATCCAAAAATCTCACTGCAAAAGGGACACTGCATTAGCCCCATTTGAAGATAAACATTTAGATACACGTGATTTAGGATGTTGGTTACACTGTCCCTTGTGAGCTGTCTAGACCTACCCCATGCAGTGCAGTATGTGGCTACTGAGCATTTGAAAAGTGGCTAGTACAAATGGAGATGTGCTCTAGGTGGGAAATACACAGCAGATTCTGAAGACTTAGGACCCCAGTCACAAAATATCTCAATTCATATTTTGGATATTTTGGGTTAAAAAAAATATATTAGGCTTAATTTCACCTGTTTCTTTTTTTTAACTTTAAAAAAATGTGTTTGCTAGGGGGTGCCTGGCTGGCTCAGTGGGTAGAACCCACAACTCTTGATCTTGGGGTTTTGAGTTCGAGCCCCATGTTGGGTGTAGAGATTCCTTCAATCAATCAATCAATCAATCTTTAGGAAAAAAACACACACATACACAAAAATGGGGCTGCTAAATGCAATTTGACCTGCATTTTGTTTCTGCTGGACAGTACTGGTCTACACCCTTCTCACGGGCTCCTACAACCCATTCTGGTTCCTGGGCTCCTGTTGGCCTAGGGAGCCAGCTTTGGGCTGAGGACCAGACTCAGAGGCCACAGAATGGATGGTGAGGCTCCCTTGTTTTTGTCCCCACTGGGGACAGGAGCAGGTGTCTCTGGGACTCACAGGCCAGCGGAGGCTTGCAGCCAAGCCCGGGGGGCTGCAACGGCAATTTGGTCTCCCATAGCAGAGAACCTCACAAAAGAGAGGCAGACTTGGCAAGAAGGGCTCCAGTTGGCAGGTCTCCCTGCAGCACATGGGAGGGTGAACTTTAGCTTCAGAGACAGACCCCCAACAGGGCCACTGTCATTCCGCTTTACTGCTGTTTGTCATTATGATCATTATTATTATACTCACATGAGCCAATTGCTTGGGGGAGATGTCAGGATGTTTCAAATGCCTGCCTGTCTTGCAAAAATAAGATATGAATGAGCTTTCTCCCAGCCTGGGCACAGGACCAGGAATGAAAGGGGCCAGGGGTAGCTTCTCATCTCCTCCCAGGCCAGCGGCCACAGTGGCTGGAAGGACATTGCTCTGAAACCACCCACCTTTCCACCCTCTGCCAGGGCTACATACTTAAAGGCCTCCCAAAGAGGACGGGGCTTCAGAAACTCTTTGGGGGGCGGGCAGTACAGTAAGGTTTTAGACGCTATTGGCAACAGCAACAATGATTGTAACGTCACCATCGCAACACTATGTGCCAGGCTCCTTAGCTCTGCCAGCTCACTTAGCCGCCCTGAGACTTATGAGGTAGGAGCACCCATTTCAAAGATGAGGAAATGAGACACAGAGAGGTGAACTAGCTTGCCCGAGGTCATACAGCGAGTAAGTAGCAATGCTGGGATTTGAACTCTGGTCATCTGGACTTGGCATCCACACTTCTGACCATTTTTCTAAACCCAAAGTTCATCAGCCCACGACCCAGTGTGGTTCCCTAGACAGCTATGGTGGGAACTGGCCCCAAAAGGGTTTGCTCAAAAGCTTAGCAGGATCAAAGTTGCCAAGATGTCCACTTCACTCGGGAACTCTGGCTCTGGAAGATTTGTCTTAAGGGGACACGTGTGTTGGGGCGCCTGGGTGGCTCAGTCGTTAAGTGTCTGCCTTTGGCTCAGGGCGTGATCCCAGTGTTCTGGGATCGAGCCCCGCATCGGGCTCCTCTGCTGGGAGCCTGCTTCTTCCTCTCCCACCCCCCCTGCTTGTGTTCCCTCTCTCGCTGGCTGTCTCTCTGTCAAATAAATAAATAAATCTTTAAAAAAAGGGGGGGGGAACATGTGTGTGTCCCACATGTGTGCGAGAAGACTCACCCTCCCATTCCTGGTTGTACCTTGACTGGACTCCACTCTTCATTTTCACATTACATTTACTCGCCAACCCCCACCCCCCAAGAACCCGCCCTAATGAACGGCCGAGCTCAGAGGGCTCTTCCCAGGTTGCCGTTACAAATTAACACTGGCCTTTATGCATAGAACATGCTCGAGTCCTGTTACTGTCTCAGGGAAACAAAATTTTCTCTTCCTTTGATAAAAAATAAAACTATTTTACTTCAACAAAAAAATTAGGTTGTTTTGAAAACCATCTTAAGCTCCTGACGACAGAACATGGGCCACGAGAGGCCTACTTTATGTGCACGGTCAAGAACACTGACCTGTCGAAACAGTACCATTTGGGTAAAAAGACGAGCGGCAGTGTCTCCTAGGTGTTCTGTCCTGACGGGGACCGTGAGTTCACGAACTGTCTGCTCCACTCCCTCCTCTGGGGCCCACAGACCTCAGCCTCCACGCAGCTCCTGGAGCTTTTGTTGCACCCCACTGAAACTGCTTATCTGCCCTCCCTTGACCCCAGACTCTTCCCCAGCAGGGCCGGACCACCGCCCTGCGCACGCAGCACCGGGACGCCACCCAGCAGCTAGGGTGGCAGAAACGTGTGCGAGTGGATCTCACCCGAGCCCAAATTGTGGCACCACCCATCTCTTAGGTGCAACATCAAATGGCTGGATTGCCAAGGCTGGAGGGACCCTTACAGGTGCTTGACAAGTATCCTCCGGATTCTGGAAAGGAACCTAAGGTTCAGAGTAGCTAAGTGGCTTGCTCGAAGGTCCCTGGGCTGGTTCGTGACAAGGTCTCCTGCCTGTGTCCCCTTTCTGCAGCACCAGGCTTGGACCAGAGTTCGAGAAACAGGAAAGCTTCATGATGGGTGAGGGGGAGGCACCCCCACCTCTCAGCCCAAGAGGCTTCCCTGTCAAACACCGTTTGGGTGGTGTATCCAAGCCCAGAACACCAGTAGCCACCGCGCAGGAAGCAGACTGCAATGTGAACGCTCTGAACCTGACTTCTGGAGACCAGCTCTGCCATGGGAGAGCTGTGTGACCTTCAGCAAGTTGCTCAGCCTCTCTGAGTTTCTGCTTCCTCAGCTGGGATACTGGAATTTCAGCACCCACCTGGTAGGCGCACGGCAGGGGATAAAACAGCATTTCGTATAATGTGTTTATTGCAGGTGAGTTGACTGTAATAACATCGGAAGTAAGAACTGGGCCCCAGGCACGGCAGGCCGGTGAAAATGAATCAAGGCAGTGAAGTTAAACCCGGCTCACAGGAGGGCAAAGGAAACATTCTGCTAGAAGAGATTACATGCATAATATGTATTAAACACCCTGAAATGATTGTTGGCACCTGGCAATTCTCATCAATGCTGAACTTTCCATTCATTCTTTCAGCAAATATTAGCTTCCTATGTGCTGGACACTGCTCGAGGCAGGGGGTATGTAAATCAATAAAATAGATTTTAAAATCCCCCTCTTGTGCAATTACATTAATTTTTAGTAGAGCAGTAAAACATCAGGTTTTTCTTTTTTCATCCACATCCCCTCCCACTTCCTCACCCCCACTGTTTATGGCTAATTGTACATTTGTTTGGGCTGGGCACTCTGCTAGGCACAGGGATTGTGACTCCAACTAGGGAGACAGGAAAACAGATAAATTAAAATGCAATGCCTTACATCAGGGATCTTTGTACATCACATGAGAAATACCTGCAATATTTGAAATCTTTGGACAAAAGGCATGACATAAGTATAAAGAAAATCGCCACAAGGTGAAAATGGAAAGTCTGGAGTCCAAAGCATATATTTTCTATGTAGACAGAAATTGCAGCTCTACCTAGAACTGCAGAGAACAGGAAGTGATTTCTCTAATGGCACTAAAAGTGCTTTATAATCTATTCATAGTACCCACCTCTTCTACTCCCTGGTTGTTCACTTTAGAAGAACAGAAAGCAAACAGCAGGACAACCTAAGTCCTGCTCTCCCAAAATGTCAGGAGAGGAACAACGAGCACAAAAATGGTTTGTAATGATTAACGCTGGCTTTAAAGACAAGGGGAAGAAAGGAAGGAAAGAGGGAGGGAGGGAGGGAGGGAGAAGCAAAGCTCAGAGCCTGGTGATTATAGACCCCATTCCCAGCACCATCCTAGACTTTCATGTAGCACAGAAAGGCCAGAGGTGCTATATATATTTTTTTCTTTCTTTTTTTGTTTTTGAGAGAGAGAGAGAGAGAGAGAGAGAGTGAGCGTGTGGGGTGGGGTGGAGAGGGGCAGAAGCAGAGAGAGAATCTCAAGCAGGCTCTATACCCAGCATGAAGTCAGACGTGGGGCTTGATCTCACAACCCTGGGATCACAACCTAAGCCAAAATCAAGAGTTGGGATGCTTAACCAACTGAGCCACCCAGGCGCCCCTATATGTTTTTTTAATAATTTTTTTTAAAGAGAAGTTTTGGGCTCACAGCAAAACTGAGTGGAACGTAGAGAGTTCCCATGGGCCCCGTGCGCTGCTATGGAAACCCCTCACCAAAGCAGCACTTTCGTTACAACTGATAAGCTGCGTGGCTGCATCCTCATCCTCCACGGCTCACGTCTGGGTTCACTCTTGGCGCCGTACATTCTACGGGTTTTTGAAAATGTTTCGTGACATGTATCAAACACTTTGGTATTATACAGAATTTCACTGCCCCCAACGTCCTCTGTTCCGCCTGGTTAGCCCTCCCTCTCCACTAACCCATGGCTACTGCTCATCTTCTTTATTGTCTCCGTACGTGTTGCCCTTCCCACCGTGTGCCGTGGGCAGAATCAGACAGCACACAGCCCTTTCCGGTTGGCTTCTCTCGCTTAGCAAAATGCACCTAAGGTTCCTCCGGGTCTTCTCATGGCTTGACGGTTCATTTCTCTTCCGTGCTGAATAATACTCCATCATGTAGCCATTCACCTGCTGAAGGACACCGCGGCTGCTCCCACGTTTGGTAGTTACGCATAAAGCTGCTACAGACATCCGTGTGCAGGTTTTTTTGTGCGGACATAAGTTTTCAATTCACGTGGGCAAATGCCTAGGAGCACGACTGCTGGATCGTATGGTAAAGGCTATGTTTAGCTTTGTGAGAAACCGCCAAACTGTCTTCCAGAGGGGCGGGGCGAATTCTGAGGGAGCCGCGAGGAAAACTGAATGAAGTGCCCGCCTCTCCAGGCTGCAGAAAGCCGCCCCTGCGCCTGGCGTTCCTCTGACTCCAGGATGCGGGCTGCGGAGCTGTGGGACGTGGTCTTCTGTGACCCTCGGAGCAGGCATTAGCACTGCGTTACACGTGGGAAAGTGTTCCCGTTTCAAGTCTCTGTGATTCTTCCAAGGAAGCGCTAATCTCTGCTGGGGCTAATCTCTCTCTAGCTCCTGGATAACACGGGCTGGTCACGGAAGAAATTAGGGCGGTGACAATGAGATGGGGCTGGGAAAACGTCCTCCTAATGGACTTGCTTACTCGACCTCTTCAGCGCGACTTCTGTAATCCCCCGTCACGCTGAAGAAACCAAACACCTGTTTAGACACTCTCCTCCCAACCTGATGTTTTCTAGAACCTTCTCCACAGCAAGATACACCGTGATACTAATGGTAACAGAGGTCGCATTGGAATCCAAGCTACCGGGGACAAAGCCCTTGGATGCATTGTGCTGGGCGCCACTTCTGCTGACCACTGGGGAAGTCGAGGCACAAGCAAGCGTCAGTGCAGTAATGCACAGTGGGAACACAGCAGAGGCGGGACTCAACCTGGCCCTTGCATTCCCGCCCTCCTGGTGCCCCCTCTGCAAGCAGGAGCTGGGAATGGGACAAGGACATCTGAGAGATTGCCTCTGACCTTGAGACTTGAATCATTCCTCCTTCCTGTTCTGCTTGATAAGGGGGACAAGGGTGTTGACCGTGAATAGATAAAATATGTTTTGGTGTACAACATAATTTACCCAGACTAAATGTAGGAGTATATACTGGTCTAGGTCAGGTCCATGTCTCACATTTGGAGGGGGTGACAGGGTCACTGGAACAAGAGTGACTGAGGCCCACATACCAGATATCTGAACACACATGACCGATCAAGCTAACAAACTGTTAAATGTTCTCTCCTACCACCGTGACCAATATACCCTCCTGTATGAGTCAGCTCGCGTTGCCGGGACAGAATAGCACAGACGGAGTGGCTTACACCATACTCATTCATGTTCTCAGAGGCCTGGAGGCTGGAAGTCCAAGATCGAGCTACCCGTGGGCAGGGCTGGTTTCTGACAGGCCTCTCTTCTTGGCTACAGCCAGGCTCCTTCCCCATGTGTCTCCCCCAGCCTTTTCTCTGTGCGGGGGCACTCCTGCTGTCTCCTGGTCTTCTGGTAAGGACACCAGTCCTACCAGATCAGGGCCCCACCCTAATGACCTCATTTAACCTTCTTTACTTCCTTAAAGGCCCTATATCTTTACATGCAAATGGGGGGTTAGGGAGTGACATGAATTTTGAGGGGACGTAAGTTAGTCCATAATACTTCTCAACAACCTGGAGGGGGAGGTCGACTTTAGAATTCACAGACCCCTTAGATTCCACTCCGGTACTAGAAGACCTGGCCCACTCCCCTTTTCTTCTCAGTCCTTTGTCACATCTATGCGCCCCGGCCCGCACATCCATACTCTGTCCCGCCGTGCTCTGCAAACAGCCACTGCTGGCCTCTCCTTCGGACACCGGAGTCAGGGTGGTGTCCTTTGCAAGGATGGATCTTAGGAAGGCCCATGTAGGTCATGGAAGGGACTTCTCAGGCCCGAGGGGGCATGTCGCTGTAGCCCTAGGAGGCAGAGGGCCTCCTGCCTGCTAAGGCTGGCAGAGGGCCAGGGGAGAACCCTTTAAAGTTGGGGGCGGCAAACTACAGCCTGCAGGTCAAATCCAGCCCACCTCCCATTTGTGTACAACCTGCCTGTGAGCAAATGTAAAACAAAAAAAAGTGTAAAAAAGACTATGAGCCTTTTGGCAAGAACAGTTGCTCGATTTTGCCTCTTGCTAAAATCTAAAATTTAGATTAGTGCAAAGCCTAAAATATTTACTCTCTAGCCCTTAGCAGAAGAAGTCTGCTGATCCCAGCTCCAAAACACAGGGCAGAGGCTCCTCTTGCCTGGGTCCTCAGCACCTTTGAGATTTGCCCTTTCTGGGGTGCCGTGTTGAGGAGCCTTCCACTGGCCAACACAGAGCTCAAAACCGGCTGCTCCCAAAACTGGTCACAGTGACCCCCTCCTATCCTGTATGCCTCCTGCAGGGTGGCAATGCCACTCCCCCCACCCCCGAACATTGAACATTTCTAATAACTCCCTTAGAATCTGGGCTGGCTCTGGCACTTGCTTTGACCCACGTAATGTGGTTGCTGTTAAGCTCCAGGTGCAGCTTAAGTGGACTTGTGGCTCCTACTCTTGCCCTCTTGGGAGCTAGCCACCATGCTGAGAAGCTCTGGATAAACTGGGGGGGACAGACCTCAAGGAGGTGGACATTCAGTCTGCATGAGGCCAACACAGGGTAAGATGGGATCCGTGCAGAATCAAATGTATTGTCATCATCCCGCTAGTCCCCCTTTAAGTGTTTCTCGAACTCAGCCACTGCACCCTTATTACTGGCCTCTCTCAGGGTGGTGGGTAAGGATGGCTGGTGCCGGGGAAGCAGATAAGATCCACAGCACGGTGCCCACTTGGGACCCTCCTCACCTCAGGCTGCCTCTGCCGAAGAGGGAGCCGTTGTGAACGTTCACGGTGTATCTGAACCAAAGAACTACTTGTGCAGTAAAGGAATGACCTAGGAGTTAGGAAGAAATCTTGGGCCGGTGGGAGCGTTATTAGCTGGAATGAAGGGCTTTCCAGAACAGGGAGATCTCATAGCCTGGAAGTCTTTCCAGATCTGTTTGGTAACAGGGCAGTAAGTGAAAGCCCGAAGTGGGGGGGGGGGGGGGAAACCTGGCTGCTGGTGACATTAGGGCCGCAGATCTGCACTTTGGGGCCCAGGGTCCTGCCCTGCCACTTGCTATCCATGAGCCTCGGACAAGTGACCTGACCTCTCCATGTCTCCTTTCCCTTGTCTGTAAACCTTACCTCCAAGGACTATGGTAAGGTTTCAACGAGACAACAGATACAAGCACTTAGTACATGCTAGGAAATGAGTAAGTGTTGGTTATTGCTCTCAAGATACACCCCCAACCCATGGCAAAGTAAAAGGTGAAATAAGATTTCAGAAATCTCTGACCCATTTTTACAGGATTTAAACAAATCCCCAAATGAAAGGCCAGTGAATGCAGCCACAGCACGCCGGGAGTAAGCACTCAGAGCATTAGTGGGGCTCTGCAAACAAGAGATGGGGTCATGAGAGTAGCGAGAGCGAGGCACGCTCGGGGTACACCTGAGCCGACACCTGCAGTCCCCTCCCTTGTCTCGGGATAGCAGCCACTGCTGTGAGAAGCAGACCGGCCCCAGGTTCAAGGCCCAGCTCTGTCCTGAAGTGGGACCACGGGAAAAATGACCAAATCTCTTTGTACCTCGGGTTCGTCATCTGGAAAACAGAGCCAATGACACCAACTTTGTAGAGCTGCTCTGCCGATTAAACAAAACCAGACCAAGTCAGTGAGGCACTCCACCCTGGGTCCCGCTCACCCACAAGGGTTATCTCTGGAGGAAGAACCGGAAGGAAGTCAGGAAGAAGGACAGGGTCACAGATGCCTCATGGACCGCAATGTCACAGAGGAGGCCACGTGCCCCAGAGAACAGGGTGACGCTGATGAAACCCCAAGGCCAGATGAGCTAAGAGCCGCAGGCAGATCGTAACAAAACCAATGTAATTGCTAGAAAAGATCCGAGGAGAGTTACATAATTTAAGGAAGAACCCAAGGGAAAGCCTGGCCTTGGCTCTTTAAATATTTCTTGGAGGGAAGGCAGCTGCTTCATGTTCTCTTGCAAAGCCGGAGGCATTGGACTGTGACTTTATACAGAGGGAAATTGGCCTCTGAAAGAAGACAAGCCACCTTCAGCTTATCATTGTCCTTCTTTAATCAGTGCTTTGCTTGGCCCGCGCTTGCTTGGCGTGGGGCCGGGGTTCAGAAGTGCTGATCCCACAGAAGCCCCCGCCGACGCTGACTGGCTGGTCTCCCCCTCGTTCCCCCGTTCTTCTCAGCTGGGCAAGTGCTAATTTACTGCCTGGCTGCATGCATCTCGCGTGTTTTCTCGTTTAACTTTTAGACCCTCTTTTATTCTCCGTCCTTCTCTACACCCCTTCCCCAAAAGCCAGGAAATGTCTCCGGGGGTGTCAATATTCTGGGACTTTGGGCAGTCTGGGGGGTCCAGGCTGACGTCCCACACCTCAGACACTCTGGTCCCCCAGCGCACCAGCTCTTGTGGGTCGATGGCGTGAGGCACGTGGCTGTCCCCCGCAGCCCGTCTCCTGCCACCAGCCTCAGTCTCCTCCCTGGTGGCAGCCTTGGGAATCATCTTTCCAATGCCTGCCCGGGTTCTTGACCTCTCACTCCCCCAGCCTTCAGCTGTGTTCTGTTGCCAGCCCCCTCCTCCACGCTGCACCTGTTCATCTCAGACCCACCCCGGCCGCCGGGCGCCGCTCCAGACCCTGGGCTAGGGGCTCTGCAGTAAACCAAAGACAAGGATCCTGCTGTGGGGGGATGAGTGGGCTAGCGAAACACACACACGAGTGCACGGTGATGTGCTCCGTCAGAGGGTGCAAGGAGGGCAGGGCAGGGACCGGAGGTCTGTAGGTCTGAACAGAGTCACAGGAAAGACAGCCTCCTGGAGGTGACATCTGAGCGGAGGTGCAGGAGGAATCCCTGCTGCCGGGGCAGGATATCCCAGGTGGCAGGCGTGAGAAGAGCAAAAGTTTGGGGAGTGGTAGGAAGCCAGTGCGGGGGGGTCTGGAGAGACAGGGGTGGAGGGTAAGGTGAGAGATGAGGTTAGGGAGGGAAAGGGGGGGGGGCAGACAACAAAGGGTCTTGGGCTTCTCCAAGATGCCTAATTCAGAAACGAACCCCCTCCTCAGCCCTTGTGGCCATGTCCTCCTGCCCTTCTGTCACTCTCCTCCCCCACTCCGCCTCTGCTCCCCCCACTGAGCCTAGTCTCAATACTCTTTAGGACCAGGCCCTCAATCCCCCTATTCTGACAGACACTCAGCCCCCCTCTGGCCCCAAGCACCGGTTCCCTCCCTGCTCAGTCACATCCAGGAGCCTTGGACAGGTCACTGCGTGTGGATGTGGGGACAGCACACCTCCCACCCCCAGGCCCCCGCCCCAGCCTTCCTGGCCTCGCCTTTGGAAAACGCAAGCCAGCCAGCGAGGACGACTTCAGCTTTCTTCCTTCCTCCTGCTTCCTTAGCCTGTTCCCTCCAGGCCTGTGGTATGCCCTCTCTCTGTATCTTTACTTTCCCTCTTTCTGGGCATTTTCCGCTCGGCCTAGAAACATGCTCAGGTCTTCCCGGCCTTGTTGATGCTTCCTTCACGCTGCTTCCCTAGGAGCGACCATTCACCCCGTCCATTTACCATCCGTTCCCCAGGACGTGGTTCCAGCCTGGCTGCTGATGCTCGCACTCAGCTCCATGTCATCCAGCTTCCGCTGCACCGTTAGTACGTGCTCTCAGGGATGGCTGGTTCCCTGTGGCCGGAACCCTTCCCCTCCTCCTCCCCCCCAGCTCCTTGACCTCCACGGTCCCCAGCCATCTCTGAACTCATGAGCACTCAATTTCCTTGGTATCCAAAACTCTATGGCTCTCTGGACACACCTTGGTCTCCCCTCTTTCCTCCCATTCCTCAAATGTGGCTCCCCCCAGACACGACCCTTGACCCCCTCCAGAAAAGGTCACAGCTGGTGGCCCACTGGCTGGATCTTACTGATGTACACTTCTCTTAATATATATTAGACCCAATTTTGAACAAGTAGGGAAGTTTTACATAAAAATGCAGACTTCTGGCAGCGGTCATAGGCAGGACTGGACTGCCCTTCCCATGGGGATGGAAGAAGAGGCCATGGCCCCCTAGGAAGGGCCTCCAGCTCTCTGAACCCATCCAGCCCCCAGCACTTGCAGGAGGCTGCACGTCTGCGTATGGCCAGCTCGCTGCAGCACCGGCATGTGTGCCCATAGACCGTTCCCTTAGTTCCCTTTGCCGTGTTGGGGCGCCATCTGTCCTTGCCAAGGGGAACGCTGTCTCATCCGCGTCTCTCAGGCTACAGCTCTCCTGGGCGGCAGTGGCCTCCAGCCCCAGGCCCCCTCACAGGCCCCGCTGGGCTCCATTCTCCTGCCAAGCACACCAGGCTCTTAGCAGGTGCCCTGAATATCTGGCGGGTTGCTGCCACGTGTGGGAGAGGGGCTTCGGTGTTGGTGCTTGGCCTGTGGCTTCTGAGGGGTGTGCCTGGTAGTACCAGCGGGAAGGCAAGCCTGAGTTGTTGACTGCGATAGAGACATCTGTGACTCAGGTCCCCGGTTCCGGCTGAGCGACTATCTTCTCCTAAAAGATGTTACTTGTGTTACACAGTATCTCAGCGCTCATTGTGAACTGTTCGTTTGCTTGGGAAGCTTTCTCTTCTCTCTGGACATGGAGCAGTAGCCGGCAAGAATATACGTCTGGGTACTCTAGAGTCAGAACGTCTCAGGTCCAAAGCCCGCCTCTGCCTGTGACCAGCTGTATGACCCCTGGGCAAGTCACTGAGCTCTGCTCATGGATGCAATGGGACAAAGCAGATGTGCTCGGCGGGCTTGGTACAGAGTAGACAGTCCCTATATCACGCATGTGGTCTAACGTGCCCCCACCACAGCAAGGGCTCCGCACGGCACATTTTCCAAAGGCTTTGCTCCGGCTGCAGCAGGAGCTGCTCAGAGGGGCGCCGGCCACAAGCAGACCCGTCCCTGCTGTATCTCTCCGCCCAGGAAGTGGGCCATGCTGGCATTCGGAGCCTGGTGCTTAGCTGCAGGGAGGGACCTGACCTGCCACGGGACTTCACACGCCCCAAACCACTTTCAGATGGGGGATTCAACCCCGGCGAAGCTTCTGTGCGTCCTTCTCAGGGACTCATGCTGACCCTGAAGCATTCTTTCTGTGTCAAGGCACCGAGTTCCCGTGAGGCCGGGTCCAGGAATTAGCTTCTGATGAGCGCCCCCTTTTGTGGGTGTCCAACTCAACTCCAAAATCCCATCTGTTAGTGACATTTTCTGCCTTAGCTCATCTTCCCTGCTTAAGGAGATGCCACGATATTAATCCATTTTGAGGGTTTTAAACAAACAGCCATAAATATTTAAGCCTCTGCTTTGCCCATTAGGGAAAATGCCAGCCAAGATAATTATTTTTGCCTCTGCCTGACGTAACAATTTACACAGAGGACAGGATTATGTTAACCTCCGAGCAAACTCAGAAACTTTGAACCTAGATGGTCTTCCTCTTCACTGCGATTATTCCTATGACCAGATACGCCACATTCCCGGATCCGTACGGGGAAAATGCTAGCGAAAGGTAAAACAGCTTGAATTAACTGTTTCACGTACAACAGCCAGAATTACTGATCGAGTTCCCAAAGTGATGCAACCCGAATTACCTGACAATGAAAGTCCACCTGAATCAAAACACGGATTTGGGTTTCTGTTCGCCTGAGCGTCACGTCGTCCACACTGTAAAGCATGTCAAAGGCCGGGCCCCGGTGGAGACCCTGTCCCCGTGGCACCCCGTGTGGCACAGTGAGTCTCTGAATGCGTGAGTCACGGAGACTGGAGCAGTGGTTTACTGTAGGGGTAGTACATGTGTCTGCTGGGGGCCTGAGCCTGGCAGTGAGGCCTGGTGCTGGCACTTCTCAGTAACATGGCCTCAGACCATTACTTACTGCCTTGGGCCCCTTTTCTGAATCACACTGTGAGGACTGTTTGAGGGGGGCTGCAGCAGAAGACCGCAAGAGGCTCAGTGTGAATTGTGGCAAAGAAGTCAAGAGAACAATAACCACGGCAGGACGCCCTTGCCTGGTACCAGGCGATCCTCCAAGTCATAGACGGCAACCTTAGGAGGTAGACATTATCATCCCCACTCTATGGGGGAGGAAACTGAGGCACGGAATGTTTAAGTAACCCGCCCAGGGGGTAGACGTGCACTCCATGACGATGACTAGAAAGTTCTAGAAAGTGCTCAGATGAGAAAGCTAATCTCGAAAGGTTAGGTACTGTATGACTCCATCATATGCCATTCTTGAAATGGCGAAGTTATAGGATGGAAAATAGGTAAGTTGCTGGGGGCCAGGGATGGGGACAGGAGGGAGATCAGGGGGGAGGTGGGCATGGCTCTAAAAGGCGAACAGGAGGGCTGGAACTGTACTGTTTCTTGACAGTAGTGACGTTGGAGATGCGAATCTACACGTGTGATCAGGGGCACAGAACTAAACAAACATACACACAAATGAGCACGAGTTAGGAAAAAAAGCCCTAAAGTTACCAAGATGCGTTAGATGTGTGTCTAGGTGTCCTTGGAGGAGGGACGTGGGACACCGTAGGAGTGTGGCAGGATGGGCCGTGGCCCCTTCCCCGAAGGTATGCACCTCCTAGTCCGGGAACCCGGGCATATGGTAATTTTATCCGGTACAAGGGACTTGGCAGGTGTGATGAAGGATCCTGGGACAGAGGGACGAGCCTGGGTAATCTGGGTGGGCCCCATGTAACCACAATGGTCCTCTGAGAGGGAGGCTGTGGGGCTGGGGCATAAAGACAGAAATGGTAAGATGTTATACCACGGACTGTAGCCACACAGAGGCCGGAAAAGTCAAGGCGACGGGACTCCCCCAGAGCTCCTGGAGGGAGTGCAGCCCGGCCAGTAACCTGACTTTGACCCAGCGAGATGGATTTTGGACTTCAGATCCCCAGAGCTGTAGGATAATAAACTTGTACTGTTTTAATCCACTAAGTGCATGGTTATTTGCTGCAGCGACGATAGGAAACCGATACAACGAAGAACATCAGGGAAAAAAAGACGACAAATGTCCTCTCTTTGGAACATTTCATCTACACGGGATGCCGTCGTCCCTGGTGACGTCACATGGCTGAAGTGTTCCTGAACACAGGAAGCTATGTGTTTGATCGCAGAGACCAGGTCCGAATGGAGATGAAGTTCAAACCACCTTTATTCCTAAAAACGCTGCCCTCCCTGTCACCACGTGTTTATAGCATCTGGCGGGTGTTATAAATGGAGCAGGCATGGCTCATAATCACGGCCTGTTTAATACATGTCAGCCGGTAGAAGGCGTCGGAATAAACCCTGCATCAGGAAGTTGTATTTTTACTGTACGATCTCCCTATTCTTCATGTTTGAGAAATAGGACTATTTAAGCTCACAGTCTGCCTGGAGACAGTGAGGTGTGAGTTCTTTGGCGGTCAAACCCCGACGAAGTTAATGTATCAAGATAACATGTCGCCTTTGGCCATGTCATTGAGACTTTGAGTTTCTAAGTAAATGTTTGAAGTCTGTGTTTCCACACTGTCCGGATAGATAACAAACAAAACAAGGCATCTCTTAACAATGAGGAGAAAAATGAAGCTTTCCTTTTGGAACACGGGCTACCACGGAGGGTCTACTAGGCGCAAAACACTGTGTTTGGCATTTCTGCAAGAGCAATCCTAAGGAGCATATCATCATCTCTAACTTGCCACTGCAGACACGGGGCAGGGAGGCTAAGTCACTTGCCTGAGTTCCCACAGCCTGTGAAGAATAGAGTCGGGACTGAAGCACACGTCGGTCTGACTCCCAAGCTCATGTCACACTTACTGCCGCTAAGACAAACATGTGGGCCAACAGGTTAACGACATACCACCCAAGCTGCCAACAGCGAACACGCGAGCTCTCCAAAGAGGGAAGGTCGGGCTCACTTTGAATCTGTTACCTTCCACTATGCTGGAGCTCAACTGGGAAGGACCCGTTCCATCCACGGGGCTGCGTGTGGGTAGAAAGTTGGCTACACCGTGACCCAGAGTTATAACCTGCCCAGTCACTGGCATGCAGGAAGGTTCGCAACAGGACGAAAATTACTCAGACTGTATCCTCACAGGGGTGCCTGGGTGGCTCGGTCGGTTAAGTGTCTGACTCTTGATATCGGCTCAGGTCATGATTTCAGGGTCGTGGGATCGAGCCCCGCGTCAGGCTCCATGTGGCGTCTGCTTGAGATTCTCTCTCTCCTCTCCTTCTGCCCCTCCCACACCTTGGTCACTCGCACTCTCCCTCAAATAAATAAATCTTAAAACAAACAAACAAACAATATTATAATGAAGACGAAATAAGTATGGCCACTGCCATGATCACACATCTTGGAACCGCTCTGTTTACAACCACACTGGAATGTTCTTTCTGGACTGAACACCATGACCAATTCCAACGGGTCATGTAGGGCACTGATCACTCTGCTTTCACTAAAAAGCCATCATCGGAACCACCTTTTGAACCAGTTTTCCCAGGTAGAGCATTTTTACAGGCAATACCCTTCTCTGCCCGATGGTGTAGCTTAAACGGTTCTGACGATGACCCTGTAAGAAAGAGATTCTTCCCTACACCCAGCTTACAGGCACACAAAACAAAGCTCCATGAAACGAGACATACCCCTACTATGCAGTGAGCTCTCGCACGTGTTTTCTACTTTGCTCTACTTAGTCTAGTTTAGTTTATTTTGTGGTCACTGACTTGTTGATTCGCTTATGATTCTATACCCCAGGGAGGGGCTGTATTTGTGATTTGAAAGGTCTGGCCTACAAACCAAGGAGAATCGGGGTCCCTACCTCTGGGGCGATGTAATCTGGCGTCCCACAGAAGGTCCTGGTTGTGACTCCGTCCATCATGTGTTCCTTGCACATCCCAAAATCGGCAATCTTGATATGCCCTTCCGAATCCAGCATGACATTATCTAACTTCAGATCCCTGCAAGGAAGCAGGAGAGCATCAGCGTCCTTCCCAGGACATCACGCGGTTTGCTCTGGAGCTAGTGAGACTAGCTGCCACCTCAATGATGTATTAACTACGAGTTCCTGGAGAACTGGGACCAGGAATGACCGGGTTTTGTTTTTGTTTCTGAAATCTCCAGAGCCTACTGTAGTGCCTAGGACACAGTAGGTACTTAATAAATGTACACCGAATAAATGACTAAATGGTCGGACTAGTGACCCCCAACCTTGGCCAAGCATGTGAATCACCAGATTCCAAGTTAGCAGGTCTGGGGCAGATCCCAGCCATTTGATCTACCAGGATCCCACAAGGGGTGGGGGCGGGGCGGGCTGGCACACAACCAGGTGTGTCAAATCCCAGGTTCAGCACCACCTCGAGGGGTCACACACGTGGGGCCATTGCATTCTGCCTGGAGCCAGGTGCTTTTACTCTCCGGCTAATCCTGGAAGACGTTCTCCTTCCTTTGGCATCAGACTGTCATTCTTGCTAACCACCTGAAGAATTTAATTCGATAGCTTTTCCTCTGCCCTTGTTCTCCTGCTGAGCACCTATAACAGAAATTCCGTTTCCATTGCTCCCTGACCTCCATTCCAAAAAAAAAAAGGCAGAGGAAGGCGCTGTCAGTGGAGAGAAAAGCATGTTTTCTCCTGGGAAGCAGAAATGAGACCTACAAAACCTTTTGAGGTCCAGAGATCAGAAAGCAGCTCTGATTTGCCTGCAGGCTGCAGACAAAGGTGGGTCCCGGCAGGTCTGTGTTACCTCGAGGGTTCTCAACAACGTGTCTTAAGTCCCCATCACAGAATCACACGCACACAGAGGTGCAGAGGTCCAGGAAAACTCCCAGGTGCCCTGCTGGCTACGGAGTGTCAACACGCACCTGTAAATGATTCCTCTTTTATGAAGAAAGAACAATCCAATGGAAATCTCTGCTGCATAAAATCTGCAAAAGAAAATCCTCATCAGCCTTGCTGGCTTGCTCTCTGGATTTCTGAATATTTTGTACCCTCCAGTTCAGGCATCAAGGAGGCAACAGAACGTAAGACCCCGGGACGATCGGAGATTAGCAGTATCCTACTGATGACAAGCCCTTCGCCCTCCCCTTGGCCATTTTATCACTGCCACCTCCCTGAGGAACTTTGCAGCTAATAAGTCAGAGACAGGTTTATTACCTGTCCAGAAACAGGCACTTCTTGTCTGAGGCCGGTGGACAGTTAATTTACTGCTTACAAAAAATTTCCAATACGATCTCTTAAACAGTGGCTGCTAGACCATTCTGTGTCAGGACTGGGGAAGAGTGGAGAAAATGTCCATTTTCCTATTCAAGGACAGAATGTGTCTGAAAATGCAGTGCTTCCCTGGAAGACGGAGGTGTGTGTATGATGTGCTCTGTAGCTGCTGTCCTCACCCCACCCCCCCGCCGTCCCCATCCCAAGTGCTAGGATAAATGGGACACACACCATGACTCATACTCGAGTTTACCCTTTTAAATAATTCATAATAAACTTAGAGTAAATGCTGAAAGACGTTTTAAAACGTGCATAGCATTTAGGAATTTCTGAAGTCTGAGAAGCCCCAAGACTGTGTTTGTGCAAACATCACACCCGGGAGGCTTAAAATCTGCACAATGTCTACACGAGCAGAGAACACCTTTAGTGATAAGGACCGAACTCTTGTGGGGAAGGGTAGGGGGAGCACTTCTGAGGGCTGGCAGGGGAGCGGCGGGATGGGGGAGGGAAAAACGACAGGATTACAGGTGGCTTTTACATGATTTTTCATGCTCTTCTGTATTTTTAAAATAGGAACTTTCTAGCAACACAAATACACAACATAAGGGTGCTGGACGAGACACCTCGACGTCACCTCATAACATACAGTGGCTGTTCTGCTACTAGCTCTTTAGAGCTCTGTCATCAAGCTTTACTTTACAACCCGAGCATTATGATGCTTTCCAACTAACAGAGTTAAGACAGGGGATAAACACAGGCATTCCCCAAAATTGAAAAGTAGAAATCTAAATAGAAAAAAAAAAATCCCCGTTCAGCAATAACAAAAATCTGATTGGCATTTGTGCGTTTGATTAATAAAGAAACCTGAGAATGAAAAAAAGAAAGAAAGAAAAAAAAATTCCCCCTTGCATTGTTTTCAGCTTGCTACCTAAGCATTCCCCCTTCCGCCTTCAGTCAATCCTCCCTAAGACGCATGTACCCACGCAGGCAGAAAACTTCAGATTTATCTTTCAGATCGAACATTGGCCACAATGCAATTAACATTTGTTAACTTGATTCATCGGGGTACATGCCCATGACGCATCCTCCCCGAGGGAAATGAAATAGCTGTTTGTATACATCTGCTTCTGCCGTGTGTCCTGTGACCTCCTGGCCCCTGAAAAACAGGATGATTGTTCAGGTACCGAGGTCCCCCCTTAGATGGGCCGTGTCTCTCCCGCCGCTGCTGACTCCGGCATCCCAATGCAACCCTCCAAAACCAAGCTCACGATTCTCCCCCAGGCCATCTCCTTCTCGGCGGCTGCCCCCTCCCAAACCTAAAATGAGGTGTCGCCTGAAGAGGTTTCTCCGTTCTACACCGAGTTCTGCTTTTCTTCCTCCAGAATGTTTCTCAAAGACCCTTACTCCTCTTTGGCTCCAAGGTCAAGACCCGATGAAGGTTCCATTCTTTCTCCTCTATATAGATTTTCACCAGCCCTCTCCCTCCCCACGTCCTTCCCCTCTTGGTCCCAAGGCTCTGTGAAAACTGAGCCTCATGGTGTGAAGTCCCACTGAAGCCCACCCCCCCCCAGCCTTCCATGGTCCTCAGCCAGGTCCTCCATCGGGCTCATCACCCAGAGCCCTGCACGCCCTTCTGCCCTGCTGGCTCAGGCTTTCCCTGAGGATATTCTTCCCTCCCTCCCCTCTTTACCAGGGCTCGCGTGCCACCTCTCACGTTACGGCTACACAGTACAATTGTCGAGTGACTTCTCCTACCCCGGGTCGGGTTGTGAGCTCCCGGAGGGCAGACAGCCTTTCCCACTTCCAGTGCCTGGTGTGTCGTGGGTGTGCGGTAACCGTTTGTTTAATAAGGGGCTGACTCAATCCGTGAGGGTGGAATTGGGTGACAGGGGGTACAGTGGCACCTCCAACTGATGACTGGAAGTAGAATGAACTTCTCCTTCAGACGTGTCGATAGACCCAACCAAGAAGTCTGCCCCTAGGAGGTGACGGTGCTCAGCTCCAAGTGGGCAAAGCCCCACTTCCACATTTCACCCAGCAGCACTTCCCATGTGCTGTCTAAATTAAGGGACTTAAAAAATACATATACTCACACTGCTTGTGGTTCCTTAAATTTTCCTACTTGCTGAATGTGGTACATGAGGTCCCCGCCGTTGACGTATTCCATGACGAAGTACAGCCGATCCTGAAGACGAAGGTTCAACGTGAGCAGGGCTTGGCCACTGGCTGAGAGGCTTCCTTCACTCTTTCTAGGCTGTGTTTTGCTTTCTCATTCGTTAGTAAACCGTGGGCTACCCTGGCAGATCTGCTCAGTGGAGCCCTGCAAAATTCTTCCTCCCAAATAAAAGTAATAAACCCTACTGCATGAGGGCCTTGGGAAGTCTAGAGTCATTAATGTAACACTGAAATAATGGCTCTCTGTCAACACGGCTGCCCCCTTCTGGTTCCGTATGCTCCCTATTGTACTAACGGCCTCAAACCCTCTTCCCCTTTCTCCTGCACACATAACACACGTCTAAGTTAGGGATGGTGTGAAGAATCCAAATGGGCCAATTATTTATTTTAATGAGCATTGCGGGTTCGCAGCATCTGGGAGGCAAACCCCAGTGATATA
Organism: Ursus maritimus; assembly: GCF_017311325.1. Lineage (NCBI taxonomy): Eukaryota > Metazoa > Chordata > Mammalia > Carnivora > Ursidae > Ursus > Ursus maritimus. Next base: position 13,012,434 of record NW_024424897.1, on the reverse strand, counting down.
GTCATGTGTTTCCACTGGAAGTTTCTAAAAACAATTCTCGTGAGTTAGGCGGGGCTCCTAAATTATAAATGCTCAATGATATTTGCTGTGGGGGAAGGGACTAAAGATGGAGAGGCCAATCCAATGAGCTTCTGCATCCATAATAGGGCCCAAACACTTTTTTATTTTCTCTGTCACTGGTGTGCTAAATGTCGGCACCACGGAGGGTGTACATCACAGACCCCAGTGCATCTGCATATTTACGAGGACATTACAGTGGGGTAGATGGGGAAAATGGGGTTGAACAGCCAAGCAGCTCACAGCACAGCACACCCAGGTGAAAGCCGAGCTCTGCTCGCTTCTAGACAACATCACCATGTCATGGAAGTTATTAAACACTAAAGTGCTGCACAGGGGGGGAAACACAAGGATGCTGGTGCCGGCAGCCAGGAGACAGCTCCCTGAGCTTCCATCTCTAGCTCTCCTGCGACGGATTTTAATTCCATCTTTATTTCCATGTTTTGTTGCCTTCCGGAGCTTCATCAGTGTAACCAGGGTGATAGGAACCAGGCTGGGATTCACAGACAGGGCTCCCTGCCTGGTGTATTGCTCCTCCCTGCTGGGCGCTACTTAGGTGCTGCTGGGAGAAGGGGGCTGGCCGTGCCGCCAGCGCCAGGCTGACACGCAGTGGCCGGCACCTGGCTCTGCAGCCCACTGCCCTCCCCGACACTGCGTGGTTACACGGGCATTTTGAGATTCTAAAATCCGAGAGCATTGAGTGGGACCTCCCAAGAGATTTTTAAAGAGAGATGTAAAACAGAAAGTCATTTTCTGGCCAATAGAAAGTTGAAAATAATTATAATCACAACAGTAATAATGACAGCTACTGATTATCTAGTTGCATCTTATAAAGGGCAGGTGCTGAGGGGTGGAAAGCCTGTCTTTGGGTGTGCCTGACGATGGTGCCCTTGAAATGTTTATATTTCTTGCAGGCCACCTGCAAGCTCCATGCCAGGGCCCGGGCCCCACTACGGGCTGATCAGTGCTCTGGAACTCTTTTGTTCTCTTTCTCATTATACTGTAAGACAGGGTTCCGCAAACTTCCATAAAGGGCTAGACAGTAAATACTTTAGGCTCTGGGTGTGTCTTGCAATGATTCAACTCTGCCTTTGTGGCAGGAGAGCCACTGCGGACGATAGGAAAATGAAGGAGCACGGCTGTGTTCCAAGAAAATGACCCATGGACACTGAAATGTGAATTTCATCTAATTTACACGTGTCAGGAAATATCATTCTTTTTTTTCTCCTCCAACCTTTCTTAGAGCTCACGGACTGTACAAAACAGGCCAGACTGCCAAGCCTGCTGTGTGCAGTAAACAAGAACACACTCTTTTATGAGATCAAGTGTCCTCGGGTTCTAATGCAATGCTTGGCAACGGGATCAGTAGTCTTCAAAAGCCAGGACTGTGGGTTATTGGCACTGTATCCCCAAGTCTTAGCACGCGGCCTGGTATAAGGAAAACCTTTGGTACAAATGTTTGCTGAATTAAGTAGAATTAATGCCAAGCCTGTAAGTAGGGCACATGCCAGAGAGGGCACTCCCCAAATTTACCAGTGGCATAAGAGTGAGAGGCTTCCTTGAGCCGCCTCCACTGGAGGAAGGTTAATTCAGATGCTTAGAACACTGGCTCAGGGGTGCCCTTGAGAGCACGCCGTGTGCTGCACCACAGATATGCACCCTCAGGGGTCTTACCACTGTCTGGAAGCAGGAGTGTAGCTGTGTCAGGAACGGGGGCTTGTCCAGGAGGGCTAGGACTCGCTTCTCCACCATGGTGCACTCCACGTCGTCATCCTGAATCACCACATCCTTCTTCAGGATTTTGATAGCATACAGTTCCTCTGTGCCCTTCCGGTCAGCAAGCATCACCTGGGAGCAGACGAAAGGCATTCTGAAAAGCTTCGAAGTGTAGTCTGGTACCGGGGGTCGGGGGAGGAACCTGGTCAGGTGGCCGTTCATTTGGTGCACATTTGTAAATACATGCTATACGCATATTCATAAAGTCTGCTTTATGTGCAAATTTTGAAATCTCGCATATCAGGGCAGATTAAATTCCTCCAGCACTGTGTAACTGAGAAGCTGTTGAGATTTGTACAGTGCACAGGCACTGGCCACATGACGGCGCTATGGCGGCTGCAGGAAGGAATATACGCGGTCCTCAGCATTAGCCCTGAAGTGTGCACATTTTTCAGAGCAACCTTTGGGCAAAAATGTGATTGACCTTTATAAGCTGCTCATGAGTTGCAAAGAAAGAGGCGTTCTGGATCTATCATGAGATCTGGGGCCAGAGAAGCCAAATGTAGGCAAAAAGGTTCATCGTTGAAGAAGTGTCTCTTAATTATTACATTCGCTTCCTATAAATCAACTTTTAATTTTTAGTTGCAAAAATTATTGTTTCAACCAACATTCTGGAACACCTGCTCTGTTCTCAACCCGGAAATGGGGACACACAGTGAACCCTCTGTAGCCGTCTGGGTACAATTGTTTTTAATGAAATGAAGCAGTGGGTGGAGGAGGGGTGCAGGAGAACATCTGAGAAAGGAGTACAGAACAGGGAAATTCCAAGAGCGGCTCTGGAAACCTCAGGGAGCACAGGACCGATCCTGGCATTCTCTGCAAAAGCCCCACCGCCTCACAGACAACCGTCCTCTTACCTTTCCAAAACTCCCCTTCCCCAGCACCATGAGGAAATTGAAGTCGGTGAGTTTCACTCTGTCCAGGTTGTTGGAAGGTTGTCTTCTGTCTTCTGAAGGACTGATTACTTTGTTACCAGCTGGGCCAAGCTTGGCTTTCTAAATAACAAGCACACATGTGAAATCGATGGGTCATTTTTCCCAGGAAAAAGAGTGATAGGAAGCATTTAACTAAGCTTGAGGGCAGCTGGGAGGTGGGAGGTGGGATGGGGGCAGAAAAGAAATCACAGGGTGAGGAAATATTTATTCAAAAGTCAGTGGCTATATTTACCCTAAGGGCAACATTTGCAAAGTAGCAAAAAAAAAAAAAAATTGCCCTTACCTATCAAGAGCCAACTCTTTACATAGTTAACCAAGTCATGGGATTCTGTCAAGGGCAGGCTGATTCTTATTCTAGGACTTAGAAGTTAACTTCTTGGGGAAAATGGTGTTTTACAATACCATTAACATAATACAAGAAATACACTGTGCACCGATGATTTGTAAATTTTCCAATTTAAGATTCATTTGCATAAAGGAAACTTGCATCCTAGCGAAAAGGGGAGTAGTGTCCCTGGAGAGGAACCTCTTAACCGGCAAGCTGTGGGGATGATTTATTGCTACTTTAAAAGGCATAGTAAGAAGAACATAGGGGTTTTTTGTTTTTGTTTTTAAGTCAGAGTTGGAGTTGAACTCAGGAAAACGGTGATAAGCATGAGAACCTGGGTTCACACAAAACACGCAGTACCCTTTGAACCTTGAAGAATCCTTGGTCAGTGACCTGTCAGTTACCAAAAGGCATTTTGATAAACCAGGCTCATGCTACACACGGGTGCTGGAAAGACTAAACCCTCATTATTCTGGTTGAAGAGTTAGAGTCTCAGGTCAAAGGTCGAGGAGAGAAAGAAGGCTCAGCAGAAAAGGAAAGGCTAATGGAATCACGTGGGGAGCTCTCAACAGTCAGCAAAGGAGCCCATGGAGAATCTCCCCCCAAGACTGCATGGAGAACATCTGCCTGACGGGAAGAGCACCAGCTGCTGGACACATCAGCTGGTGCAAAGGCCAGGGTCCTGCAGGGTGCCTCAAATGCCCCAGCCACAGCCCCGAGCCCAAGGGCAAAGACTGTGGCTTTGGATACAGTCTGAATGATAAGGTGCACCCCCCATCCCCAATGCAGCAGACCTAAGTGCAGCTTTGTGTTTCCGAGCAGGCGCCAGGACATCACTCAAGTCAATGTGGTTACCAAAAAGGTGTAGGACGTAAAGAAGGTATTCTGGGCTTTACTCTGGGACCAGAGCACTCTTGGGGAAGATGGGGGATCTGACATGTTTTCTTTAGCAGCAGAGAAGGCTTTTGAGGAGTCACCCATATTCCCTCTTTGAGCATCAGGGTCCCTTCGTCCCACAGTTACTGAGCGGGCACCTCGAGCCAGGCTGTGTGGAAGAGGTTTTGCATTAGCGAATCCAGCCGTCTCTGGATCCCCAGGCCTCACACGGCGCTTGGCACAGGGTATGCACTCTACATTCTGGCTGAGTAAGGAAATGAAGTTTGAATGTGTTCCTCAGATGCTGTGCTGTTAGGGGATGCTTTTCTGTGATAAAAATAACATGTTCCTATAAGGATCAAACCTCATGGCTTGAGTGCACGCTCGGATGGACTGAGCACACCCACGTAGGCAGAGACATTAAGATACGGGGGAAAGACGGCCCCAACTTTTTTTGCAGAGACCTTAAGACACGGGGCAAAGATGGCCCTAACTTTTTTGCTTCCAGGCTGAAAGTATTTAGTACGGCTGTACTATATCTCTATCGGCAGTGGCTGGTGGGACACACATGTGAACCTGGGGGTTGTTGGATATACGACACTCTTTAAAGACAAAAACCTGAACTGCAGTGAGACATAAACTGGCCACCCCTTTGACAGAGGATGGAAGGAATGTCTAGACTTGTGAGAAAGAGCCGGACATAACCACTAGTGTTACATCAGGACCCCCCTCAACGGCTGGCCCAGCCCTGTCCTCTGGAAGCCAGGGAGCAGGAGTGCAAGAGCAGCTGGCTCCAGGGCTCCCAAACAGACCAGGTTCCACCACTCGCTGCTGACAAAATCCAAAGGCAGACAAATGAGGGCTGGTGAAACGAGAAAGTGATTTATTTCCGGGAGGTCAGCACCAGGAAGACAGCGGACTAGTGTCTCAGAGACTGTCTCCAAAGTGCTGAAAGCACTCCCAGGATTATGTAAGGAAAATGTGGGGCAGAGGCTGGTGGGTTCATGCATGCAGCTGGGCAGTGAAGGTCAAGTTGATTGCTGTCTTGGGGTCAATCACGTGGGGTCTTGCTGGCCTCCTTATTGCTGGAGAGGATAGTTTTGGTCCCCATCACCGGATGCTTTGCCCACAGGGTCTCATGCCTAAGTTAAGAGAGAAGCTGGAAAGGAGAACTTAATCAATTAGAAGGTAGAGACTGGGATCTAAACAGAGGTGGCGGATAGCGGAAGTCCTCTTTCACTCCGAACATCTGCTCCAGGAATGACTTCAAGTTGATAAACTATCTGGTGTGTGTCCTCGAAATTGCAATGAACAATCAGGAAGTTCGAGTGTGAGATGACGATACCAACGATGCCACTCTATTCTTTTCCTTTGGTTTTTAAAAAGAAATGTTATCAGAAAGAGACATGAGGAGATTGATTTTATCAGGAACTTCACGGTAAATTCTGAAAAGACCCCCATACGACAGACTCAGTGCTCTGAGGCGCTTGAGACAGTCGAAGAGCATCTTCACCTGGGTGAGGCTGTGATTGTGCTGGGCTGCCCACGAACACCCAGCTCCATCTGAAGCACGGGGCTCCTAACCAGGTGTTCCAGACTCATGTGAATTCCTAGCGTGCCTGCCTGCTCCTTCTTCCTTGGACACTTCAGCACCACAGACAGCGCAAGAGGGACCCTGGGCTGCTGTAGGCAACGACCCCAGAACAGACACTGCCCTCACTGGGAGCCACAACAGAGCAAAGACTCTGAGTTTTGTGCTATGACCTTAGTCCAGTTATAGTGAAAAGGGATGTAAATGCAAGAAAAGCATTTTTTTCATTTGAGTACTTCTGAACCCAACTGCAGGAGGATCTTAGATTCCGCTCTGACATCAATCTGTGAGGTTTGGGAGGAATGTCGACAAAGGAGTCTCTGGCTCCTGGGAGGGGAAGCTGGAGGGAGGAAGGACACTGGTTTCTTGTCCTGCTCCAGGCGGATTCCATGCTCATGTCTCTGTGGTCAGCAGCAGAGCTGGGTTCCATGTGGCTGGCAGAGCAGGGTGATGGTTTGGAAGGAGACGGGCCAGGCTGCCACACTGACCGCATTCTCCATCAGGGGGCTGGCTAGAAAGTGGCCTAGCCCAGAGGGCGAGATGGATTTCTCCCCAGCTCCTGGCAGCCCTGAGATAAGAGCAGACTGGGGGCCTTCTTGCAGCTAGCCTTCGATCAGAGAGATGTGACTTCCATGTTTCGTCTGCAGAATAGGCTTCTGGAGTCATTTCCATGCTGCCACGGGCAGGCCTGACTGCGGGATGGCATGGAGCCATCAACAACGCAGTCTTCAAAAGCAGCTCTTCTAAGGCAGACAATTCCACGATAGCAAAACCTCAGTGTTCTAGGCCTGACTTTGGCAAGTCACTCGCTCAACCTGGGTCTAATGAATAGCACAGCTGGGGGAGACAGCCAGAGACTACCCTAGCAGCTGTGCAGCTGGGGGCTGGCGGGGAGCAGACAGCCCCCAGGAGGGTGGTCTATGCAGTCTCCAACTCCAGCCTACTTTCAGGCAGCCTCTGCCTCCGGATTCCCATCCTTCGCTACTCCCCCCCACGCCAATGTTGTGGGAGTGCAGTCCCGGCCACCCACGTCTGTCCTGCGGTCCCCCACCCCTTCCCAGGCTGATGTCTCCCCACCCTGCAGGCCTTAGCTTGCTTGTCATCTCTTCAGAGGACCCCTCCCCCAAAGACTTGCTGCCATTCTCCCTCCCGGGGCCCTGCTCTCGACAGCGCACGGGCAACCTGTGAATATTGATGGTGTATTTGTTTAACGCCTCTTCTAATCACACTGTACAGCTAATCTATCCGCAGGTTGCGCCAAATCTACCTGCAGGTTAGGTCCAGAATCTGGTCTCCTCTCAGGGCTTCCTTCACCACCTGTCAAGGTGGCCCCACCTCTAGTGTCCCCACTCCCATGATCTCCCTTTCAGTATATTCCCTGGAGGGACCCTGTCCTGCTTTCCTGGCTTCCCACCTGCTGGACAGAAGAAGGCTGAGTTGTCACAATGGATGAGGAGGAAACCCTAGGCTGTGAGCTCTGTCTCCGACCTTTGTCCTACAACTCCCCGGGCCCCTCTGTTCCAGCCTCTTCTCTTTGGTCGCCCTTCCCACAGGGGCCTTGCCATCTTGTTCACCCACCAAATCCAGCTTAAGTGCCACCTCTCCATCTTCCTGATGCCTCCTTCCTCCTAGGATTTCCAACCTGTGGCAGACGTGGTCTGTGACTGGCCCACATTCCCCGAGATTTCGGCTCTGCACCCTTGTACACATCGGAGGCTCTCTGTGGGTTCTGCTGGGGCTACACCTGCACAGTAAGCCTCAAGTGCCCATGCTGCCGCCCCAGGATGTTGTGGCCTTGACTGGCCGCACAAGGGGGCAGTTTCTGTGCCGTCTCCCTAGCTTCCCAGCAGGACTGAGCTCCAGCGTGTCCACCGCGGTACCACCTGGATAGCTACCACGCCCTTACCGTAGCTGGCTTCCTCCCTTCCCTGGGTCACATTGCTGCTCCCCCCCCAGGTCTCTTGGGATCACTTTCCAAATGGACTCCTTGCTCTCAAAACCCTGTGGCAAAGTTGACTGATCTGGGGAACTGAAACAGACGAATCTTTTCTGAGGATTTGCTGATCTTTCTCATAGACTGTGAGGTCCTGGAAGGCAGGGACCATCTTACTCATCTGTGTCTTTAGGCCAAGCACTGCGCTGGGCACGTAATTGCACATTCACTGAATATCTCAATGTCGATTGATTCATTCATTCAAAATCATACGTCTTCATTTAGCCCTACAACAGAATTTGAAGATGCCAAATCATGAAAGGTACAATCAGCTGGTAGCCAATACCAGCCAGCCATCTGCCAAACATGAATACAGAAAAGGGCTGTTACCAAGTATGTCATTTCAGAGGGTGGCCCCTGGACACTGTGCATTTAGATGTTCAAATATCATTGGAACTCCTTCCCTCAAGCCATTACCGGTCATGCTGGAACAGCCACAGACAAAGGCTGGGAGGGCATCTCTGCCTTTAGGGAGGTCGGCCACATAGTGACCCTCCCCAGAGGCCACACTAGACTAGTTAGCTGGGCCAGCGAGCCGAAACCATGCCCTCGGAAGCTTCTCTGAAGGGACATTCCTCCAGAGAAAGTCCTGACTGCCCTGGACCTCACTGGGATCCGACTGAAGACCAACAGTGAGCCTCCTGGCTGACAGTTCCTTTGTTTGAGCTTTTGAGTGGGTTGTTTGGCAACTGGTCTCCCGGCAGGACAGAGACCTGCCCTTCTCAGCTTGTGTACTGTTGGCATAGCCAGTTGTCACGAATGTAATTCAGACTTCACCAGGAGTGCAAATAAAATCAATATATGTCCGGGGATAAAGCAGGAGCCGATGGCCTAACTGCAGAGATTCAGCAGACCCAAGGAGGCCTCAGAATAAGCAGGCCAACATCCTTTCCGATAGCAACACAAACATGCCCTGCACGGCCAGACGCCCTGCTGAGCTGTGTGCACAAACACGAATTCACACCCAGAGAGGGAGGCAGAGTGTCTCCTGAAGCCTGGCATCCAGAGGAGGGAGCAGAGGATGGACTGGGGCTGGAGAGCAAAAGCACGTACAAGCCCACTGGTCATGCTCCTTGTTGATAAATCCAAATCTTGAGTTCTTGCTCAGAACACATTTTGATTCGACTCATGGTTCCTTGTGGGTGAATTCAGGACATTCCACCACTTTTTGCACAGGTCTCTTGTGTCTGTCATGCCCCAGACATGGGGCCAGACGCTGGGGAAATCAGATCAATATGATATAGCCTTTCTTCTGGAGAACCTGCAGTCCCAAGGTGCTGTGGTCTATGTCCCTGTTATTCAACATGTGGTTCGTGGATCAGCCGCACCGGCACTGCCTGAGGCTGGTCAGGAATGCAGATTCCTGGGCCCCACCCCAGATCTACGGAACTGGAACATCCGGTTTTAACAAGATCCTCAAGTGAGTCCTGTGCACATTTCAGATGTCTAGTCTAAGACAGAATGCTCCAAATTCAAAGTCCCTTCAGAGTCCCTGGGACCCTTTCCACCTTCAATGATCTTCAATCATCATATAAAATCAGTGGCAAATTCTGGAAAGAGCCCCCGACTTCAATTCCAAAGAGTTTAGATCAAATCCTGGCTTTCCCCATTTTTGCTGTGTGACTCTGGGCAGATGTTACGGCCTCTCTGAGCATCAGATTGCTCATCTGTAATATAGTAGTATTAAGACCTCTGTATTCCTGGGCTATGCTGAAGCGGAAATGAGGAATCCTTTGCACAAGCCCCCAGTGCAGAGGCTCCCGTCACATCCTTCACCGTGGTCTTCTTTCCTTTGCCCCGGGAAGGAGAAGCTGCACTTCCCGGGGGAAGACAGGCAGACAGGCCAACAACGACCAACTGTAGGAGCAAAAGAATAATTTTGGCTCCTGGCCTCCACCTGCTCCCTGACTGTGGACAGAAGGCCTCTGTGAGCAGCTGCAGGTCACCTGGGTCCGGGTTCTGCCAGGCTGACTCAGGGCCCAGAAACCCTGTGATTATGGATGTGTGTCAAGCCTGCAAACTGGTCTGCAGGAGCTCGGGACCAGTGGGGAGGCTGCAGCAGATTCCTGTGGGCTTCCCCACTTCCGTGCTCTCCCGGTGGGGTAGGAGAGGAACTGGATCTCAGCTCCAGTTGCTCTCCGGTTTCTGAAGCATCTTCTGTAGCTCCCTTGGGGGCTAGAACCATGCAGGAAAAGACCTTGACTTAGCGTGCTCTCCCCATCGGAAAATTTCCTAATAACCGACGTGTGTCTCATTTTATGCCCCAGATACATTCTCCAAAAGTCTCATCAGTCTGCAATCATCGAAGGTGTTCACAAACTTAAAGGACTCCTATGGTGAGTTTCTGTAAAGCACATCATACAAAGTGAATCTGACCATTGCAAATCCGAATTCTTCCAGGTTGGGGTTGAAGGTGTACGTGTGTTAAATACCTTTGTCTGAGGAGTGGTCTGTGTGTGGTCAGAGGCTCTCCACATGCAGCCTGTTATTTGGGGGGTGGGTTTCAAATGAAAACTGAGAGCTGGATCTGCCAAATTACGGCACTGGGTGTCTACGAGGGATTGGATTGCCGTAGATGTCAAGTCTCTATCACGCTGGACCACTTGCCGCCGCTGAGCTGGGATGATCTGACCTACAGTACTGCCAATTCCAAAAGACTTAACATAATACCATAGATAGTGTGCAATTTGGGAATTCTGTTTAATCATTATGCACTAGCTTTGGTATGCAGGAAAACAGACAGACAATAAAGACACAGAGGAGGGTACAGCCATAAATCACTAGCCCTTAATACAATTAACGCCCTGACTAGCAATTCTTCCAAGAGGTGCTAACTTATCCTCAGTAGGAATCCAAGCCCAAAGGTTTCTCTACAGTAAGGAAGCAGAGTTTTAACCGTAATTCCAAGTCTCCCGGTGGGTTTATTCTATAGTCACGGAGCCTCTGGGTAACCCTCTGAAGCATGCTGTAATGCTTAGCCACATTTTGTTGTAAATGTGTCCATTTGTACCTATGTTGTGAACGTGTCTTCAATAATATCTCTTAGCAGAACAGAAAATATGGCTTTGATGAATATATTTATCAAAGATGTTTTGCAAAGTGTAGAGAGAAGAATCTGACAATAGAAAGTTCTACTTCTAAGATTCCAAGGGCAGACAGGCCAACAACGACCAACTGTAGGAGCAAAGGAATAATTTCGGATTTCTTCCACAATCTTTACAACGAAAATGTCCTGTAGTCAGGGCTTATCTGAACAATCCTGACAGTGTAAGACTGATGGCGTTTTGGGGCTGCTCCGTAAACACGTATATCTCTGCCGTATAGAACAAAAGACCTTAGCATCGTGTCTTAGAGCTCAGGTGATGTATTCACCTGCACCCACTGCAACATTAAGTCAAGTGGTTTCAGGAGAAGAAAACCACAAGGGAACTGAAGGCATTTTCAATGATACTGTTAACGGAACAGGACCGGTGTATTTCTAACAGCCATGAGTCACAGACACCTACTACTTCCTAGCCCGTAACCGGGCAACGGGTTAAGATGGTGGTACCTCAAGGGCATCACCGCCTCCTGGGTAACAGAGTAAAAAATATGCCCGCTGTTCTCTCGCTAAGTAATTTTTTGTCTTCTGGAACATGCTAAGCATGCTTGCCACCTGAGGGCCTTTGCACTCTCTGCTCCTTCTGACCCGGACAGGAACAAGACACCCTCCCATCTCTGCTCAGGAGATGCTTTAACGCTGAAGCTTCAACAGGGCACCCTGTCCTCTCCTTCCCGTGGATTCTCACTATCTATCATCTGTTTCCCCGTCTCCCTCCACTGCAAGGAGCCCAGGGGCCTCATCTGTTCTGCTCACTGATGTATCTCCAGGGCCCAGGACAGAGTCTGGGGCATGGTGCTCCTCAAATCCTTTTATGATGTATGGATGCACGTGTGCACTGGGAAAAACAATTATTTCTCATACAAACTTTTTTTTTTTTAAGATAGAGTTACTGCCTTTAAAGAATGTCTACAACAATGCTGTTTCTTGTGAGCACAGTACTGGTTCATTAGAACATTTCACACGCATGGGTAAATAAATAAAAAAATAAATAAAAAAGAAAACAACTTTAAGTATCCATAGTTGTATTGCCCAGAGAGAATCACTGTTAACATTTTGATGTATAGCTTTCTAAGACTTTTCATGTTTTCTTCTTTGACAGAAACAGAATCACACCGTTTGCAACCTGCTTTATGCCTTAGCATGTTGTAAACATTTTCTCTGGAAGCAGTCTTCCGCCATGATGTTAGGGACTGCATCACACCTGCTCTGTAGCTCCTCCCACAGTGTACTGAGCCAGCCCCTACTGTTGGGCGGCTACGTTGTTTCCAGTTGTCAGTTCTCAGGAACACACAGATGAGCAATTTTGTGTTCCTAATCTCTGTGCACATCCCCGGTCTCCCTGGGGCGGATTCCTGACGTGGAACTGACCAGGTCAAGAGGGATGCGGCAAAGGCTGGTGCCCAAGGCCAGATGGTTTAATCTGACCGTGAAATGTCAGACAGAAAAGAGGGGAACCCAAAGAGTCAAGGCTGCCTGACTCCTGAAGGCAGGATCTTGGTTTCTTTCAGGTCTTGTGTCTGATTTCGTGGTTGGAATATCTAATCGTTTTTTTTAACCCCCCTTTAGATTTGGTAATCCCACCTACAACTATAATCTGGAGGAATGGGGCCACCAGGGGATTCCTCCTGTACAGGTGTGCCAACACCTGCTGACTGGAGTTTTTTCCTGATGCTGGGGATCACAGGTGGCTGGCAAATCATAGGTGTGCATCATTCATTCTTCTGCAAGGAGTTCTCAGACCCAGGGGCTGTCAGCTGCAGAAGGGTCCTTGGGAAGGTCCGCCCTGCCTTTGGGCAGGTGAAGACACTGAGATCTAGAGAGCTAACTCCACCACCCATGGCTACGGAGCCGTTGAGGCAGTACTGAGGGGGGAGGGGGGCGGAGACAACGATGCTACTTTCCTCTATACTGGTCCTTGAAACAGGACCCCGGATCATCCGGCAGAGGACCATTCCCCTGGCATGTAATGTTGGACCAACAGCACAAGGGTGACAGAGCTTCTAGTATTTGGAAGGAAGTTGGGGATAAGCCAATCCAGGCCACCCACGTTTCGGACGAGGCAACTGGCTAAGTGATGTGTCCAACTCCGTCTTCGTCCCTGGGCTCTGAATCCAGAACCCTGATCTCTGAATCCAGTGCTCATCCTCCCATATCAAGGGTAGGCCAATGTCTTCTGTAAAGGGACGGATAATGAATATATTTGGGTTTGTCAGCCAAAGACGGTCTCTGTTTTAACAACCCAATTCTGCCACTGTCGTGTGGAAACCACACGGGTGAGTGAACGACCATGGCTGTGTTCCAATAAAATCTTATTTACGAAGACCCGCAGTAGCCGGATTTTGGCCTGTGGGCTGCTGTCTGCCTTCCCTCACCCCGTATCACTGCCGTTAGATGTAAACAGCACGCCGGTGTCTCCTCGTTAACCCAGCAGAACGGCAATGAGGAAGAGCCTCAAATGCACTGGAATGATCCACTCCCTTCCACGGTGCCTGACATGCTAACTGGGACGGATGCGAGCCGTTTCACAGCCACACAATGTGCTGAACGAAGTGCTTATTCAGTAGGGCAGAGATGTAAGGGAAACCACATTAAGTCGTTTTCTTAATAAGAAATATTTTTATGGACACATTCACTACTTGGGCTGTCGCCACCGCTGAACAAATTCACAGGAAGCTGGCAGGCCTGTTGTCATGGCAACCGAGCCCGAGTCTACGGAGAAACGTGGAGAAACACGGGGCCCCTGACACATCTGCACTATGCCCAGCGTGGAAAACACGAAGTGCTTGGTTCTTTCTGTCCTGAGGAGCGCACACCTCTAGAACCTCGCTGTGTTGTTTCCTTTACAGCCAACCTCGTTTGCCCTCATTGCCCAGCTCTGCCCCCTAACTGCTGTCTCAGGCAGGCTGCTGCACGGTTATCAGGCCGCAGTACTCCTCTCACCTGATAAACCGACCCTGGAAAGGCTGCTGCCCTCGGGCCTCCCCCGCTGCTAAGAATTCAGACTTTGGTGAGGATCTGAGGACCAAAAACTTGCCCTAAATTTTTCCCTTTGCAAAAAAGACGGCCTCTCGCCAAGGGGGCTGATGGCACACATCTGTCCGATGCCTTCCGGACGGCACCGTGTGAGGGCATGTGGCCAAGGCATAGTCCTGTTAGAGCACTTTCAGTGCTTAGTACTTTTGTGAAACCTCTAATCCTGCTGCTGCCAGGCATGTTCCCTGTTGGGGTTAACACTGCACTGGCTTTATGAGTCAGCAGGGGCAGGGTCAGGAGCCGCGGGAACTCCTGGAAGCTATCAGAGTCGATGGTTTTCCGGACAGTCAGAACGATTGCTTAGAAGTGGGGAGGTCTCTGCTGCTAAGAGAGTGGAATGGATGTGAACAGGCGGGGCCCAGGCAGGCCAGAACAGACCACAGGGGTCCCTCAGTCCTAGAGAAAGCCCGGACTTCCGCCTTCTTGGCACCTTGTCATTCCATGAAACCAAGGAACAACTGGGCACATAAAGTAATCCCATCTTCAGGTCCATCAAAAAGGTGTAGAGATAAACAAACTGAGGGCCTCAGAGGGGAAGGGGGTGGGGGAATGGGATAGACTGGTGATGGGTAGTAAGGAGGGCACGTATTGCATGGTGCACTGGGTGTTATACGCAACTAATAAATCATCGAACTTTACATCAGAAATCGGGGGTGTACTGTATGGTGACTAACATAATATAATAAAAAAATCATAAAAAAAAAAGTGTAGAGATACAGTCACAGGTTCCTAAAGATCTCCTGGGTGCAACTTTTCCCGGAATCTTTTATTTGCAAGTCTTGACTGCCCTCTTGTGGTGTTTTATTTTCTGGAGCCATTGCATTTGGACTGGGATCTTTTAGTAAGAGATAAAAGCCTAAGTTTCCTTAGTCCGCCTTGCAGAGGTAAAACTCCTCCAAATGCTCAAAGGAGACACAGATTGTATCTTTCCAGCTCTACCTTTATAGAAGATGACTCTAAATTTCCAACGTGAAAGCCAGGCCTCTGAGCAATGCCCACAGTGTGGGCCAGAAGTGTGTTTTAGAGTCTCTGCACGCTTCATGTCTTGAAAACAACATCCCTACGGTTCTAGACGTACGATTCCTGAGTCTCCCCCCAGCCCTTCAACTGAGCTCAGACTTTGCAAGAAGCAGGGAAAAGGAGGCAGGGAGGGCTGCGAGGGAACGAGGAGTGGCCCGGGGGAGCCTCTGTGTTTATCTGAAAGGTAGAAACACAGAACAATCTGGGAAATTCAATAAAAAAGCCCACTGGGGAAATGCAATTGGAGCTAAATGATCACACAGCAGCAGCTCCTGAAAGCAACTGAAAAACAAAACAACACCCAAAACCCTCAACCAAGCCATAACTGGCTATAAAGCCTACAGCCCTGGGGAAAGTTCCAGACACCTCCTTCCACCCCTGTCCAGCTGCTGCTGGAGAGGTGAGCAGGACTGGGCATCTAGCAAAGGAGGCTTGACCCTGCATCCTCATGGAAGTCAACACAAACAAAGAAACAAAAGGATACTTCCCCCAAAATATTATACATTTGCTCAATTACTCAATTATTTTCTTATTATAAAACATCTCTAATTGACAGCAGCAAGCATTTTGAAAGTGAGGTTGAATGCAATTAAAGTTAGCTCATAATTTCCACAAGCATTGATTTCACCCTATCTTCACTGAGCGTTTTAAAACCACACCAGTTTTTAAAAACGGAGGGACCTAATTATAGATCAGCGGGACAGCTGCTTCCCAGGCTGGTGGCAGCTGCACTGCTCTGGGCTGCTCTCTGCCCCCTCACCCCCACCCCAGGGCAGCCAGCTGATAGGGAAGCAAATGGCGAAGAGCATGTCCACCAGATGTGGACCAGAATACCAGGTGTGGCACTGCTGACTCCTCCGAGGTCTCGGGTTCTCCATCTGTAAAATGGACGCTCCCTCCCTCCTCCTGAGTGGGGAGACCTCCCTTCCTATAGGGACGGTGGCATCCTCAGAGCTCAGTAGCTGCTGCCACACCAGAAGAGAGAGTCTTCCGACAGGAGCAAGCAGAGAGGGGCAGAGATGAAGCAAAGGGACATAAATGAGTTGGCAGGGGTCCCCACTGCCCTCAGGGGACATGGTCACATGTGTTTGCCATAAGAGCTGGTCTCCGGGGCAAGAGGGGCCTTGGAGGAGGAGCTTTGGGGAGAGGGTGTGTATGGCTCAGATTGGCTGGAGGTGGACAGGGGTCTTGCATCAATAACCTGGGAAGAGCTAGTAAAATTTAAATTCTTTTAATTACTGTAATCCTACTAGTACCTCCAGGCTGCTGGGGCCTGGGGGGAGATGTGGGTTACAAAAGGAACACCCCTAGTAAGAGATGAGACCACGCTGCATCCTGCAACCCTGGCCACCAGCTCTGTGCGGATCTGGCTACCCACCCACGGCCACTGGCGAGAGTCATGGACTATCCTGCCTGCCTGCTTCTTCCCAGCGTGTCAACACAGAGATGTGGCCCCTGGAGGCCAGCCACGGACTGATTACTGACAGGTCTATTTTCAGAAAAAGCCACAAGGTGAAGATTAGTTCCTGAGCAAGCAAGCAATGCCGCTCTGCAAAGAGGTGTGAGTGATGGCACTCCATTTTCACTGCCTGGGTTGGGGCAGATTTCCAAGAGACAGGTGACATTTTCAGGTAGCATCATCTGTGTTTCTTGTCCAAAGACCCATAACAGAAGGCACAGGAAATGAGAAATGTGCACCAACACAAAGACAAGAGGCTTCATTGACACCTCCCGACCCTGCTCGTCAGTGACTTCATTGCTGCATGTGGGGGGGCCTTGGGGACGCTATGCCTCTAATGCAAAACTGGGTCTCCCAACCCTGGGGCCTGCGGTGGCTCAGAAAACACGACAAAGGGTTTGTTTAAACTGGCGATGGCTTCTCAGAAAACAGCCATGTTTTTTCTTTCCATTTGGGAAGACCCCTGGTTCTTAATAGCTGGGGGTGGGCTGAGGGAGGAGGCAGAGGGTAACAGCAGCAGCAACGCTTCACCCAACCAAGCGCTGTTCTGACCACTTTTTATATTTCCTCGTTCAGTCCTCCCAGCAGCCCTAGGAGGCTGGTATTTTTTATTGCCCCCATTTTAGAGATGGAGAAACTGAGGTAAGAGAGGTGAGCTAAAGGGCCCATGGCCTTACAGCTAGGAGGCGCTGGACCTGGGACTTGAACCCAGGGAGCCTGGAGCTTAACCACGCCACCATGCTGCGTCCCTGCAGCGACAAGGTGGGAGCCGTGCCACCCAGCAGGCGAGAGGGTTGGCAGTCCTTCTGATGGGACAGCCGCTCATGAACGGTGGGAGGGGCTGTGGTTTACCTGCCAGGAGCGGATTCAGGGAGGTGAAGGCTTCCCCCTAACTTTTTCTTCTTTTTCCTCCCCCTTCATTTCCCTTTCCAGCCACGTCTGAGTGTTGTGCTGGCACCCAGCTCTTCCTACACATTGTGAAATCGAGCCCCATGGTTTGTATATTCTCTCTCCCTGGGACAACAGACTCTCCAACCTAATCACAAAGGCAGGAAACACATCGCACAGGCAAGAGACATCTGGGTCACAGTAAGGACCTGAATCCCCAAATGTGAATCCACTTCATCAGAGGGGAGCCGTCCTCTGAAGTAACGGGGTATGACAGGTGGTCTGTTTTTAAGCAGGAACTGTCCCCACGTCCCGGAATCATCAAGAGCTGTCTGCTCGCTCTGACGATGCAGGATGTTTTCACTCAGGGGGAGGAAATCACCCAGCGTGTCTGGGCGTGGCCAACTTCTGAAGGTGTTTTCCACAGTGAACACACGGCATTGTGTGACAGCATTTTAAAAGACAACAGGAGGGCGGCAACGAGAGAAATCTGGACAGACGCCTGTTTTCACCCGTGATCGTCCCCACACTCTGTTTAAGACTTGTGAAACCTCAAAGAATATTTTTTTCCTTCCCTATTTGCAATAACTCTGGGTCACCAGTCTCTTGCGGCCCCTTGGGGGACACATCTGTAGCATCAGATACATGTCCTACAGAGAGAAACTTGAAAAACGTTATTTACTAGAGGTTTTCCTTAGGACAGTGTTATAAAAAGAGTATCATATGTTGATTCTAGCTTAGGATCGGGGGTGGGACTTCCCCTTTTAAAATTCTTCATCCAAGTATTTGACTGTTTAAATTTTTCAGATGGTTCCAATATGAATATGCTGTAATGATCCAGAGTGGATTTCAATTATTAACTAAGGCAATACACTGAAAACACAGCTGGTACACGGCTCTAACCAGCTCCCCAAAAGAGACTGGTGTTGTCAGAAATGATTACGGATAAGATTTTTGAAATAATTTACATGCATGTTGCAAAGTTCCATTTGACAGTTGGTGGGGGTAGAATGGTTGATTAGATTATGAACAACTGACTTGGGGGAAAAATTAAAAAATGAAAAAAGGAATGAAATACAATGAGTAGTATTAAGCCAGGCATTAAGAACATCAGAAAAATCTGATGATTTCAGCCCATGATATACCACACTACATCCTCCATATAAAGGCACACACGTAGTGTAAGTACACCGTATCGCTTGCATGCTTATGTAGATGTCTACATAAAATCGAAAATGAGTCTTAATACGTGATTGGAGATACATACTGGCAGAAGGAAAGGAATGTGTGTGCTGTTGATTTAAAGATGCACTCTTTCTGTTCATTTGATGCTTTAAAAACAGACTCGAACTTAACTTTAATCACTGATCAGAGATTTCAATTATTTCCTATTTTGTATAATCTTAAATGGACCTAATCTGGAGACGAGGGAGGACAGGTAAACTCTCTGGGTGATGCATAAGGAGCGTTTTCTTCCTCGCTGGAGGGCCGTGGCCATTTGGAGGGGAGCGCACAGACTGGGACGTGAGTAGGCGGAAGGTTCAAGCTACCAGAACACACAGTGCATCCTTAAGAGCGGAGAGCATGGCGGGGGGGGGGGGGGGGGGGGGGAGGGCAGGCATTTTTGTGGCAGGAAAGGTGGAAGAGGACAGAGTGGAGGGAGAACTACCTTTAAGAAGCGGACATGACATCCCTGTAAGAGATAGGAGAAAGGGAAAAACTGCTAGGTTAGTAGGGAGGACGCTACAGACACAGGAAAACAATCAGCACCATGAGCAAAAGAAAACTCGAGTGCAACACACCACAGGTTTCATCTCCAGTGCAGACAGACAGCACAGGGGAGAGACAGCCCAGCACGCAGCGTGAGGGTCTAGCAGAGAAGGAAGCCACAGGCTCGACGGGGGCAGGTCTGATTGGACCTCGGAGGGGAGGGAATGGACTCCTTCTTCTCGTATGAATAATGAACGGACTCGTGTCAGACCACACAGAGCCATGGCCCTTCTCGCTCTTTTTTGTGGCTTTTACATGGCCATGCACAGCATCCCATCACACAGCTCCATGACAGTCATGGATGCTTCTTTGCTTTGGGCTGATCTGTGTGATGGAGTACTGGTTTACCTGGTTTGTCAACAGCTAGTTACCCGTGAATTTCATACACATAGGTCGCCGCTCTTCAATAAGTCAGAATAGAACCAAACCCACTTACCATGAAAACTATCCTAACAAAATTAATTTTTTTTCTTGACAATTCGGAAGACTCTTCGGTATCTTAAAGAGCCAAAGACTACTGGTAAAACATGGGTTGGGCAGCTCGTTAACCATGTTCTGGTTGCCCGAATGCCAGGTGACCAGATTTGGCTCCCTAGGTGTACTTCTTTTCATCTTTCAACTTCTGTCTTTAAAAAACCTCTCCTGACTGGGTAACTTTACTTTCACAAGAACTAATGTGAGAAAAGTAAATTAAGACCATCTTAACAGAAAATTTTGTACAAGGAGTCATGAGACAAATCCTACAAGTTCATACAGAGTGTGAGTCTGCTTCCGGGAGAAAATTTGAGGAGGCTGGTTTTCCAAACCCAAATTCCACAGCCTGAAAGGGTCACCGCATCCCTGAGCCTGAACAGAGAGGAGATTAGAGACAAACAGATAATACTTTGTGCTCGGAAGGCTTTGTCTACTAAAATAGGAAGCTGGTCAAATACGAGTTTTACGTCTCTTTGAGCAGGTATGGATAGATTAGCCTCTGTTACACCTTATAATTTGGTCCTTTAAATCTGTAATCATGAATCTATTTATAATTGTTCTCAAAATAGGCCATTTTATTCCAATCCCCAAAGCTCTATTTTAGGCTAGAGATCTTAATCCACATCAAGATTAAAGGCAACTAACAATAGCAACAAAAACATCCTTATTGAAATGTTGGTGCTGTTTCCAAGAACCTTAGAGGAAATTGAATCGACATTTCTCCTGCAACTGACAGAGCTGCCCAGTCTTTGCCTTAATACCTCTGGGGATGGAGGGCTCCAGGTTGGCTGAGATGCCCTGAAAAGTACCTAGAATGGCTTCAGAAGGGGCCTACCTCCCACCTCCATCTGCAACAGGTTACCTTCTACAGGGAGACAAAAATCCTCTAGCACAGACCCTTCCATACTGTGGCCGGGCAGCTTCACAGCCTTCCAGCAACCACTGAGCAGCTGCTCTTGGACTCAACTGGATCTAGAAAGACCCCTAAGCCATTTCATGCTTGGACATGACAAACGAACCCAAATCTTTTTTTGAAAAAAAAAAAAAAATCAGGGACACCTGGGTGGCTCAATTGGCTAAACGTCTACATTCAGCTCAGGTCATATCCGGGGGGGGGGCCCGGGATCGAGTCCCGTGTTGGGCTCCCTGTTTGCTTCTCCCTCTTCCTCTGCCCTTTCCCACCGCTCGTGCTCTCTCTCTCAAAGAAATGAAATCTTAAAAAAAAGAAAGAAAAGAAAAACAAAGAAAGGCTTATGAAGTGAATCAGCCCGACTCCCACAGACCCTCTCCCTCCGCACATACGTGAGCACTAGGGGAAAACATGCTGCCCCCACCCGTGGATGTCAGATGGAAGAGGAGGAAGCAAAGCAGGTCTGTGCAGAGGGAAGACGGTGAATGTCCGTAAGCTGCCTAAATGATAACCCAGTTTTCTATAATGGCCATGCGAGACACTGAATTCATTGAGGTCCTGAGCCATGGCTGTCTCTGACTCACCTGGTTGGCTTGATGAGGTAGGAAGAGCCGCAACGCCTTGTACATTAAGGCGATGATCTTAAACGGCAGAGACCTCATCCGTGAAAACAAAAACCATCAATAAAACCAAAATAAAACACCCACGAGCACGCCAGCCACCACTCCCAATGGGCCTCACATTGGGAGCTGCCATTTTGAGCTCCTGAGGCTGCTGCGGTCTCATGTTAACGCCACGTCACGTCACGAGAGCCATCATCTTCTCAGCAGCGAGGCTGGATCGATGTCTGCAGAACTGGACACACTAGTACCCGGACAGACAACTGACTTGTGGCCTGAGTTGGACACCTGCTCATCTATGTTGGCTGGGTTCAGGCTGGAAGGAAAGTTCTGCTTCTCCTCTACTGTGAGGGTTGGGAATATTACCCACAGAGAGGAGACAAAGTGAAAGGTCGCACATGCCCTATTCCTACTCAGCAACGTTCCTTAAGACACAGCAGTTGGAAATTTTCTGAACTACCCACAGGAAGTATGGGAAAGGAGCTGGTCCACCTCTGAGCACGACCATAGCCCTCACACCTGTGGTTTTGCCCAAAACTAAAGGGATTTAGGTGTGAAGGAGGGAGATTGTCTGGGCTGCAGAATGACCTCACCCCTGGAAGGCTTCCATCAGCTTCCTGGACACACAGGCTCAGACATTCTCTCCTAGGCTGTCGAGGAAAGCCAAATGGGGCCTGACGTTTAGATTCTGAAGCATCCAGAGCAGGGCTTTCGGTTCTCGCTCTGGACACAGGAAGGTGGCAAATCTTACGGGCGTGTCCCGCGGGTCAGCAGGCTTAGTCTGCATAAGGAAACCTCAGACCGGTTTAAAAGGCTTGAGAATTATGTAAATATGGGTAGGCTTTGGAAAGCTTGAGACAGAGGGGAAGTGGAGGGGGGTCTTTCCAAGGGAACACAAGTACTAAGGTGCAGCTAGAGCATGACGTGTGCGTGAGGGTGACGGGAAACGTGGTGTCATAGGGAAGGTGACCAAGAAGAGACAGGAAATCTGGGTCCTGCTACAAGCCAGCTTGACTAAGTCCATTCTGTGCTTTTGTTTTCTCATCAATGACAGTAATTTTACACATTGCCTCCACTTCTGATATGCTATTATTGCATTATACACTTTTCCTGTGGAGGACCAGACAGCATGCATTTTAGGCTTAGGAGGCCACACAGCCTCTATTCCAGGGACTCAGCTCTGCTTTCGTAGCAGGAAAGCAGCCACTGACAACAAACAGTTGAGCGTGGCTGTTAGTAAACTCTACGGACGCTGAAGTATGAATTTCATCTAATTTTCAAGTGTCACGAATATTACCTTTAGAAAATCATTGAAAATATTCAAACCATTCTTAGCTCAGGGGCTGTTCAAAAGCAGGTGGCTGGATGCCAATCCCTGTCCCATTCAATTTGGACACTGGGTGTAATGGAGTCTGTCCTCATCACCTCCGCAAACACTGGAGGACATAAATTTGTTTGCTCATTAGTCAACAGGTCACAACCTCTCTGACGGCATTTCTCAAACTTTAAGGGGACAGGAACCACCTGGGCATCTTGTGAAAATGAGGATTCTGATTCAGTACAAGTCTGGGATGGGATCTGAGATTCTGCATTTTTTAAGTAGGCTCCATGCCCAGTGTGGAGCCCAAAGTGGAGCTTGAGCTCATGACCCTGAGATCAAAACCTGAGCTGAGATCCAAAGTCAGACGCTAACTGACTGAGCCACCCGGATGCCCCTGAGATTCTGCATTTTTGATAAGCTCCCAGGGGACGCTCCTGCCACTGGTCCACGTACCATACTTGGAGTTGCAAGGATCTAAAGCACCAGAGTGGTCACCACTTTCTTTTTCAAGCTACCCAGGGAGTTCGGAATCCTTGGGCTTGACCTCTCTAGATCCCCAATTCTAATTCTTTCTAGGACATGTTCCCTGCGGAAACAGCAAACAGCATTATGTGTGTGGGGGGGGGGGCGGGGGCAGTCACCCTTATTCCAGCTTTTCTCTTTTAAGGGGTTTTCACTTCTTCTTGGGTGCTTGGGCTAGAACCACAGGGACCTGTATCAGTGCTTAGGTGCCATGTCTCTGTTCATGCCAAGGAACATTGGCTCTATCTTCCTTCCTCCCAGTTCCTGACCTGCTAATCCCCTGTGGGTACCAGGGCCTGGGTACACATGGATAGCTGCTTTCAACATTTAATATTAGGCTTGCCCTTTTTACTGAACCTGCAACATCCACCCATAAGGCCAACCCCACAGCTACAAACACAGGGCTTTTTATGTCATTTCAGGAATCCATTAGGATGGAACAGATAACTAGAATGTACAGTCTGTTTCTGGTTTCCCACCAAAGTCATCTCCATAAGAGAAATTAAACTGAAAGCATGTTGCCAATGCTATGAGATAAATGCATTCACCCTCCCTTACGGACTGATCAGAAATTCCGTGCAGTTGCTTGTGGAAGCTTGCTCTGAGTCGGCTCAGCTGAGTGGTAGCGTTAACCTCTGTGGACAGGGATCTAATGAATGCGTGAAAATGATTTCCAACCCTGAACCTTGTCCTATTTAAGATTTTGCTTCTCAGACGGAGCTGAAATATAAAGATGAAAATAGCCTTCAACTGATGTGCATTTTATAGACTTTCCCCCTTAATACATAGCACACAGTTCAGAAAGTAATTAATTAAGCTATTTAGGGACCAAAATGAATAAATAAAAAAAAAAAAGCAGAATCTATATTGGGGCACACAGATTTTCTGTTTTGGGTCCAAAAGGTCACTGGAAAGTACTAAGGTTTCCATAGTAACGGTAGCAGGCCCAATCCGATCAACAAATAGCTACAATTTATCTCAGGGTCTCCAATGAACTATTTTCTTTTTTCTCATCCAGAGAAGAACATTCTGAATTAGATAAAGTCTTCAAAGACAATGGAGGCTTTTTGGAAAATCCAATTTCAGCAATAGTAAACAGGAAGATGCTTGCTTGCTCTTTCCACATATAACCTAGAAACGGAGTCTCATCAATGTTGGTTTAAATACGTTAATAGTAAGTGGATATTAATTTGTTAATCAGTAATAGGGATAATCTCAAAATGTTTCCCTGGAATAAATAAAAGTAGATACGTGTGTGTTCTTAAGGCAATCTGCAAAGTCTCCAGGGTCAGGCTTCTTTCTAGCAGTTTCTGGACCTCTATCACCAACCCCCACAAAGCCTCTCATTTTCATGGAACATGTTTATCAGTTTTATTTTGGCTTCTTTTGCTTTAGACCCTGCTAGGGTTCTGAATGGTCACAAATACGAAAACTGTGAGGACATAGACCGCACCGATGCCCCTGCTAACCCAGCTTTGGGTTCGGACCAGTGGAGACTTTGTAGAATTTATTCAAAAAAGTCTTTCAAATCAAACACTGCAGCCATGGAAAGTCTGTGTCACCTTGTTTCCAAAATATCTGTTAAAACTAATGTAGCTCCTGGGTTCACAGCCCTTAGGTAATACATTTAGTAGAGTTCCCGAGCTAAAGCAACTTTGTGTCTAAAAGGGAGGAGGGGCCGATGAGAGCCCTCTGACCTTCTGCTCACTGCTTTCCAACTAACCAGACATTCTCAGGAGATTTCACTGGGACTTCTGGGACTACTAGTAGAAATGCATATTATTAAATTATAAGTAACTCAACTATTATCCCAGCTTTGTTACATCCTTCTAATAGTTATTTGGTCATGCCAAAAATACACACACGCCCCCACACTTATCTGGGTCCAGCAACATGCCCAGAATCTTGAGAGAATCCACTTTCTGAAATCCAGTTCTCTTGGATACGGAGGATATATAAGCCCAGGAAAAATACCTTAGAAAGTCACTGGTTTTGCATTTCAGTCCCCATCGCAAGACAAACTATTTTTCTTGGGAGGAATGGTCTAGATTGGCCCTGTCCAACAGAAATACCATGTGAGCACCATATATAAATTAAAATTTCCTACTAACTGCATTAAAAATTTAACCGACAGGTGAAACTGATTTCAATGTTTCATACTGACATATAAATGTATATAGTAACAGATTTGTTAAATATAGTGTTAACCCAATATACCCAAGATATTATGTCAATATACAATCCATATGCAGACTAGTATTAATGAGGTATTTTACACTCTCTTCTTTTTTGGCGAGTCTTTGAAATCCAGTGTGTATTTCATACTTAGAGCACATCTCAATTCAGACTGGCCACATTTTTAAGTGCTCGATAGACTCATGTGGCCAGTGGCTACTGAATTGAACAGGGCAGCCCTAGAGGGTTTTCAAGGTAAGGGAAATGCAGCTATTCACTCTTTGGAATTTAGGGTTATGTGATTATGTACCTGATGATACATTCAAACCACCAACGATGAACAGGCCTGGTTCCTATGGACTGACCCTACCCAAGGGGTCAAAGAATTTGGTGTTCCTCGACCATCTGAAGATAAAGGCTGGGTATGAAGTCAGCTGAAGAGGGTAATGATGGTCTGTAATTGGGGAGAATGAGAATTCTTATGAGGGCATCAGCTTGAGGTCCTGGGGCAGAGCGCAGATGAGCCACAGGCAGGGGTCAGGCTGATGGTGGCACTGGCAAAGCTGCCAGTCGGTAAGCGTTCAAGTTCAAACCACCCTGAAATGTCACCCTCATAGAAACTGAGCTGAAGCAGAGATGGGTGGGGAAGCCTGCCGCTGAAAACATCCAGAGAGAACTGGAGTTTAAACTTCGGGTTTAAACTTCTAGAAGGTGGTGAGTGTTGGGACAATCAACCCACTGGTCAGTCCTCAGGAATGATTCCTCGACAAAACTTCTCAAAACAGCGTTCTCACATGCTCTTGCCTCCCTGGAGCACCTCTTTGTACATACGAGTGTAGTGTCAGAGTTTGTAAGTTTTCATAAATGTCAGTCTAAAGCAAATCTGAGTAAGTCCATTTTATATAATCAGCTACGATGAAAGCCAAAAAAAAAAAAAAAAAAAGTCCTGGCTAACATTTACTGAGCACTTACTACATGCCGGTTGCTAGGCTAGGCAACTTACAAAAATGAGTTCATTTAATCCTCAGAGCACTGCTCTGCAGTAGGTAATACCACGATCCCCATTTCGCACAAAAAAGGCCAAATGAGAGGTCAGAAAATTTAAGCATCTTATCCAAGGTTACTGCTAGGAAGTCGTATAGCCAGGATGTGAAGCCATGACTATTTCAAATTGTATCCTCTTTCTAGAATACCATGCTGAAACATGGAGTAACGTGCCCAAGTTCATGGGACTGGGATGTGGACGAGTCAGGATCTGAGCCCCAGCAGCAGGGGCTGGGGTTCGTACCCTGACGCAGGACCTCCTCTCAAATGCACGTGGTCTGAGTGCTCAGCATAGAAACTGCCCGGAGCTTAGTGGTCCCTCGACGCGCTCTCTGTTCTTTCCATCTTTGTCCCCATCAGTAGTGGGATGGCAGCTGGTGGTCAAGCCCTCGCCCTAAGAGCTGCTGCCATCCTGCATACTTGATCATAAACTTCTCTCTTTAGAGAACTCTGCAAGGAGTTCTCTGCAGAGAGCTCACACACCTTTCAAGCAACACTGCAATTTAAATGCATTCATCTTGTTCTCTTGAATCCTGACACTGCAGAGAGTTATTTATGATGTGTCATCTGCCAGCTCTCTGATGGGACATTACTTTCCATTATCTTCTGACGACAGAAATATTCCACTGCAGACAAAGCCCAAAGCACAGTGCCTCTTAGCAATCTTAATTCTGCTACAAATGTGTTTGTTTTGCTTTTTAACTTTTTTTTGTGATGTGAGATGTTAACTTACCCTGGAGGAGAGCAGCAGTGGAAGGCAAGTACAGAAAAAGACTCGGGTGCTCTTAGCCTCTCATTCTGATCTACTTTAATTCTCTAAAACAAATGACGAAGACGACAAAAAGCCTCAACCATCGGGCAGAAGAGAGTGGTGTGGCCTCCTTTAATGAAAGCGGCCTGGCTCTCTTACAGCAGGATCTCCAGTAACTGCAAACAACATGTGGAGGAGACAAGCAACCCCACTGGTAGAAAGAAGTTCATTCAAACTCCATTTGTAGCTAAAAGTCATCAAAATACAAATCAGAGGGAGTGACTGTGAGAGTGGAGCAAAATGAAAGAAATTCAGGGGTGACTGTGTTAAATACTGAAATATGACATGTGAAGAGGCAGGCAGTGGTTTTCCTGGACTCCTGAGCCTGTGCTCCAGTGCTGTGGGCCTGAGGAGCCAGGTCCAGGGCTTGGGTCATCAGCCCTATTGCTCCATTTCTCTATGGGGAGGATTGGGGAAGAAGGTCTTGGTTAGAAAAAAGTTGCCCCAAGGGCAAGGGGCCAAGCCTCAGGAGAAAGGCACTGCATCTGAGAAGAAAGGCTTGGGGGGGGGGGTTGGGGGCACTATGACCCTGGGAGGAAGTGGCTGGCTCCAAAGGAAGGGTCGGAGAGTGGTCCTACAACAAGCCTCTCCTTTTCTCCTCCCCTAAACGTTCTCCCTTGTTCTTCTTTATTTTTAAAAAGATTTTTATTTATTTGACAGAGAGAGAGCACAAGCAGGGGAGCAGCAGAGGCAGAGAGAGAGGCAGACTCCCCACTGAGCAGGGAGCCCGAGGCGGGGCTTGATCCTAGGGAATAAGGAAAGGGTTAAGGTCTAGGCAGGGAGAGACAGGGGGGCCTCTTGCTGGGCTCTGAGACTATTCCTGGCAGGCAAAAGCACTAAGCCAGAGTGAACAAGAGATAAGGAAACAGACTCCCTGGGCTTGGATGTCGGGAGTGTTTTTCTTTGGTGACTATAGTGTATCACAGAAAATGACCAAACCTCAAAGAAGTCAGTCATTAACGGTGTTATCAATAGTCTGTGCTCAAACTGAGATGGCACAAGAATCTCAAGGACGATTATCATATGGTTTCACTTATTTGTGGAACAGAAGGAATAGCATGGAGGACATTAGAAGAAGGAAGGGAAAAATGAAGGGGGGGACATCAGAGGGGGAGACGAACCACGAGAGACTATGGACTCCAGGGCAACAAACTGAGGGCTTCAGAGGGGAGGGGGTGGGGGATGGGCTAGCCCGGTGACAGGTGTTAAGGAGGGCACGTATTGCACGGAGCACTGGGTGTTCTACGCAAACAATGAATCACGGAACACTACATCAAAAACTAATGATGTACTGTATGGTGACTAACAGAACATTAAAAAAAAAAAGAAAAAAAAGAATCTCAAGGCTACAAGCTTCCCAGTCAGTTCTCAATAAAAGACTGCCACTAAAGCCCTCCTCTGTGGCAACCCATTCAGGACCCCTCTCGCTCTGGAGAGCTGCCTCTTTCCTTTCTGCTTTCACCTTCACTTAAGAAACTTTTACTTCGCTTTACCCTTCTGTGTCTGCGAGATTCATTCTTCAACTCTGTGAGACAAGAACCCTGTGATCCTATAACCCCAGGACCCAGGGATCCTGACCTGAGCCAAAGGCAGAGGCTTATGTGGCCCAAATGGCTCAGGGGAAGAATGAACCAGACTGATGAAACACAACACAAAAATCCTCTAGCTCACAAGTAACCACAGAGATGGGCAAATGACAAGAAGATCTTCTGGAACGGTTTTAAATGAGGAAAAGATGTGGTCAGAAGATACTTTTCTTCTAACGGGAAAGTTGAATGCCATGCATAACTCCCTAGGCATAGCTCAAGAGGCGAAGGATTCAAATCCCAGATTCTGTAAAAGATCCATAGGGGCCCAGGACAGAAATGCTGGAGTTTCACACGAATGCCGTCACTGAGAAACCGATGGTGCCATTTCTGGGGTGAACGGGGTGCACCAGCAGCTGCTGCTATGCTTACGATTGTACTTGGGTTCGTGCTTGGTGTGGTTCACGTAACACATCTTTCAGATGTGCTCACTTTCGAGTCCTTGAGCAGGACCCTTGGCCAAACGACCACGCTGAGAAATGTCAGCGCAGACGGACTTCTCGGGCTGAGACTCCGTTTACTCCCCTGACACCTGCTTCATCCAGAAAGTACCTGACCCATTGCCAGTTACACCACGTTCCCAACTCGCCCACACATTACGTTCCAGAAATCCATCTAATGCAAACGAAGATTTCCCCATGAAAACAATGTTATAAATGGTGATCAGGGTTCATCAATACGCTTCTATTTCATCACGTGGCTGGACCACAGGACTCAGAACATGCCCACCATTTAGAACATGATTTCAACATAAAAAAAAAAAAATTTTTTTTTTTTAGGGAAGCTCTAGAAGTTTAAAAAAAAAAAAGTGCCCTCTGTAGCCCAGTTTCTGCAATGAAACTTATTGAAGATGATGATAAAACACTTGTATGAAAGTCTGCTTTTAGGAAATTTCTAAGGACAACCTAATTTCATCTTTAAAACAATACCATTAAGTAAATACTATTATTATTCCCATTTACAGTGAAGGACATGCAAGGGAGGTCATGTGCTTAATAAATAGAAGAAGCAGGATCTGATTCTACAAAGACTCTGCCGGCTAAACCGGGGTTAGACTACGGCTCATGGGCCAAATCTGGTCTGTCACCTGTTTTTATAAATACTGTTTTATTAGCACACATCTATGTCCATTTGTTTACACCTTGTCTGTGGCTGCTTTTGTGGCACCAAGGCACAGCTGAGCGGTTGTGACAGAGACCCAGAGACCTGCAAAGCCTAAACTATTTATTATGTGATCCTTTATGGAAAGTTTGCTGAGCAGGGACCAACCAACCATCTTCTGGGCCACCTCTCAGGGAAGGCAGGCCCTCTCTCCAACGCTGGCCGTGAGCCTCATCTCAGGGAACAGGGGCCCAGAAACGGGAGGAAGGAACAGGAATCCAGAATCTTCTCAATTGTGAGGAGAGGTCCTGGGGAATCACTGACCAGGACAGGGGGTTATAATAAGCTTATTTCTCAAGAAGCTTCCAGCCTCATTCCCAAAAAGATCTGAAGCAGGGCCCAAAGGTACGGACATAAGCTCTGCAGACAGGAGGAACTGTTTGCTTTATTCATTGCTGGAGCCTTGTTATTGAACAAATGAACAAATATATAACTTATGTTTGTGAATCAGGAACTGTGTGTACTTTATTTGAAGACAAATGGGGAACAGGGTAAAGGCCCATAGATGCAATGTCCATGAACACTGAGGTCAAGGTTCTCATCTGTTTTGTCTTTTGGGCAGATAAATTGCTCGAGGGGGACAATGCATTACGGAATCAGGTCATTTCCAACCATCATAGGATTTCCTTGGCTCCTAAGAGCTCTACTCACTGATCATTCTGTTTGCCAGGAGTCTAGCATCAATAATAAATTTGAAAATTTTTTTCCATGTTATCAGATAAATGCTAATGCGGTGACAGAGCTGTAAATGCTCATTTGTTTAGATTCTTCTTCTATCTGATGGAGTGACTTTTGATTTCTGGAAGAGGATTCGAACACCACACCTGGCTATCAGCTCTTCCTAGAAAACAGAGCTGGACACGGAAAGAACAACCCTGTAGACTAGCTGGTGTACAACACCCCTGAATAACGTCTGTTCCTAAAAGGACTAGTCATCACGCTGTACTCATCCAGACACGATTCACTGCGGAACTTTAAATTAAAAATTTCAGCTGAATCATACTGTTACCAGAGGGTGGGAAAGTACCTCTGAAAAAGCAGGTGGGGGAGAAAAGGACTTGGATGATGGGAGGTACGTCAGGATGGCAAGTATATGGAGAGATGTGGACAGAGAGGTGAGTCCGCAGACACTGGGAAGCAGTCATACCGCGGCCAGGGATGGAGACGGAGGAAATGGGGTGGGTGTTGGAGAAAGTTCCCCAAATTGCACCCCAGTGCCAGGTGGCACCCCGTTTGGGAAGGCTGGCTGTGACTCCGAACTGCTCAAATGTGGACACGGCCTTTCTGCCCATGCATGCTGCTTCCCGACAGTTGGATGCTGGGGAAATATTACAAGTTTCACGTTTACAGACCTCAACAGAACCCTGCTACATGGTAACTCCTGCCTGAAATCAGATCTGAATGTTCCATTTCAAATATAACACGACAGTTGTGGGAAAATTCTCAGCATCTCTTTGACCCCACCATCGAGGGGCTTTCTGCCTGGTCTCCTGCAACTCTCAGTAAATGAGCTAATATAATTCCAGTAAAATCGAAAGAGCTGCGAGCAATTTAAAGCAAAAGCTGGGATGTAGTTCAGGCAGGTGCCCTGAGCACAGAAGCCTAGAAGCTGGACGGCAGGGGCTCAAGTCCCTCCCTGTACTTGCCCTTGGGCTGGTAGAGCTCCAAAGCACGTGGCCAGGAGGGAGAACAGGGACCAGCACCACACGCATGGCGTCTAACAAGCCTTTAGAGAGAAATGCAATTCTGGCTTCAAACCCTCTGACCTAGCCCTCCCCCCCTTTTTTTGAGTTTGGAGCTCTGACCTTTATAAAAATCTAGACTCACTGCCCAGAAAAACAGGAAGGTAACTCACCAGGAAGCCAGGGAAATGAGGCATAAAAAGTGGGTCAATATTTCTCCATCAGCAAAGCTAAGTCTCGGACATTTCCAAGAGCCACTACCATCATGACGCCCTAGCACCACTCCTCCCTCCACTGTGTTCTACACCAGCAGTTCCTGACCATCCTAGGATGCTAATGACCTACACCGAAGGCATGACATTCAGCAAGGCTCTGTGCAGCTTCGCAGCAACCTCTCCTGCCTGTGACATCGGAGCAGTGCTGGCGCTTGGGGTCCCAAAACTCCCTGGAAAGGTTCATCCTTCACAGAGGCGGTGTGATGTCAGGGATGGGGCTTCTGTCCTGAGCTACGAGGTGGGGTGGGCGTAGATAAGGGAGGAAGTGAAGGAAAAAGTAATCAGAGAACCAGCTTTGCCTGGCATCAATACTTGAAGCTACCCCAAGCCTTAACATATCTTTGCACTTGGAATGCCTCTACTTACCACCAGTCTCCTTTGGAAAGAACTTCATTTTATACAAATTTTTTTTCTCCTATATTTTTTAGGAGCAGACACTGCCGGCTGATGTCTACTGGCTGAATTTTACCTGTGTCTACAGCAATAGATATGTTTGCCCCACATCAAGCTCTGAGTTGTAATTAGCTGCCAGTATTAAAAGAAGTCAGAAGATGTCATATTAAAAAAAAAAATCTGGATTTTTGGTTTCTCTTGAAGAACCAGAAGATCTGGCGGTACAGGACTGTCCTCTGGGCATGGCAATCATCGACTGGTGCAGGGTAATAGTGGCTGCCCCCTTTAGCCAGGGCTTGTGTTCACCCGCTGACCCCAGTCCCCACCCTGCTGTCACTAATCCCGGGGCCCGCTGTTCGCTGCCATTTACTTATATTATTTGTGACTCATTTATGCTCCCCAGGGCATCCAGGCTCCCAGCCCTGACCTTAAGTATTTGCCATCGACATCCACTTTCACCAAGTATCAGCCTGCCAAAAGCACTTGGAACGTTTTCATGTTTTACATCCTTAAGAATTCATTCTACCTCAATATGATCTATATGTTTCTTTGGGACAAAACTTCATTTCAGAGAAGGAAACAACAGAGGGAGGAAAACGAAACCGTCGGCATCTCATTAGTGGCAACATTTCAGCCACAGTTCAGTATCTCCGCACGCGCGCGCGTGTGTGTGTGTGTGTGTGTGTGTGTATGCACGCACGTGTTTCTTTAGGGGACAGGAATTCCTGGGAATCCTAACTAGCCTGAGGAAGAGAAAGATTCAAAAAGGAAGGAACCAGTTACATACACTGTGATGGCTACCGCACGAATCCCTTGTACAGCCAAAATGCAGGCGAGTAGGGAAATAGAAAAAAATTAAAAGCTGTGACTTGAAACGTAAGGCAAGTGCTTAGAGAAAAGAATGTGCGTTAAAAGCGGAGATGTCTGGTAGGCAGAGACAAGTATGGATAGAGAGAAGAAAACGAGGGAGGTAGGGAGGACAGAGGCGGAGGGAGAAAGACAACCGATGAATCTGGGACGTAAGGCAAACACAGACACTCAAAGGGAAGGAGACAAAGGGCTGGCCTTTTCTAAAGATCTGTAGCAAAACTGAAGACGCCGGCCTGAGAGCTTAATTACACCCAAACCACCTCCCGAGTTCATGCCAAAATGTCCTGCCATTTGGAGAAGCACAGTCCTTCTTCCTAATGAGACTACTGCACTTGGAACCTTGCCTGTCCCCCCGCTGACGTGCCAACCAATTCCTTATGCAGTAATCAAGCATGCTTATTTCTGGGATAGCTCCAGTCCCCATTCTCGCCACGATAACAGGCCTAGCGTGTTAACACAGCTTGCAAAGGAAGGGGATTATGCAACACTTCTGTTTTTAAATAAAGAGAAAGGGTAACACTTCAGTTCTGTTTTCCAGCAGGTGTGACCACAAGACTCTGGCCCTCCCTGAGGCTAAACTTCCCAAAGGAAAGGCGGTTCCAGTAACTTCGTTGATATCCTCACCTCGAATTTCTGCCTGAGCTCCGCGTTGCCTTCTTCGTCCCCTTCCGGAATGGGTACATTGTAGTACTCACCTTCCTCTTGGTTAAGCAGCTTGTACCTTTGGGGGAGACACGGGAGGGAAGGAGGGTGAGGAACGCTGCGTTTGTACCACAGATCCAGCAACTTCTCTCCTTCAACCCCTGGACCGGCTGTTTCTTTTTTTTTTTTTTTTTAAATGATTTTTTATTATATTATGTTAGTCACCATACAGTACATCCCCGGTTTCCGATGTAAGGCTCGATGATTCATTAGTTGTGTATAACACCCAGTGCACCATGCAATACGTGCCCTCCTTACTACCCATCACCGGTCTATCCCATTCCCCCACCCTCCTCCCCTCTGAAGTCCTCAGTTTGTTTCTCATAGTCCATAGTCTCTCATGTTTCATTCCCCCTTCTGATTACCCCCCCTTTCTTTATCCCTTTCTTCCCCTACCGATCATCCTAGTTCTTATGTTCCATAGATGAGAGAAATCATATGATAGTTGTCTTTCTCTGCTTGACTTATTTCACTTAGCATTATCTCCTCCAGTGCTGTCCATGTTGTAGCAAATGTTGAGAACTCGTTCTTTCTGATAGCTGAGTAATATTCCATTGTATATATGGACCACAACTTCTTAATCCAGTCATCTGTTGAAGGGCATCTCGGCTCCTTCCACGATTTAGCTATTGTGGACATTGCTGCTATGAACATTGGGGTGCATATGGCCCTTCTCTTCACTACGTCTGTATCTTTGGGGTAAATACCCAGTAGTGCAATGGCTGGATCATAGGGTAGCTCAATTTTTAACTTTTTAAGGGACCTCCACACTGTTTTCCAGAGTGGCTGTACCAACTTGCATTCCCACCAACAATGTAGGAGGGATCCCCTTTCTCCACATCCTCTCCAACAATTGTTGTTTCTTGCCTTGTCTATTTTTGCCATTCTAACTGGCGTAAGGTGGTATCTCAGTGTGGTTTTGATTTGAATTTCCTTGATGGCTAATGATTTTGAACATTTTTTCATGTGTCTGTTAGCCATTTGTATGTCTTCATTGGAAAAGTGTCTGTTCATATCTTCTGCCCATTTTTTGATTTGTTTATTTGTTTCTCGTGTATTGAGTTTGAGAAGTTCTTTGTAGATCTTGGATACCAGTCCTTTATCTGTAGTGTCATTTGCAAATATATTCTCCCATTCCGTGGGCTGCCTCTTAGTTTTTCTGACTGTTTCCTTGGCTGTGCAGAAACTTTTAATCTTGATGAAGTCCCATAAATTCATTTTATCTTTTGTTTCTCTTGCCTTTGGGGATGTGTCATGAAAAAGGTTGCTTTGGCCGATGTCGTAGAGGTTGCTGCCTATGTTCTCCTCTAGAATTTTGATGGATTCCTGTCTCACATCGAGGTCTTTCATCCATTTGGAGTTTATTTTTGTGTATGGTGTGAGAGAGTGGTCAAGTTTCATTCTTTTGCATGTAGCTGTCCAATTTTCCCAGCACCATTTATTGAAGAGACTGTCTTTTTCCCACCGGATGTTTTTTCCTGCTTTATCAAATATTAGTTGCCCAAAGAGCCGAGGGTCCATTTCTGGGCTCTCTATTCTGTTCCATTGGTCTATGTGTCTGTTTTTGTGCCAGTACCATGCTGTCTTTGTGATCACAGCTTTGTAGTACAGCTCGAAATCCGGCATTGTGATGCCCCCAGCTTTGTTTTTCCTTTTCAACAGTTCCTTGGAGATTCGGGGCCTTTTCTGTTTCCATACAAATTTAAGGACTATTTGTTCCAGTTCTTTGAAAAATGTCCTCGGTATTTTGATCGGGATAGCATTGAAAGTGTAGATTGCTCTGGGTAGCATGGACATTTTAACTATGTTAATTCTTCCAATCCATGAGCATGGAATATCTTTCCATCTTTTTATGTCTTCCTCAATGTCTTTCAAGAGTGATTTATAGTTTCTAGAATATAGGTCCTTTACGTCTCTGGTTAAGTTAATTCCAAGGTAACGTATGGTTTTTGGTGCTATTGTAAATGGGATGGATTCCCTAATTTCTCTTTCTTCGGTCTCGTTATTCGTGTATAGAAATGCAACTGATTTCTGAGCATTGATTTTGTATCCCGCCACGTTACTGAATTGCTCTATAACTTCTAATAGTTTGGGAGTGGCTTCTTTTGGGTTTTCCATATAGAGTATCATGTCATCTGCAAAGAGAGACATTTTGACTTCTTCTTTGCCAATTTGAATACCTTTGATCCCTTTTTGTCGTCTGATTGCTGTTGCAAGGACTTCTAGTACTATGTTGAATAATAGTGGCGAGAGTGGGCATCCTTGTCGAGTTCCTGATCTTAAGGGAAAGGCTTCCAGCTTTTCCCCATTGAGAATAATATTTGCAGTAGGCTTTTCATAGATGGCTTTTATGAGATTGAGAAATGTACCTTCTATTCCTACACTCTGAAGGGTTTTAATCAGGAAAGGATGCTGTATTTTGTCAAATGCTTTTTCGGCATCGATTGAGAGGATCATATGGTTCCTGAGTCTTTTCTTGTTGATATGATGTATCACGCTGATTGATTTGCGAATATTGAACCACGCTTGCATCCCAGGTATGAATCCCACTTGATCGTGATGGATAATCCTTTTAATGTACTGTTGGATTCTATTAGCAAGTATCTTGTTGAGGATTTTGGCGTCCATATTCATTAGGGAAATCGGTCTGTAATTCTCCTTTTTGAGGGGGTCTTTGCCTGGTTTGGGGATCAAGGTAATATTGGCCTCATAGAATGAGTTTGGTAGCTTTCCTTCTGTTTCTATTTTTTGAAATAGCTTTAGGAGAATAGGTATTATTTCTTCTTTGAATGTTTGGTAGAATTCCCCAGGAAAACCGTCCGGGCCTGGAGTTTTGTTATTTGGAAGGTTGTTTATCACTGACTCAATTTCTTCATAATTAATTGGCCTGTTTAAGGAATCAATTTCTTCCGGTTTCAATCTTGGTAGTTTATAGGTTTCCAGGAAGGATTCCATCTCTTCCAGATTGCTTAGTTTATTGGCATATAGCTGTTGATAAAAATTTCTAATAATCCTTCCAATTTCAATGGTGTTCGTCGTGACCTCTCCTTTTTCATTCATAATTTTAATAATCTGGGTCCTTTCTCTTTTCTTTTGGATAAGTCTTGCCAGTGGTCTGTCAATTTTATTGATTCTCTCAAAGAACCAGCTTCTAGTCCTGTTGATCTGCTCTACTGTACTTCTGGTTTCTGCTTGATTGATTTCAGCTCTAATTTTGGTCAACTGCTTCCTCGTGCGTGGATTAGGCCTGTCCCTCTGTTGCTGTTCCAGCTTCTTGAGGTGAGAATATAAAAACTGCATTTTAGATTTTTCTATTCTTTTGAGTGAGGCTTGGATGGCTATGTATTTCCCCCTTAGGACTGCCTTTGCAGTATCCCATAGGTTTTGGACTGTTGTATTTTCATTCTCATTGGTCTCCATAAATTGTTTAATTTGATTTTTGATTTCCTGGTTTATCGAGTCATTCCTGAGCAGGATGGTTCTTAGTCTCCAAGTGTTTGAGTTTCTTCCAAATTTTTCCTTGTGGTTGAGTTCCAATTTCAGAGCGTTGTGGTCTGAGAATATGCAGGGGATAATTTCAATCTTTTGGTATCGGTTGAGACCTGTTTTGTGTCCCAGAACATGGTCTATTCTTGAGAATGTTCCATGGGCATTAGAATAGAATGAGTATTCTTTGGTTCTGGGGTGTAGTGTTCTATATATATCTATGAGGTCCAACTCGTCGAGTATGGCATTCAAAGCCTTTGATTCTTTGCTTAGTTTTTGCCAGGGTGTTCTGTCTATTTCTGAGAGTGGAGTGTTGAGGTCCCCTACTATTAATGTATTTTTATTTATATGTCTCTTTATTCTGGTTAAGAGTTGGCTTGTGTATCTTGCTGCTCCCCTGTTGGGGGCATATATATTTATAATTGTCATATCCACTTGTTGAATACTTCCCTTAAGAATAATATAGTGCCCTTCTGCATCTCTAACTATAGTCTGTAGTTTAAAATCCAATTTATCTGATATGAGAATTGCTACCCCAGCTTTCTTTTGAGGTCCATTTGCGTGAAAGATGGTACTCCATCCCCTTACTCTCAGTCTGAATGCATCTTTGGGTTTGAAATGAGTCTCTTGTAGACAGCAAATGGATGGGTCATTTCTTTTTATCCAATCTGCAACCCTGTGGCGCTTTATGGGATGGTTCAAACCATTTACATTAAGACTGATTACTGAGAGATATGATTTTAATGTTGCCATGTTGCCAGTAAAGTCTTTGTTTGTATTGGCTGTGACTTTCTGTTCTGTATCACTCTTGGGGCCTTTTTACTTTTATAGAACCCCCCGTAATATCTCCTGTAGGGCTGGTTTCGTGGTTACAAAATTGGTTAGTGACTGGCGATTCTGAAATATCTTTATTTCTCCATCAATTCTGAATGAGAGCCTTGCTGGATAAAGGATCCTTGGCTGCATGTTTTTCTCTGAAAGAGCTTTAAATATGCTCCCCCAACCCTTTCTCTCATTCCAGGTCTGTGTAGACAGGTCTGATGTAATTCTGATGCTTTTGCCTTGGTACGTGAGAAATTTCTTTGCCCTGGCCGCTTTCAGTACTGTATCCTTGCATCTAATATTTGCGAATTGCACTATGACGTGACGTGGCGTAGGTTTGTCATGGTTGAGCTTGGGAGGGGTCCTCTCTGCCTCTTGGACATGAATGTTTGTTTCCCTTGCTAGATTAGGGAAGTTTTCAGCTACAATTTGTTCAAATATCTCTTCTAGACCTCTGTTTTTCTCCACCCCCTCGGGGATGCCGATGATTCTAACATTGGATCGTTTCATTGAGTCAGTAATCTCCCGTAACCTACATTCGTGGGCGTGGATTTTTTTAAGACCATCTTCTATTTTCATTTTTTCCTCTATTAACCCATCCTCCAATTCACTAACCCGTTCCTCTGCTTCTGCGACCCTGGCCGTCAGAGCCTCTAGTTTTGCCTGCATTTGGCTCATAGAATTTTTAATTTCTGTCAGATTCGCTCTCATTTCTGTCCTTAGGGATTCTATATTCTCAGTAACCTTTTCGTTAATAGTTTTTTCAATTCTACTCATCATTTTGACCATCGTTACTCTGAATTCCATTTCTGATAATTTGGTTACATCCATATCCATTATTTCTGTGGCAGAGGCCACAGAATCACTGTCTTTTCTTTGCTGGGGGGGGCTTCTCCTTCTTGTCATTCTGATGAAGAGAGGTTGCGGGGTTTCCAGAGCCCAAATTATTGACTGGGTCCCAGGCCGTGCCCCTGGACCGGCTGTTTCTGAAACGTGTCCTGTGGGGAGACTGTAGCCAGATAACCTCACAGTCAACGGTCATTTTAGACGGAAGCCGGTTTGTCTGCTGAATCTCTAAGGGCTCTCATGTTTTCGAGACTATTAACCTTTGGTTGACACGTACATACTCGACCTTGGGCACCCTTACCATCCGCTGGCCGGCATCTTCATCAGCTCCGAGACTCCAAAGGAAAGGGACCCCATGAAATCATTCCTAGTTGTTCGATCCCAGTCCCAGATTTCTACGGACAGCCGTCGGTCTTTATCCGAAGGTTTTAATTTGCTACAAAAGAGAACACACACACACATGTATACACACACGGTTATCTAGACCATGGTTTCTGGGGAGCCACACCCTGTGGTCATGATGGGAGTCTGAGATGAAAAATACCAATATTCAATTCACTTCCTGGGGCTCCCCACTGCCAAGAGAGTATCAGCCCCCAGCAGCCAAAGCGCCAGAATAGTGGTTGGCAAACTAACACCCACAGGCCAAATCTGGCCCGCTGCTTGTTTCTGTAAATAAAGTTTTACCGGAGCACAGCCATGGGCTTTTGTTTATATACGGTCTATGAATGCTTTGATTCCAGAACAGCAGAGTTGTGTGGTCGCAACACAGACTGACCCAGAAAGTCTCAAGTATTTACTAACTGGCCCTTTACAAAGCTTGCCAATCTCTGTTCTACACAAAAGAGCTACTTTTCTGGTCATCCACAGAGAAACCATTTCCTGTGTTCTAGTCTGCAAGGAGGACCACTGACTTGAGCTCAGCTGCAAGCAGTGCTTTCTTACCCCCCGGTGGTTTTATGCCACTTCGTAGTCTTCTATCATCTCTGCCTCTGAAATCCTGGCACTCCTTTAAACCCCATTTTAAATGTCACCTCCTCCAGGAAGTCCTCCCTGTTTAAAGGTGAGGCTGATCTTCCCATTTCAGGGGCAACAGCATGTGACTCCTGTGTTCCTTGTTTTAAAAATTATTAAATTCTTACCTTACCTTCTCCTATAACCCTCACAAGGACTCAAGTCCATTAAGAACCGGGACATACTTTTTACGTTTTTACATCATCTTTAACATAAACGAATTTTTCTATACACAGGAGGTATTGACAATAATTTGGGGCCTGCATTCTGTAACTCTTGGTTGCCATCTACCAAAACAGGTGACGACAGCAACCTCTTAGCAGTGGTCTGAGAAAGTCTTAGGAATGAAGGGACATTTAAAGACATTTCCAACAGGTCTGCCTCATTATCTCTCGCAGGTTTGTGATGTGTGGGGAGGGAATTCAACTGAGAAGAGAAGACAAAACTTACAATGTAAAGGACTCATTCCACTGGGGGTTCAGTGTGGAGCGGATGGTTTTGGTTTTCTGTTTGCTCTCATTCTTGGGATCAGGAATAAGTTTCAGCTTCACATAAGGATCTGAAAGCCCATTTGGATCCATAGGAATTAGATTTTTTGCATCTCGTACTGTGAAGAGAAAAGGAAAGAAGATCAAATGTTATAAAAAGAGACTGACCTGTATTGCCCAGTGTCCTGTGTCAAGACCAAGCTGAATGACAGAGACGTCAAGATGGTGTTTAAAGGGACAGGAGGTGAGGACCAAAAGCCTCTGATCTTCGATATGAGAAAAGCTGCCTGCTGTCACTGCTGCCAGAGATAACGGGCATCACGTGGGCCCTGTGGTCAAGCCTTGAGACGCAGTGTCGGCCTTGACACCTCATATTGGAAATGCAGAAGCCTGGGTGGGTCCCTCCCCAAAGCTGCTACAACAGAATCTGTATTTAAACGAGATCCCCAGGTGCTGTTTGCAGCCCTTCTCCAGAACGGGTCACCCCCC
>NW_024424897.1:12818528-12971909 GCF_017311325.1 Ursus maritimus | reverse complement strand
CCAAGTAACGAGTCAACCTGGTCCACAGCATTGCATCACTTGAACTCCTAAAAGGATTCATCCTTTTTCTTTGTAAAGGCCATAGACTTCTTTTTTTTTTTTTTTTAAGATTTTATTTATTCATTTGACAGGGACAGAGACAGCCAGCGAGAGAGGGAACACAAGCAGGGGGAGTGGGAGAGGAAGAAGCAGGCTCCCAGTGGAGTAGCCTGATGTGGGGCTTGATTCCAGAACACCAGGATCACACCCTGAGCCGAAGGCAGATGCTTAACGACTGAGCCACCCAGGTGTCCCAAGGCCATTGACTTCCAATCTGGCTGTACATTGGGATCTCTCGGGAGGGGGTTTAAAAAATCCCAGTGCTGGGATGCCTGGGTTCTGCATCAGGCTCCTTGCTCAGCGGAGAGCCTTCTTCTCCCTCTCCCTGCTTGTGCACACTTGCGCGCACACGCGCTCTCTCTCTCTCTGACAAATAAATAAAATCTTTTTTTTTTTTAAGATTTTATTTATTATTTATTTGACAGAGGTAGAGACAGCCAGCAAGAGAGGGAACACAAGCAGGGGGAGTGGGAGAGGAAGAAGCAGGCTCATAGCGGAGGAGCCTGATGTGGGGCTCGATCCCACAACGTCGGGATCACGCCCTGAGCCGAAGGCAGACCCTTAACCGCTGTGCCACCCAGGCGCCCCTAAATAAAATCTTAAAAAAAAAAAAATCCTCGTGTTCACGGGGCACCTGGATGGCGTGGTCCCTTAAGTGTCTGACTCTTGGTTTCGGTTCAGGTCATGAGCTCAGGGTCATAAGACTGAGTCCTGCATCAGGATCCATGCTCAGTGGGGAGTCTGCTTGTGACGCTCTCTCCCTCTGCCCCTCCCCTACTTTTCCTCTCTCAAATAAATAAATAAATCTAAAATTTTTTTCCAGTGCTCACAACTAAATGAGAATCCCTGAGGGGTGTGGCCCACGTTCTTAAAACGTCCGCAGGTGGTCTTATCCCGCAGCAGGAGCAAGCCAGAGCCAGTGGCGCGGACAGCTGTAGCACAGAATAGCTGCACCGCTGCGCTGTGCCTCGTTCTACACTGTGCACACGTGTCCCCAGACCAGCAGCACCCGGGACATGAGTTGTGCACTCATCACATGGGTAGAATCACACGCCCCACCCCCAAATTACAAACTCCGAATTCTCACTTTAATAAGACCCCCCGATGATTCCAATGCACACCCTAGATTGAGAAGCACTCATAATGGGAATCCAAAATAATAAGGAGGAAAGGCCACTTTCCTCCCACAGAGGGAGGCGTGCTCAGGGATGCAGCTAGCAGGGGCTTGTTACCTCTGTGGGAACGGGTAAAGCCACTGCATGGAAATGAGATAGATCATTATTTATCACTATGATAAGAAGGGACAGAAGCCTGAGCCTGCCGACCCCAAACGTCTTCCTCACCATCTTCCGATGGCATCTTCCCCAACGTGGCTGAAACTTCCCATCATCAGGGTCCCTAATTAGCCAGACGCCATAAGTACACATCTAACTGGTTCTCCCAGTGTAGCCCCTGGACCAGCAGCATTGGCACCACTGACTGAGTCAGAACTCCAGGGGCAGGCGCAGTGGTCTGTGTTTACCATGCCTCCTGATTCTGATGCACGGGGGAATTAGGGAAACACTCTTCTAGCCTATCAGTACAGATCATCAGTTTAGGGTGATTGTTAAATGAAGTCCTTAGAAGGTGCTGGGGTTGGCAGTGGACAGAGATAGAGGAGGGGATGGAAGGATGTTAAAGATATCGGGTCCCTGGATGTTGACCTAAGAGAAGTCACAGACCAGCATTGCCCGTTACCAGACTGGGGACACATGGAGTGCCCATGACTGCAGCAAATAGCCTTATGCCCTCCTTGTCTGGAAGCCTTAGTGCAGGCATGTGACAGATAGGACCGTATCCAAATGGTCTCAGTGGGGAGCAGGCTGGCTCACATCTACCAGCCACGGAGAAGCCAGGCCTCTGTTCCTCATGTTCACTTATGCTTTCCAAGGATTTTCCCCCCAGAGTATCTAACCTCATCCAACTGGGAGTGGGTAGAACATAAGCCAGCATGCATGGGCTTTGCAGCTCAGCACACCTGCTTTCAAATCCTGCCCCCGCCATGTACTCCCAAGCCCTAGGAAACAGAAGTTCCCGAGACTGTTTCTCCCCTTAGAAAAGTGAAGAGGGGCTCTCACTCCCAGTGAAACAGGATTGTTGGGGGAAGTAAAGGAAATAATTGTTCATAACGTGCTTTAGACAGTTAGTGACTTGGAAAATGGAGGAGAGAAAGGAACCCACGGTGTGAGTGCTTCCTCTGCAAAGTCCCCACTGCCCACAATTTCAAAATCTTCAGTGGGAGTAGGAGGTCTCCAGGGGGCCTGGCTCCTGAGAATTCCCTCAAGCCCATGCAGAAGGTTTTTTAGTGCAATGCAGAAGACCCAGTCTCCTAAAACAGCAACACAAGTATCACAAAAGATGAAAAGTTTGAGCGTAAAAATAGAGGTCTCCCGAGGAATGGGAAGGGGCCGAAGGTCTCTTTCCAATTAAGCACTGGAATGAGAATCAGATACTTTGTAAAAGGCAGCTAAAGCCTGGAATGTCTACCACGGAGGCTACAGCCCAGATAAACTAATGAGGAAGCAGAGAGGCCGCCAAGAGTGTTGCCAGTTACAGAATGATTATGGGTGCTGGCTTTTTCATCTTCAATTTCTGGTCCTGACAGCCAGCACACACAACATCATTTAAGGCTGATCTCTTCTGAATGGTGATGAGTTACAGTCTTGATGGGATTTAAAGCTGTGGGCCTCCTCCAGAGATACTATGATTGAAGTGGAAAATAAAAAGAAGTTATCAATTCCAAATGTCATTGAAGTAGACAGTGGGTCCAAATTTCAATTTCCCACTGCAGTGGAGAACAGACTGCCTGACGTGTGACGGACTCATCACAGGCCAGGGCACCTGAGTCAGGCCTGGGAGCAATGGGTTTGGGGGTCCCCATCAGCTCAGGCTGTGGGCTCTGGAGCCAGGCTGCCGGAGCTTGAATTCTGGCTCTGCCACTTTGTGGCGGCATAATCCTGGGCAAGATCTGTAACCACCCAGTGCCTCAGGTTGTGCATCTGGAAAATGGTACCTCCCTGGGAAGATTCTATAAGTTCATGCATGTAAAGCGCTGAAAACAGTGGTAGGCACACAGTGAGAGCCCAATAATGATTATTATCGTTGCTGTTAATACAGGTCGCTGGCAGAGAGCACAGCCCTAAGGGCTTAGATGTTCAGAAACCGGACTGACTGCTTATGAGCTGGCAAGCGAAGGCCGTGAAGAACAGAACAGTGCGGAAATTTCCTAACGTGGTTGCGGCTGCGTGGTGCTGGCCATGTCTTAACCTGAGAAGCAGTCCTGGAGGGAGGGGGTCGCTAGCAGGAGTAGGTGCGGGGAAGTCAGGGAAGAGAAAAGAAGAACAAAACAAGTGGGGTGGTGGATGAGAAGGGCGAGAAGCAGGGGAGAGAAAGAAGAGCACTGCAATCAGGACGTAGGGTCAGAGGGCAGTGAGGACGCTGCCCCCCGCCCAGGGGCTGACGGTGGCTGGGTACACCAGGGCAGCGGCTCTCCAGCTCAGCGGCGTGTCAGCAAAAGTCACATACGGATGTCTGGGCCCCACACCCACGGGGTCCGACTTCATCGGTCCAGGCTGAGGCCCAGGCGTTAGCATCTTCGAAGCCTCTCAGGTGAGTATTACGTGATGCCCTCCCGTGCACCCGGTTGTTGTTCTCAAAGTGTGGTCTCCCGACCCATGTCACTGGCATCTCGAGGACTCAGTATATTATTCACATCAAAAAAAAAATCATTCACTTTTTAACACTTAACATTTAAGTGGGTTTTAAAAAATCTATTTGCGAGAGAGAGAGAGAGAGAGAGAGAGAGGAAGAGAGAGGAGGGGGAAGGGAGAGAGTCCCAAGCAGATCCCGCACTCAGCGCAGAGCCTGACGCGGGGCTTGGTCCCACGACACTGAGATCATGACCTGAGCCGAAATCAAGAATAGGACGCTCAACTGACTGAGCCTCGCAGGTGCCCTTAACACTCAACTTATTTTTTTTTAATGATTTTTTATTATATTATGTTAGTCACCATATAGTACATCCCTGGTTTCTGATGTAAAGTTCGATGATTCATTAGTTGCGTATAACACCCAGTGCACCATGCAATACGTGCCCTCCTTACTACCCATCACCGGTCTATCCCATTCCCCCACCCCCCTCCCCTTTGAGGCCCTCAGTTTGTTTCTCAGAGTCCATAGTCACACTCAACTTTTAAAAAGGAAATGTG
The DNA here is from genome assembly GCF_017311325.1 of Ursus maritimus. NCBI lineage: Eukaryota > Metazoa > Chordata > Mammalia > Carnivora > Ursidae > Ursus > Ursus maritimus. The sequence goes on along the minus strand of NW_024424897.1, from coordinate 12,967,563 downwards.
TCACTCTGGTGAATGGAAAACCAAGATTGTCTGCTCTAAGGAGAAAGGAACCATAAAAATAAGTACAATGAGCATCTAACAGGGTTCCCTCCTTCCAGCCGACACACTTGCCCGAGGCCTGCTCTTCGTTACAAAGGGGAAATTAAAGCAGGCTGGAGCGGTAAGGATATTCCAGCCCCGGGTGGAGTCCCTCCCTACACCTTACAACCAATGAAGGAAAACTGGGAAGGGAACAACTTTCTCACCACATAATTTAATGCTTTCTAAGGTCAGTTCAGTACCTTCAGGAATCCTCTCGAGCAGGAGTGGAAGTCCTAGCGCGTTGGGTCCCGCCCCACACGCAGGAAGCCTGTGCCAATTCTGAGGCACAGAGGAAGGCGAGCATCTCACTGGGTCCAAGAACAGACCTGGCACAGGTCCCACGGCCCATTCCCTTGTCTCCCATCTTCTGCGAGAGCCACCCTGTTCTGACCCGCAGATTTAAGACAGGAAAAAAATCCGCTGCTGTGTAATCTCTTGAGGATGGGCCTCTTGCGGGGCAAAGCTCTGTGATGCCAGCTCAAGTTCGGAGAGGCTGATGGTCTCTAAACAAGGAAGTCGAGAAGCAGCTCACCCCCTGCCTAGTCCACGGCTGCGGCACTAACCCCACACGGGCCCAGAGCCCCGTGGAAGGCACGTGGGAGGGGGGCGCTTCCCCCCAGCAGCGTCTGTGAAGAGGACACGTCTGCTCAAGAAATATGTCTGCGCCATGGTTGTGGCCATTTTAGAATCAAAGTCTGTTCTAGAATTCCAGACCTTTAATAGAAATATAGAACACGGAGTTAGATTACCATCTTTTGGCTCGAGGAGCAGCTTTGGAAAGGATCGGCGGTCAAGCCCGGCATGGAGAGAAACCCGCGTGGGTTAAAAGGTTATGTAATTTCCTGATTACGTAAGGTACCATTTCTGGACAAAGTCCACTCGAATAAGATGAGGAAGATTGAAAAACACCTTCACGGTGCCTCAGAGATACCTGACGGAGGTGGTGAGGCAAGCCCGGGACACGTGGGCTTTGAAGAAGCCTTCGGGCGTCTGAGCTGGCTCCTCCAGAGCGCGGAGGCGGCCTTACCCAGCCTGGGAATCTACAGCGGAGGCACCTTCTAGTAGACGGCACAGCCAGCACTCAGGCATGAAGCCAGGGATTTTGCCAAAGGCCTGCTTGATGGGGAAGTGTCGAGGTGACCGCCATGGTTTCTCAGGGAGAAGCAAGCCATCCCTACAAAGACTGGCAGTCAGGTGTTGGTCGGATGTGTGTCGGAGGACATACAATGACAATGACAGGCTCACTTCGCGTGGACAGAGGCTGCAGATGGTGGCTGACCCAGTCAGGGCCCAGTCTAACACAGTGGCTAACAGCATGGGCAGCCGGGTTCAAATCCTTGCTCTACCACTTTTTAGCTATAGGACTTCAGACAAGTTAGCCCCCTCGTCCTCTTGTTCATCTGTAAGATGAGAACAATAACGGTGCCTATCGTGTAGGGTTGTGGTGAAGACGAAGTGAGCTAATATTTGTAAAGCATTTAGAAGACAATCTGGAACGAAGGGAGTGTTACAGAAGCATGTGCCGCCATTACTAATGATCACATTAATATGTGTTTGCTATCTTCATCATCCTCATCCAGGCCCCCTGTGTGGTCCAGGGGGCAGGGCTGTTTCCTCAGGGTAAAGAAATCTGGTGTATTAAAAGGCCAATTCATACAATACTGGAATTTCCAGACATCAGGGTTAGGCCAGAGTTCAACAGTCAGCTCCTAATTGTTCCAAAATAGCTTGGGATTAAAAAAATATATATCAGTGCAATCCTTGATCCATTCAGAGTGTTGTCCAGATGGTCTCCTGATCCAGACAATACATGTAGCATAAATTACGGAGTATAATAATAAACACCAAGAGCTCACCACCTAATGTAAAAGCTAGATCAGAACCAACATGGCTGAAGCCATCCACTGTATTCTCCCCACCCCCTCCCCGCCTCCCTGTGGATTTTCAACCTCACTCTGAGGCTGCCTTAGGGCACTCTGGCTAGGCACTGAGCTCATGGAGGCTCTGAAGGATTCATGCACGATACACACTAAAAGCTTCACTGGGGACACAGCTATAACCCCTCTGCCCGCAGACTGGACTTGTCTTCACTGACCCATAGTAACCCTGCCCATCAGAGTTCAAATCTGTATGGGAACATTGTTCGATGATGCACAAAAAGGTCAAGTGCCTCCAAATTCAAGGACAACGTGGCCCTTCAAATAATGTGTTTTGCTTTAGAAAATAATTCCCTATTTTTAGTGCCTCCCCCCCCCCCCGCAAGCATCCTTGTTCATGGTTTCTGCTTAATAAGCCAACAACAAGGACAAAGGCTCAAAACAAAGACTTGCTGCAAAAGTCAGGACTGTTCAGCGTGTGCCGACCTAGTGACCCTCCCCTCCACCTCCAGCCTTGCTCCACAGCAAAAACAAGAGTAAACAAAATTCTTTAGTCCTACCCCATATCACGCAGAAGCAAAAATTACATGTTCCGACACTACAGAAAAACAAAACCATACAAACTCTTCTTTGTGTGAAGTTACCAACAACAAAAGAAATGTGAATGCAAAAGTGTTGGGGGACAGGCAACTGAAGAAAATGAGTGAAGGTGTAGTATCTGGGGTCCAAAGAACCTTGTATCCTTTAGCATCAGGCAATCAGAGCGATGGGAGCTCCCCAGATCCAGGAACGGTATCTTCAAGCAAACCCGGAGGATTCGGATACATTAGACAGCCATCGCACGGTCCTTCAAAGAACTTGAAGACCCACAACTTCTTATAAAGATATGATCACATGTGAATAGAAGTTTGATGCCAGAGAGTCTCTCACGACACGGAGGACCCCGCTCGTTCAGAATCATCTCCCTGTCTCAGGACTCTGCACTCGATCGCGTATGTCTACAGAGGCCCCTTTTTCAAAGAAGCTCACATGTGTAGACTACAGAGGTTAGGACCTGATATCGTTGCACGGTCACCATCCAGCCCAGGACAGGTACCCTCGAGGAGCTTCTTTCTGGGGTGATGAAAACAATCTGGAATTAGTGGTGACGGTTGCACAATCTTGTGAAGACGTTGAAAACCCCTGAATCGTAGACTTTAAAAGGGTGAACTTTATGGTGTGTGAATTATTTCTCAATAAAAATAGGTAGGTTTACTGACAGATTTCCACATGCCTGACTACACCGGCTCACTTAAGCTTCACAACACCCCGTGAAACAATGACTCAGATGCCCATTTTCCAGGTGAGGAAAGGGAGGCACTGGGCTGTTAAGTCACTTGCTTAAGGTCGGGCAGTTAGTAAATGACGGAGTCAAGAGTGCAAAGGAGGCATATCTCGGTGGCACAGTGGGTTAGATGTCCGACTCTTGGATTCAGCTCGGGTCATGATCTCAAGGTCCTGGGATCGAGTCTTGCATCAGGCTCCACACTTAGTGTGGAGTCTGCTTAAGTCTCTCTCTCCTTCTCCCTTTGACCCCCCCCCCCACTGCACACACTCTCTCTCTCAAATAAGTGACTATATCTTTTAAAAAAATGAAAAATAAAAAATAAAAAGAGTGCAAAGGAGTCCTGACTCTGCGGCCTGAGCATTGCCCTCTACTCGGTGCTCGCAAGGCGGCCTCTGCGTTCAGGCACAGCTGTCAGTGTAGAGCAGGGGAACAAGCTTCTGTAAAGGAGCAGATCATAAAGACTCGAGGCTCTGCGGGCCACAGAGCCTCCATCACCACTACTCAGTCTGCCGGTATGGAGCAAAAGGAGCCAGAGACGATACGTAAACAAATGAACACCGAGTGTTCCGATGAAAGTTCATTTAAAAACCACAGGTTGAGGGCCACATCTGGCCCTTGAGCCATCATTTACAGATCCCTGCTACAGAACCGATATACCATCTCACCACCTCGACAACCCGTTGAGGAGAAAGAGACACGGGAAAGAAGCCTCTACTTCCTGGTTAAGACACTGCTTCCCTCCGGTTCCTTCCGCTTTAATCTGAGCCTCTTCAACTCTGATTTTGTCCTAAAGCTTGGGAGGGGACCTGGGCTGGAGCAGAGGAGAGGGTGTGTCTCCTACCAGGAACTAGATCCGCCACCGTCCTCTGTCTCCGCAGAACTTCTGGAAGCCAGGATCTCTTTGGTGGACTTGTACTTGCTTTCTTTTCCTCCAGGTGCATGAGGCTTTTTTAGGGCAGTAGTCTGCCCTCCTAGACAGACCTGACTCAAGGTCCCCCTCCCTGGAGCATCTGATCTGACCATGACCGGCAGCAAAGGGCCAACCCCACCTTGCTCAGGCTCCTCCAGCCTGTTCCACACCTCAGCTCCACCCAGGGACCAAGTGCATCAGTGGGGCCATTCTTTATGCAACAGCTGCTTGGAAACTGGAATTTTAGAGGAATGGGGGACACAGAGAAGCCTACGTTACAGGATAGTCTAGCATGGGAGAGGCCCCTCTGTTGCTTAATCTCGCTGTAGCCAAGGGCCTGTCCTGATGAGAGTCACCGTTCTGACAGCAGCCTCGGCGCTCAGTTCAGGAGCATTTCAAGGGCCGGATGGGCTGGATCAGGTAGAAAAAGGAGGAAAAACCCTCACCCCGCTAGCTCAGAACAATGTTCCACACCACCAACTTTTCAGGTTTCCTCCAGATTACACTTTCCCGGTCACACTACTAGGAAGATCACCCTGTTCTCAAAGGCTTGTTTTCGCCTTTGCTTGGGGCCTCTTCTGACGATGTTACAGGGAGAAAGCCGTGTCGAAGAAGCTGCCAGTCTTTTCATGTCGCTACAAGTAAGTTCTGCACCAGGAGCCAGAACGGCTTGGCAAATCTTGATGGGAAGCTGGTGGGGTGACAGCTTGCTTCCGGAACAGGATTTACTGAACGCCCTTCCCACGAGATGTTTCGGGGGTGGCCAAGCTGTCTAGCAATAGGCGAGGTTCTGAGCTTAGGGGATCTGAGCTGGAGCCTCTCAAACCACGCAGACAGACAGACCGTGGCACAGGTGCGATGTGTCCCAGGTGACGGAGAGCAAGCCAGCCCAGGTCCCTGTTAAGGACCAGAATGAGCAGGGCCAGAGGCCATCCGGCTGGCAAAGAAGGCTCACCACAGAGCAAGGGCCCTAGGTGGCCGCAGAGGGGAATGGCTCCCAAGTCACATTCCTGCTGTGCATGGGTTTTAACTGAGTGACAGACGGGTCTACCGTAACTAATACTCGGGCTAGAGAGTCTTTATTCTCTTGAAGCCATAAACCCCTTTGGGCACTATGACAGCTTTTATGACAAGCGTAGGGCACCCATGGGCCTGGGTTGAGGATCTTTGCTGCATGCCTTAAGGGCCATGTTCTCCAAGGACTGAGGGATCTTCCTCCTGTCTCTACACACTTCCAGAACTTGCATGCGTGGGACAGGCAGCATTTCTCTTGGTGGATTCCTGCTTTAGCCGGGGATGGAAGAGGTCTGGGAACTGGGAGAGGTGCTGGCAATGGGGATGACACCGGCTGGGAACGACTCTCTGATGGGAGGCGTGGGTCAGGTGGTACATCCACGGCCATGGCAGCTGCCGCGTATCCCCCACTAGCAGGGACACGGGTGTGTGTTGCTGGGCGCCCACTGGCCACTGAGCTCCATCTGGCAGAAGGAGGCAACTTTAAAGTCAACAATGAAGACTGGATGGCATCGATGAGAGCTGATCGCGGCTGGCAGCCCCCTGTGTCACCACTCGGCAGACTGACTCAACAGAACTGATGAGCCAGGAGAAATAAAACGCCACGTTCTTCTCCTACCAACAAAATGGAATTGAGAGGTTTTCACGCATTGCGTGACTGACGCATTTTTGAGGATCCCAACACAGAAAACGAGGCCAACAGCCTGTATTCTCTATCATTTACTTTAATATTTCTATCCATATTAGAGACGCTCTGTACCCTGGTCCACATTCCCCTCATGCCTGGTGGCAGGACTCGGGAGCTAGTTATCAGTTCCTACTGGTTAACTAACCACCCTATCACCCACCCAGTCTAGTGCTTGCATAACCCAAAAGACCGATTCCACAGCAGTGAGGCCACTGTCTTAGCTACCAGCCATTTTAACCCTCGACTGCTTAGCCTAGCACCTGGTATGTACTTAGTAACTGTTTGCTAAGTACACGAATCTCCATGCCACCCTTGTCCTATGCTTCTGGGGTTCATGCTGCCCCATCCCTGGGCCCCCTGCAGCACGTACCTCCACCTACCCCGGAGCTCCTGGCCCCCACCTTGGCACAAGACTGATCTTCTGGGACCCTCAACTCTACAGCCAGCCCAGGCCACCGAATTTCATCTCTACACACCGAGAGCAACTTCCAGTCAGGGGTGCACCGTATCCTACTGGGTGTGCCCCCCCACCCCTCCCATCCCAGCTGCCCCAGGGTGAGCAGAGGGCAAGGCAAAACCCACGAGGGCCCAATGGGTTCTTGTTATTTGGCTGAAAAGCTAATGCGGAGAGGAATGCTCGCACCTATTTTTTGGTTGCAGTACAAAAAGTGTCCATTTGGAGGGACTCTCAGACAAGGAAAAACCTAGCAGGCCCAAAGGAGTCACGCACTTTTTAACAAAAATGTTAGATGCTCTCAAGAAAGCGTCATCGAGCCTATAACGGGCATACAATGTAGCTCCAACTTTCCGGGAAAACATATCCGAAGGGGCCATTTACTCTCGGGGAAAAACGACCATGTGGAACGTCTCAAGATTTCAGAAATAAAACGTGAAGGTGTCATCAACAACACTGAACGGCTGAGTAACGATGGACCGTGATTCTGTGAACAAAATGGAGTCTTGGAGCTGCTCAGTGGGGTCCACTTGTACTAATTACACTGTGTCCAGTCTCCTGACGCCCTCTGTGTCGAATCCCACAGAATCTCGAATTTGACCTCTTCCACGTTAAGAAGACAGGACCCATTCACTTTGTATTATTTGTTCCTTCTTTGACAAAGACAAAAAGAACAAGATGCACTAAAACCACACGTGCTCAGCATCGCGGTCCTACCACCCAGAACCCATACATAAATCTGGATTCGGGGACGTAAGTCAGCTCACATTTTAGGACCGATTTCTTTAATGTCCTGTTTCATTGCTGAGACTCACTGCGCGGTGAGAAGGGCGTAATTTCTGTCGCCATAAATCCAGTGGCCATTCCTACGCGTGCGTCAGCAACTCTTCAATCCAGGTGCAGCTGGGATCAAATAGCAAAGGGAATTTGGAGGACTATGGTCTGAGATGAGGAAGCAATATTTGGTCCTTGGAAAAAGATCATAAATATTCCACTACTTTTTCTCTTAGAGTTAGTGGACAACAAACGCTTCTATTAGAGTTCTATAACCTTGAAGTGCTGAAAGGAAATGGGACGTGGTTGCGAGAAAAATAATATTTTCCAGGTAATGGGAAACGGAAATGATGCTTTACAAACACAGGAAGATTTTAAGAAATACTTTTTTTCCCCTCTTGCGAGTAATGGATACACTCATCACACACAGATTTAAAAACATTGAAGTATAAAGAGAAAAATTTAAATCACCCATACTTCTGCTTTAAGAGGGAACCACAGTTGGCATATTGGTATATTTACCGCCAGGCCCTTTGCTCTGTGTGGAGCTCTACTGAAATATTTATCTGTACAGAATTCATATCTGTGCACCTAGTTTTAGATCCTGCCTTTATCACATAAGAAGGCATGCCTTTAAAGGCCTAACATCTCACTTTATATCATAATTTCTTTAACCAATCCCTTGCTTGGGGTTGTCTGTGTAGTTAAAAATTCTTCACCTCTGTAAATAACACAGCAGCTGATGGCCTTCATGTGCAAATATTCATCTGCATTTCTGATTTTTATTTTCCTTTGAACACATTCTTAGAAGTGAATCAAAGAGTGCAAGATCATTTAAGACTCCTGACAGATATTGCCAAATTACTCCCCTCCCGAGTCCTACCGAAGTCTTGCCAAGGGTGTGATTGAAGAAAGTAAAAAAATAGCATTGTAATTCTGGCTTCCTTGATTGTTGCCCAGGTTGAACTTCTTGTTTTCCCGTACGGTTATTCTGGTCATTGGTATTTCTTTTTCTTTGACTTTAGCTCCTTGTTCAAGTTTCCTACAGGGTGCCCAAGAATCTTACCGGGTCAGAAGAGCTCCTTAGACATCAATGAATGATAACAGTCCTTGTTGTATCTGCTGCAAACTGCATTTAGAGTTCATTCACAATGCTTCTAGAAACACACGAGCTTAACTTTTAAACGGTTACATCTGTCAAACCTTTCCTTATTTCACCCATTTCTTTCATGTTGAGAAAATTCTTACCCTGACATTAGCTAAATATTCACTTATGTTTTATTACTTTCTTTTTTATGGGTAACTTTTAAATTCATTTGACGTTTATTTTGGTATGCAGCATGAGGCAAGATCTAGTTTATTTTTTTCCCCAAATGTTGACACAACTTTCCCCATGACATTTGTGGAAGGAGGCCCACCTTCTCTGTTGGTTTATATTAGGCCATCCACTTCACCATATTCGATGTCGTTAACTCTTTCAACAAGCCTGTGCTTTAAATTATTGTAGGTTTCCCTCGTGTTTTAAAAGGCAGCCTTTGCACCCAGGTGCATAGTTTTATGACTCAGGGCAACTCCACTCTGGCTGCTTTTTGCTGTTCATCAAATAAATCTCTGCCTGTTTGTTCCTTATTCTTTGGCTTATGGATCATTTTGCTTTAGGTTGATGGGATTCAGGACATGCCACCCCAAAATATGACACCTTGGCATACTGGATATTTTAAGCTGAAGAAATCTGAGAAATGGCAGGTGCAGAAAGGACTCTCTAAAACTCTCCTGCAGTAGGTCATACGACTCTCATGGGAAAGGTGTCTTCTCTACACCCGGAGGAAAGGAGCATCCTTATCTCAGAAGACGGAAGGACCTTGGAAAGGACTCAAATGAACAGCCCTTACTAAGTCCCCCCACCAGCCCCCAGGTTACTTTACTCAGCTCATATCCTTCTGTCCTATTCTCTTACGACTTTGCACTTTTCATCAAACCTAGTACAGAATACTCAGGTTGAACTGTTCCTTTGGGTATTTCCTTATGAAGGCTCCCGGGTCATGAAAAATCTACATTAAATAAATGTGTATGTTTTTTTTCTTTGTTAATCTGTCTTTTGCTAACAGAGCCCCAGCCAAGAACCTGGAATGGTAGAAAAAGATTTTTTTTCTTCTCCTACAAAGTATGCATTTTATTAATACAGATGAAGTTTTATTTAAAAAATATAAAAAAACCAAAATCCAGTCTGAAAATAATGGGCAGCTGAAAGCTGTTACTTGATCCCCAATATTTGTAAGCACAGGCATGTGCCCGATGAAATGTTCAGAACTTTGAACACATTAACTAACTTCCATAATAACTGAACTTGGTATCCACAGTTCATGGGTGGGGAAGCTGAGATTTGGGGGGATGAAGGGGTACCTACCCCAATGTTACCCAGCTTGGGGGAAGGGCCCAGAACACAGGCAGCCAGATTCCAGTATTTATTTTTTAAAGGAGGCTCCACGCCCAACACGGGGCTTGAACTCATGATCCCAAGATTAAGAGTCGCATGCTCTGCTGACTGAGCCAGCCAAGCGCCCAAGATTCCAGTATATTCTTAACCTCCACACTGAACTGCTGGCTGGCGGTCTTGTGTGGCTTCATTTCTGTTGTCACTGCCTCCTTGCTTGTCATTTGCTTTCGATCTTTTGTTATACTGTGTTTTATTTGCATTCATCTAAGAATTGTAGTGTACGATGGACAGTTGTCAAAAATTATTTTTTACATTTGAATGTTCAACGATTTTAATGCTTACTGCTTGTCACCATGTTAAGACTACCCCATTTCCCAACTTTTAATTTTACTTCATCTTGCAGTCCTCTTTAGCTTGCCTTTAAATGGCTTTCAAGAAAGGCACGTGTAGGGGATGTATGTTCTGAGCCCTCCCATATCTGAGAATGGGCCGTGTGAACGGCCGTTTGGCTGGGTGAGAAATTCTAGGAAAACAAACTTTCTTTCTCCAAGCTCTGTGAGTGATGCTTCCTTTCCTCCTCAAATCTTGTCCTGCATACAATGAGAAGTCTAATGCCAACCTGATTGTTTTCTTATATTTAACCTACATATCCTGAAGGGTATATGTTCACTTTGTGATTAAGAATGTTCTAGAATGAAAAAAAAATGTTCTAGAATGGATGAATCACTAAATTCTACACCTGAAACTAATACTACACTGTATGTTCACTAACTGGAATTTAAATAAAAAATTTGAAGAAAAAAAAATAAAGAATGTTCCAGAACATTCCTAGCTGTGGACTTCCTTCCATTAATTATGCTGGGATAGAGTTCATTCCCTTTAGTTTGAATGCTCCATAAATTTGTTCCTATCGTATGGAATTACTGCTTCCTGTTTCAATTTTTCCTCTTTCATCCTTGGGACAACACTATGATTCTCCAGTCATTTGTTCTCAGTGTTCTATTTTGTTATCCCATCCCTCATTCATTTTGTCCTTTTGCCTGCATTCTAGATGAGCTCCTCAGGACTCTTTCACAGCACTGATTTGATTTTCTTTCTTTTTTTTTTTTTTGTTTTAATAACATTTTTTTTATTATGTTAGTCACCATACAGTATATCCCTAGTTTTTGATGTAAAGTTCCACGATTCATTACTTGCGTATAACACCCAGTGCTCCATGCAATACGTGCCCTCCTTAATACCCAATCACCAGCCTATCCCAATCCCCCACCCCCCTCCCCTCTGAAGCCCTCAGTTTGTTTCCCAGAGTCCACAGTCTCTCATGGTTCATTTCCCCTTCTGTTTACCCCCCCTTTCTTCTTCCCTTTCTTCTCCTACCGATCTTCCTACTTCTTATGTCCCATAAATGAGTGAAACCATATGATAATTGTCTTTCTCTGCCTGACTTATTTCACTTAGCATTATCTCCTCCAGTCCCGTCCATGTTGCAGCAAATGTTGAGAAATCGTTCTTTTTGATGGCTGAGTAATATTCCATTGTATATATGGACCATATCTTCTTAATCCAGTCATCTGTTGAAGGGCATCTTGTCTCCTCCCATGATTTAGCTATTGTGGACAATGCTGCTATGAACATTGGGGTGCATATGGCCCTTCTGTTTGTATCTTTGGGGTAAATACCCAGTAGTGTAATTGCTGGATCATAGGGTAGCTCAATTCTAAACTTTTTGAGGGACCTCCACACTGTTTTCCAGAGTGGCTGTACCAACTTGCATTCCCACCAACAGTGTAGGAGGGATCCCCTTTCTCCACATCCTCTCCAGCAATTGTTGTTTCTTGCCTTGTCAATTTTTGCCATTCTAACTGGCGTAAGGTGGTATCTCAGTGTGGTTTTGATTTGAATTTCCCTGATGGCTAATGATTTTGAACATTTTTTCATGGGTCTGTTAGCCATTTGTATGTCTTCATTGGAAAAGTGATTTGATTTTCTACAATGCCACATCTCTTTACTGGTCCATGATGATTTTAATCATGCCAGTACAATTTAAGCTTGTTTGCAGGCATTTCTTACTTGCCCACCTCCCTTCATCTTGTCTACCTCATTGTATATATCCCCATCATTGAAAAAAATAAATAAAAAGTCTCCTCTTCTTTGCGTCTCAACCTATTTGCTCAAATGGCTTCCTGTTCTCGTTTTCCGGAGATGCTGTATTCTTACGTTCTACAGAAGTTTATACACAGCTTTCTGAAACGGTTTGTAGTCCTTGTCCCTTCAGCAATTTAAGTATGTTCTCCATGATACTCCCTTTCCTTTATTCCTCAATACAGATTTTAAAAAATTTTAAGTAATCTCCATACCCAAAGTGGGGCTCAAACTCACAACCCCAAGATCGAGAGTCGCATGCTCTACTGACTGAGCCAGCCAGGTGTCCCCTCAATATATATTTTACATGGGTTATGTATTATGTTTTCTTTCCTTACTCATTTTCAAGGAGTAAAGCTATATTCAGAGGGATATATGAGGAAAGCTGTATCCAGACTTGGTGTTTGCCAACAGACGCTATGTTTAGCTTCCCCATTGGCTCTGTCCACTGTCTACTTGGATACTGGTGAGCTCTCTTCCCCCAAAACCAGCCTGGCACTCAAATGGGATGTGCCTGGCTTCTAACCCAGTATCAGTGGGTGGGTGCTGGGCCCAGGTCACATCCCTTTCACAGTGCATGATAACCACACATACACCATTTAAAGTTAAAATCCCACTGACATCGAGGTTCTTCATACTTCCACACCTATCCGCTGTGCTTCACACATGGGGCTCATGAGCCTTGGGACATGATCCACCAAGATCAGTCCTTTCCTATGGCCAATCCTTTCTTCTTTTGGAAGCTATGCTATGTGGGATGGTAAGAGAGAACCGGATTTTGGCTCCCTGAAATCAAAGGGCTGCCTCCCAGGTTTTTTTTGGCTGCTGAACACCCTGCTTCTCTGAGGAGACATAAAGAATCTTCCTGTGTTCCTTCAGGTGCACGGGGCTTTGCTGTATATCATGGATCAAGAATGGCCAGGTCACTGATGGGGTTTTTTAATGCAGACCATCAGGCTAATAGTCCGTAGAAACTTCTCTAAGATCGAAGTGGTTCGTCAGTCTCAGCCATAGGTTTCTGTCTTTTCCTAGGTCTTCCTAACATTCCAGAGGGACACAAGAGAGACTGCATTTCAACTGGGTACCTTAATTCACTGCAGAAATCTATTGTTTCTTTATGTAGATCCTGGGATGCCACTGTTCCTAGAAAGCCTGGTTAATGGAAAGAGGGGTAAATTCCTCTTGGCTTTTCTGGGTTTGAATCTAAGCTGCTCACCATCATTTCTCCTGGCAAACTCTACTCCTGCTTCCAGGCTGTCCCCTTGTCACTCTGTGGGAGGCTTTTCCATGTGCTCGCCCCGCTGGGGTCTGTCCTTTACAGGCCAAGGCTGGATCTATTGAACTCAATTCTACGTCATCTTCTCGGCCATTTTACCTCCAGCTTTGATGTTAACTAAACCTTTAGACATTCCAGACAGAACCTGAAGGGCAGCAGAGGCTGGCGGGGGGTGGGGGTGGGGGTGAGCACAGGGGGAAGAGGAAAGCCCCTCTTCAGCTGGCTCGGCCTGCCACTCACTTTCTTGGGCAATCTCCAGCGGAGCATGTAATCTGCAATGGGACTGGCTGGCCCACGAAACCTCAAAGATTCCTTCCACTTCGGACATAAGCTGCCTACAAACTGATTTTCCATAGCGTGTATTTATGCCTTTGTTTTCATGGTATCACCTATGTCCCAAGTTCTGTGTTCCTGGTCTGGACACTACATAGGTAGTGAAAGGTGCTGCACACTACCTTTTGTCCTAGAATTCCTAAATTCGGGGGATCATAGGATGTGTTGGAGAAGATGATGGCTGTGGTTTCCCTCCCTCCCAGAAGGTAGATACAAAATTCTGCACATGACCCCCTAGAGCTGGCATGGGGCTGGGGGTATATCCACAGACCAGAAGCTAAGAACTTGCTCTAAGAGAAACACGGGTCCTCTATTCCTTGGAGTTACTTCCTACAGATCATCTGAAACACAGGGAATCAGGTTTCGGGGAAGACATTTCCATAAAGAATTAAAGGGACTAGTTAAAATGGGGAGCCAAAAGGAAGGGATTCCCCTCCCTTGGGGACAAAGTCAAGAGGGGAGTGAGCGTCTTCTTTGGGAATGAACAAGCTCTAGGCTCTGTTAATACTGGCTCACAGCAGTGCTTGGTGAAATCCGCTCAAGGAGACGGATGGTTCCTAGACTTGTCAGACCAGCCTGTATCCAGAGATAAGAGAGTGGGAGCAGAGGCATCGAGGCGGACATCGGGAGTGTCTGTGAGACTGGTCCAGGGACCAGCATCTGGGTGTTTAACCTCAAGCGCTTCTGGCCCCAGAAACACAGCTGCCTCTGCCTTGGGATAAATGTGAAATCTCAGCTTGATGACTTTAAACATTTATCTAATTATAATTCTATGTTCACTTGGCAGTGCTCTGGGGCCCGAGGACTGTTTACGGGGAAAGAAGGCATTTCCCCAGTGGATTTCTGCTATTTGTGGTCCGTGGGACGGTGTTTCACATGGGAAATCAATAAAATGGGTTCATTATGATTTGCCTTTGTGGGTGTCTTAACTGGACTACAGAGGCTCTCTGATCAAGCCAGCAGACACACGGTTTTATTTTTCCCTGTAAATTAATAAGCTGGCGTCTTGGTGCACTGCTCTGCGAGGACTGCATCGAATCTGGTCTCTAGGGGGCCTGGCTGCCTCTGCATGGTACCAAGAGTGAATCTTGGGGCTTTCAAAGTGGAAGGCCAGAATTAGCTGCATCCCCTCCCCTGCCTTGAGCTGCTGCCCCAATTCCACAGGCACATATGTTTCGGGTAATGGGGTGCTCTGGTTTTGATAACTTATCCCCAACCCCATCCCAAACATATAGACAGTGTCTTTAGTTTTAAGTAAATCTAACCTCCTACAAGACTGGAACTTGAAAGACCCAGAGCTGCAGGTCTCAAATGCTACCATGCACAAGAGTCACCTGGGAAAACTCATTCGTGACGGAGACCTGCAGGTTCCACTGCTGGAGAACTGGGTTCAGGATGTCTGAGGTGGGAGCGGTAATCTGCATACTGAAGAGAGTCATACTTTGAGAAACCTGGCACGGAGAAGTGCTTACAGGCCTACTGGACTGACTTTAATGAGTCACGGAGGGTACTTGGCTCACCAGACACCCCTCCCCCCCATCCCGCCCCCGTCGTCATTCCTACACTCAGCCCCAAACCAAGCAATGCTCCCTCTCGGGGCATCTCCACTCTGCAAGCTCTGAACCAATCCTCACACAAGTGATCCATCAATCGGCACCTAAACCTTTCGGTCCTGTTTTCATGGAAGCTCCCAGGACACAGATGGAAATATTCTTCCAGGACTCAAGTTCCAGCTCTACCTTGTCACGGGGCAAGTCCCTGAAACCCCCTAAGCCATTTGTTCCTCTATAAACTCGAGAGAAGATGACTCTCACCCCCTAGAACTATAATATTAAATGAGCTTATGCAGGTAAAACTATTGGCAGGGTGCTTGGCACAAAATAAGGAGGAACTCTTAACTGCTCTTGTCATCAGGGTCATCCAGGAAAGAACCAGATACTCCACGGACACTCCTTGAGACTATATGCCAGGAACCCTTCCAAGCATGGGGATTCTGCAGTCAACAAGTAAACAAGGGAACATAAGGGTCTTGGGTGCTTGGGAGCAACACTACGGTGGGGACAGAACTTTCCATCTCCAGAGATAGCATATAAAACTGGGCTAGGTCTCTCCTGCTCTGGCTCACTGTCGGTACCAAACCAGACACACAACCTCAGGGCCCTCCTGAGGCAGGGATGATGGTGTGGCCTTGGGGAGGCTGCTCCTGGGCTCACGGCTGGTGGGCAAGCTCCTGGCTGCGAGGCTTCTGGTTCCGAGTCTCGCAGAGGGAGCTTCTGGCTAATGTACTGACCTTTAGACACCCGTCAAACTGGGAGACCCTGGCATCCTGCCTCCCCAACTCCCAAAGTCAGGGCATCAAAGTGCTCCAGAGAGGAAGAGCTACCATGACACGATGACAAATGTAGTTTGCTAAGAGGAGAAGGGGAGGGGCAGGGGAAGGTGCCATTACTCAGTTCTCTCCTGACACTACAGAAAATTGCTCCATTTGTATTTCTGGCTGCATAATTATTATCCCCCCCACCCCAGCCCAGCTGATACGATGCTTTTCTCAGAGGAATAAGACAATACCAGAGATGAAGAGGGTAAGAACTAGAAGCTGGTTGGGCTGACCTGTCTCCACCAAGTCATTTCTCTCAAGCGGGGTTAAGCTTGAGTAACTAGGAAGGGGAATGGAAGGTACCCCCCGCCCCTCCCTCCTCCACCCCCTCAGTCTGATTACTTCCCCTTCATCCATGCTTAAAATAGACTGAGCCGAACTGAAAATAACCTAGGAGATTAAATTAAATTAAATCAGGCCTGGCTCCAAGGCAGCTGCTAATAAAATCATTCGCATTCACATCAGTGTGGCAAACAAAGAGGAAAATGTTTATTGATTCTTTTTTTTTTCCTCCCCCGAAGTAGCTAAACCTTCAAGAGACAAAACCAAATGAAAGCAGCCTTCTATACCCTTTATACAAGGAGCCAGGTGCAGAAAGCTTTGAAGCCGGGGACGAGCAGGAATTGGTACTTGCCAGAAGCCCCAGAGAGCCCCATCTTCGGGTGGCCTTTGCTGGGCTTTCCGGCCAGGAATGCGTGGCTCGGCATCACGCAGGATGCCTGGGTAGCTGGCAACAGTCCACATGCAAGGCCAGACCTCCTCCAAGAGCCGCCGGGAAAGGAACAGACAGTCCCACCCCAGGGCTCTTCCCAACCCCTGCAGGATCAACGGTCCTTCCATACGTTTGTGATCACCAAAAAAGGGGTCAGAGTGGATTCTGAGAGATGTATTTACAGGGAGCTATTGGGGGATCATGCAATCAAGAGACTATTAGCCTTTGTCTCCAGAGTCTTTGGAGAGGGAGCTAAAATATAATAAACCATGTTTTCTGCCTATCTGTTGTACCACTGCAGTCTTCAATCTGAAAATACAAAGCTGCAGATAAACATTAATTAAACTTGTGATGTCAGGGCTAAGAGATTTTTTACCTGGAAAAGGTAGAAGTTCTCATTACCACTGGGGTCTCTCTGACTGGGTCCATCTGTCAAGGGGGACCACCCCAACGTGACCACATGTATCACACCTGGCATGAGACTAAATTAATTCTGAAAAAGATGGAGGGGTGCTGAGTCTCTGGGGCGTCAGACTTTTCATCCGGTAAAATAACCAAGCTGCTTGCATGACCGCTGCACCATGGGGCTAAGGCAGTCACGGAACAGGAAAGACCGCCAAGTGGAGAGATTGAACGGGAAGCCAGCCGGTGTTGAAGGGCCCACAAGTCAAAGACGAGCCACAGGATGAAGATTCCATTCCTCAGGAGGGACTCAAGAGGTGGGCATTGGAGATCTAAGTGCTTCAGGCAGGACAGAGTAGAGAGGGGCCCCGCCATTCTGAGCATAATCACCACAGTTGAAAAACCAAGCAGGAGACACACCAATTTTCCAACCGTGGGAGAGACTAATGGTGATGATTCATGGATAAAATGTACCTTGCTCTGTCTTTCCCCTGCCAAATGGAAGCCAGGTAACCTGGCCCCCCCTCTCTCCCAAGAGAGGCTAATAACCCAGAGGCACTGTTAGCATATTGCCAACTAGTTCATTCTCACAGTTGGAAATGCTCCTGACAGCAAAGCTCTGGGGGTGGCAGGCACAGAGTCTCCAGGACCAAGTCAGCCAAAGGGCCTCCAGACAAAGTTGCCCACGGGGAGAGTCATTCTGGGCCACGCAGTTCATGATGCAGGCTGGAGGGCTTCGTTCAGTTCCCAGGCCCTAACTGACCGTCTCCCACCTTCCTGGCACTTGTCTCTGCCTCCTAACGGGGGCCCCATTCAAAGAACGCTGCTTCCTAGGGGTACTGCCATCACTAAGCCTCTTCCCCACCAGTGCCATTTACTGGGAAGCTGCTGTGCTGTTTCATAGCTTCTAAATGAGAGGGCTGATTAATGTGCCAGGTGGCTGGACCGGACACATAGAGCCAAATCCATTTTTCCTTTCTCCTTGGCTGTTTCTGGAAACTGGCCAGGTCAGGAATCCGTTTTGTTCAAAAGGGACTTCTGAGTCATGTCCAGCTTTTGCACAGAAGCTTAGACACTGCTGCTGCCCTTCAGTCACTCCGTGGACGTGCAATGTGGTTGAAGGAAAAGGGACCAACGTGGAAGGCGGGAGCCTGGCTCCCGTCCCTACTCCCACAGCAACTTTCTGCATAACCCTGGCTGCCAGCTTAGGGTCGTATTGCAATACTTATCATCTTGTCTGCTAAGCACCACTTCCGTTCCTGCAAAATGCCCTTCCCCCATCTTGGTCCACCCTCTTCTTTGACCCTGTGCTTCAGCCACGGTCAAGAGGTCCACAGCTGGCACATGACCCACAATGAACTGATGGATACCTTCCCTGGGATATAGGATTGTGCCTGACACAGCGGGAGACATGAAGCAGGAAGAGGCAAAGCTGGAGAACCGTCTGGGGCCATGTTTTCTGCAATGTGGGGAGAGCCCAACTAGCTATGAAAGGGATGAATAACAGTAGTCTGTATATAAAAGAGGGGATACAAGAAAGCCAGCCCCTCCTTCTAGTTGCTTCCAGGATCCCACAGCTCTCCTGAGTTCCAGCAGATATCCCATATTTCTTTCAATAATAATTCCTTCTCCATGAGTGGGTTAAATTTGGTTTTGTCCCTTACAACCCCAGACACCCTACATCTAGCAGTCACATTCCCTCTCTAAGCCGTTTTTTTTTTTCCACCTCTAGAATGAAAAGGTTGGGCCACATGGGTGGTTCTGAAACTGTCCCCCAGTCTCCTCGTGGGTCGAGGAGGAGGGATGTGGAGGCCACATCCTCTTCCCTTTAACCAGAGGAGCTCTGTTTAATGTGAATATCACTCCAAATAAGATGTCACTGGAAGGCATCTGCTGCTCAAACTTGTCTGAAAGTCACCATGCCCAATGGTTGTCAATCCTCCTCTTATAGACTTGCTGGACCCCCAGCAATTTCTCTCTGAAACGATACTCCCAGCAGCAGAACGCCAGAGCTGTGGGGACCCTCAGAGTTCATACAGCGAAGTGCCTTTGTATGAACCTGCAGATGAGGACAGCGAAACCGAAGGAGCTGAGGACAAGGTGCACAGCATGTTAGAATCTTTGGGGTTAATATTCTCAGCTTCATACACAGCTGTTCCATTCACAGAGTTCTTTCCATTCCCTAAGTGCAGATTCCAGGGCGTTCCTGGGTCCTGCCTGGTAGGCACGGTAAAGGAAAAGCAGATGACATCTGGCGTTAGGTTTTCTTGGCGGTAGCTGGGGTCGTCCTGTGGTTCTAGTGGCGTCAGAAAGAGTTAATGTGTCAATATAGGACATACGTTGGTTCATTGAACTGTATGACGTAAATGTGACCGCAACAACTCTTCAGAGAGAAACAATCCCTAATGCTTACCGAGCATCAGTTAGCGGTGGAGCCGTGAGTCAATCCCAATCGACCTGACCATAAATCCAAGAGCAAGGTTTCCTCTAAAATCAGATCACTTTTCTTATCTTCTAAACACAGGCCCCCTGTACCCTTTCTTCATGGAGAGGTAGTCATTTAATGTGTGCTGAGATTTTTTAAAAAATATATATAATGGGCATCCTTCAGAAGTTCAAAGTTTTAAGGATACTGGAGTCCCTGCTCTCTTGGGGGAGGGGGTTAGGGGACTGAAATAGGCTTCAGGGCCATCTAGAGTAGTGGGGAATTAGACCTATGAGGCTCCACTGTGCTGCTTAAAATGTGTGGGGCACACGCACGTTCTGGCCTTGTGGGCAGATGTTTACGCACAAGAGCTCTTCTGTGGGTACTCACCCAGGCAGCCCATAAATCGACAGTGGCAAATACCCAGCCGAAGAACCTCGTCCTGCCCACCCTTCGCCCTGGCCATGGTTGGCTGCAGGCAGAGCGACTTAAGGGGGAGGAGATGCCAGTGGGGTATATTCTAGAACAAGAGTCCTCCTCCCACCACCTTCCCACTGGGTGTTCAGGGAAGTACCCATTGCTTTTGATTACCTCCCCTGCCTTCGGTGGGTCGAAGCTGGTGAAGCGACACTTTCTTCAATGTAACTTTCCCCAAATTCAGCACCCCCACCTTGAATGCTTTTATAGGAAGTTTTGCCTCGCATCTGTTCTTGCTTCATTATTTTAGGAAAAGAGGCTTGACTTGGTTTTAAAAGGGACCCTGACTGTCTTTAATTAGCCACAAAACTTGCATTAATTGCCAAGGAAAATAGGTGGTAAAGTACAGCTACTGTTCTCTTCAGTCAAGAGAGTCCCCTGTGGGGGGACATTCTGGTACAGAGCTTCTGCAGGTGGCCACTCCCTACCTTATTCCAATGGGGATATTTTAGAAGAACCCCAGGAGCTAACTTAACTCCTATTTTCTCAGGAAATCTGCATTTTTTTCCCAAATGGAAATGCCTAGAAGCTGAGATGGACATAGTCTGATGTTTCTCAGCACCATTTTGGTGCTAATAACCAGAGCAGGTGTATGTGTCCACATACAAAGGAGATTCCTTTCAAGACATTTGAAAAAGAATGTTTGTGGGATATGGAACAGCTTAGTGTTGGCAGGGACCAAAAGGCAGCATCTGCCCCTCCTAGCTTTTTAGTGGACCACTCTTACCCACCCATGACGATGAAATGGATCAAAGGAGGAAAGCCTCTGCATTTATTTTGGGACATGTCCACCGATGAACCACATGAACACTGAATGTTTAAGCTGGAAAACCTTGGTGGGGGGGTGGGAGGAATCCAAAGGGGCATTTATCTGCTATTCTTTGATTCCCTCCCCATCATCTCCTCTCCCCATCAAAGAGTTAAAAAAAAAAAAGTTTCCATGACATGATTAAAAAGACATCATTTGCAAGCTTCTGAGAGATTCTTCACTTGGTGAATGCATTTACTTTCTAGAAGAAGATCAAGTTCCTTGCAATAATTTCATGGCAATTAATCTTGTGCTTAAATGATAATCCTATAATTAGAAGCAATTAAAATCCTGCACAAGAATGACCCGCTCAGTCAAGGTCAATGTCCCTGTATGCTAATGGCATAATCTTGAAAGAGGCCCCAGAAATGTTTCTCTTCCCCCCTCCCTCCTTTTCCCAGGAATGCAGGCGTTCAAAGCCCATCTTTAAGAATGCATTTTCATAGCAGGAGCCATTGATGCCAAAGTAGATGGATGACTGAGGTCCCTGTCAAGAACCCAGGGGCTTAAGATCATTTTAAGCAGGAGACACAGAAGCCATGTCACTTTGAGCTTGGATACCAGGGTATTTTAAGACAAAGGCACACACTGCATTAAGAAAATGCCACGTGGATTTTGCCCTTTGCCCCAGTCTTGCTGCTTCCCAGGGACATCCAGTGACTAAGCAGCCAGCGTGGAAAGCTATGTCTGCATCGCTGCACAGAGAACCGGGCAGGAGAGCTGGCTGCTAGTTAGTACACACTTGACAGTGAGCTCTGCCCCAGACAGGCCAGGATGCGGTACCACAGTCAGGATGTAAATAATGCCATGTTTCTTTGGAGAGGATGAACCTCTTTCTCGGCTGATATGTGTTTCTCTGAAAGATCCCAGAAGTCATGTGGCTTCAAGAATTAGGCTAAAATAGGATCATTTTAACTCGACCCCGACATAGGACCAGAGTGGGAAGAGTTGCTTGGATCTGATGTAGAGAGTACAGTATAAAACCAAATGAATTTTTTATTCTGTGCCTACTGGAGACGTCTATCGTCATCATCTGCTCAACAAACACATCAGGGCACAAATTTGAGGCCCTGGGCTGGATATGAGAGGTAAGATACCATCTCTGTCCTCGAAGGGCTAATGGTGTGCTGGAGGGAGATTAATATGCAGATAAACATAAGTGAAATCACATTATAGATGTTATAAAGGCTATGTTATAAAGTGGTCGACTTGAGGCGAGCTATAAAATGGGAGGAGAGGCTTTGTAAAGGTATCTGGAGCGGAGCGTAAAAGGATGTTCCCGAGGGAGTGGGGGACACGGCAGAAACAAAGGTGAGGAGGTGGGAATCAGCCTGCCCACTGGGCAAACAGCACATAGCTTTCTTTACAATTGGAACACAGAGTGTCAAGGGGTGGGGGTGGGGGGCATCAGGAATAAGACTTGGTGGGGAGGCAGGCAAGGTACTGGCTGCCGAAGGAGCTACATGCAGAGGTGGGACATCTGTGTTTAGGAATATCCCATCAAGGAAGAAGACAGAGTACATAAATCCCTTGAAACCATGCCAAGAAGCCATCACCGAGAAGCATACCCGTTGGAATGGGGCAACCGGCGGGCGTTCTTCTGGTATAAGCACACTACGACTCATGTTTAGCTTAGAGACCATGCCTGGTTTCTTTTGCAAACTCTTTTGCACATGTTAAGCATCAGCAAACTCAAGGCAGGTAACTGCCAGAGATGGGTTCTTTCAAGACTGTGGGAATGGGAGAGGGAGGACGAGTCTACAGTGGGAAAGAACCAGAGCCAGCAAGGAAAAGTGGGGGATGGCAGGGTGAGAAATGACAGGGGCAGGACCCATGTCGGGCCGACTCGTGCACCACCAGAACACATCTTGAGCGGGTATCTGTTTCCATCCATCTTTGTCCATTTTAATTCTTTTTCAGCCAGATCCCCTGACGCCATGTTTATTTCCAGCCATTATCTAAGCCCTGGGGGATGGACGCTGGGGGAAATGATGACAGACCCTCACTCGCAAGGGTGCCCATGGCCCTGTGGTAATTACAGGGGCCGCAGAACCAGCAGAGGGTAGACTCACCTGTTAATTGCAGGACGGAAACGTGAAGTTGCAAACACTTGAGCACCAGTATGGGCCACATCTGCACTAGCACACAATCTTCCCTTGGCAGGGCCAGGGGTCGGCTGTGGGGAGAGAGGGGGCAGCGCGTGCCTGGGCGCTGGGGGGAGTGTTCTCCACTTAGCAGCTGTGTGACCTTGGGCAGGCCTGGGAGCTCTTCCAGCCTGCTTCCTCGGTTACAAAATAATGATAATGATAGCCCTTTTCTCGAAGGGTTGCTGTGATGAATGTATATCATCACCATGTTAATACACAGAAAGGCTTCCAATCAGGGCCTGGTACATGGAAGGTACTTCAGTGGACGTTGGTTTCTCTTCTCACAGGACCCAGGCACTCAAGAAACACCAGCAGATTTTCTGGTTTGCTCTCACGTCTCCTTTCCCACATTTGCTGCTTGCGTTTTGACTGGCTGGCAGTCCACTAGCAACCCCATCGGGAGCTCTGATGTTGGCTCACCTGGGGGCCTCCTTCCAGCTGGGAGTGACCTCTACAGACAGCATTCTGGAGGTTCGGCTTAAACAACTTCAAACCAACAGTGGAGTCAAAAGAACAGTACACCAAACACCTATACAGCCTTCACCTAGACTCTCTATCCACCCAACCCTCCATCGATTTTAGATTCGCTATTTATTAACATTGTGCCACACAGGCTTTCTGTGTGTATGTACCTCCACGTATTTTCAGCTTTTTGGGTTTTTTGCTTTTAACCAAATTATTTGCAGGTGAGTTCCAGACATCAGCACTGCCCTTCAAAAGCACATCACCATTATCATCCAGAAATTTCACACTGATACAAAAACATTACCTAGAATACTGTCCAGATTCACATTCCCCCCTCCCCCCCCATCACCCGAAGTCCTTTATAGTTGTTGTTTTAGATCCAGGATCCAATCGAGTGTTACAGGCTTCACTTGGTTGCCATGACTCCACGTTCCTTTACTCAAATCCCCTTGACTGTTTTTGTTTCTTGGGACAGTGGCGTTTTTGAAAAGTCCATACTGGTTAACAAGAGAATGTCCCAATATCTGGATTTATCTGCTTCCCCCTCCCCCTCTCATGATTAGATTCAGGTTATAAGATTTGGGCAAAAGTACTTGAATAGGCAATACCACGTACCTTCTATTACATCAGATTAGGAGGCCTACCCTTTCAGTCTGTCACATGGGGTAGGCTGAGTTTGGTCACTCAGTTACGGCGGCATATATCAAACGGAGAACAGAACTACACAGGAAAACATTCAATCCAGAGTGATGGTATTCTGACTTCTTACCCTTAGTGGGATATCATCTAAGGATTTTTAAAAACTGCAATAAAATAGTGAACTTCATGGAGTAGATTTATTCTTAGAGTTATTGGTATATACATTCTGAAACTCTGCTGCATGTGATTTGGGGCAGAGCAAATAAGTAAACTCACTGATGTTACCAGGAACCAGAGATCCACAGAGGGAGGAGGAGGAATGAATGAGGACTGGGGAAAGGTAAGGAAAAACCCTGAGCTACGATTAGAACCGGAAGCACCAGTGTAGAGTCATTTCCTCTGTCTCCTGCAAGAGCTGAGAGAGAGGAACACCCCAGAAGCAATGAGCACCCCAGCTCTCAGACCTTGGATTCTTATGTCCCAGCAAAAAACAAAACAAAACAAAACAATACTCAGGGCTGCTCAGAAATATTAAGGGCAAGCTGGGTGCTCTTCTGTTCCAGAAAGAACGGGAGCGCTAAAAAAAACCCCAAAAAACAAAAAACTGATGCGTTATGTCAAAAAGACACAGAGCCAGTTTAAAGGGATTCCCACTGGCCATATTTTGAACAATCTGAACATAAAAAATTGACAGTAGGAAAGAACTCGTGAGCCCAAACTGCTACTTTAAAAAAGGTACAGGAGGGGCCCCTGGTGGCTCAGTAGGTTAAGCATCTGACTCTTGATTTCAGCTCAGGTTTTGATCTCAGGGTCTTGAGTTCAAGCCGTGCTGGGCTCCATGCCCAGTGTGGAGCCCACTTTAAAAAAAAAAATGTAGGAGAGAGGTAAAGGAAAAGCTTTTCTTTCAGCTGAATGCCAGCAAATGATCATAGAAGGAACTACAGAATTAGAAAGTCATCGTTGTGCAACCAACGTAATAATTGATTACGGCCCATCCATGGATGCTAAAACCACTGGGTGGAAGGTTGCGGGTCTCCAAGTATGACACCCAGATTCCTTATCATTTATAAACAGACAAGGGTACCTTTGTAGTGGAGGGATCTGATGAAAACACCTGAACTAGGTGATCAAGTGTAGTATCACCAATAATGGACAATCTGGAGATACTCAAGGCTAAGCAGCTTCCTGCTGACCTCCTCTCTCTATCCCGACCTGCGGACCAGCTATACCAGCTGCATCACCTTCTGTATACCTGAGCTGGATCCGAATCCCACAGCCAAGATTTTATTTCATAGACATCACCTCTGAGTAATACCTTTTCCCTTAAGAAAGCAGCTTGGTCCAGCTCCTTGCTGGCAGCCCCACACTAATTATTATAGTCCACAAGCCTGCCTGCCATTGGGAAAAGTATCCCTACAAAGCTTTTAGGCAACCAGTGGGCTACCTGCTCTGCCCCCTTTCCCAGCATTGACAAAGAAAAGTCAAGGGTCACCGTGAGCCTTAGGGTGAGATCCGGAGTTCAGGCTAGGAGACTGATGCCCTATCCTTGACAACACAGCCACCCGGAACTTAAAATCCTCCAGTTTTGAAAAAGAAAATATTTAACTTTGAGCCTGTGCTACATGACCCCTAAGAACCGTACAATCTGGACACTCTGAGGATTATAGCCCTGATCCCTTGAAAATGGAAAGAAGTTTCCCTCCAGCTCTCCCCACCTCACACTCCAAATTCCTCGAGTCCTGGACTGTGCGAGCTTCCTGAACACGCCATGCCCTTCCACGGCTCTGCATCTTTATCTGAAATGTCCCCCTGGCTTCCCTGTCACTGGCCACAGGGAGCTGTCTGCAGCTTTCGCAGGGCAGGTGAGGCACCACTCTCCCCAACTCCCACCGCACTTAAGGGCACCTGGCGCCCCGCCTCGTCGTCCCTTTTTTATGTCTTAATCCATCCTCCCCCACAAAGACCACACATTCTGCAATAAGGGCCATGTCTTAATTATCTTTGCTTCCTTGGCACCTTGAGATAGCCGAAGACATGCTCAATAAATGTATAATGAATGGGTGAATCAAAGAATCAATGACTGTTACCCAAAGCTGAGTCTCACCGCCTCGACTCTGTAGGCTCTATGCTCTTAAGGTGGAAGAACACAGAGAGGGAGCATTAGTGCTTAATCACGATACCATGACGTCAAGTCTCAATGGCTGGGGTGGTGAGACACGGGCACCGAATTGCAAACTGCCGTAGAAGGCGCACCGAGGAGGATATGACCCGTCTGCTGCTCCTTAAGGAGCCTCAGATCCTGCCCCAAGCCCTGCCCTCCCCCACAGAACTCGCTGGAGAACTTAGATCTCCAGGCCAAATTAACCACCTGGAGTATTTGAGAAAATGAGACTCTTCTGCAGAATAATCTATTTGTGGGAGACATGTGTTCCTGGAGCAGCTGTAAAGCATGATATTTTTTTCCATTTACTTATAACATTAAATTGAAAATTTGTTCCCACGAGGGAATTCCTTTTTTTTTTTTAACCATTCCTCCAAAAACCAAATAAAAAAGCACACGAGAACGTAGAAAACCTATTAAAATCGCATATTGAAAGAAATAAAAATGACACTGTTCAGATAACATCAGCACCACTGCCCGGAGGCAAAAAATAAAAATATACCGCTAAAGCGGAGGCCTTGCCCATAAATACCGCACCGATCTAGAAAGGAAACTCATCTCTGATTTCAAAAGGCCGATTGCTGTCCCAAAGCAGGCGTCTGTTGGGAGTTTCTATTTTACTTTGGGAATTATGTTCAATCTGAGCAATTCTGCACAGGTAAAATGGAGCTGAGCTAATCTAACCATCAACACAGCTGCTCAGGGGTTAAATGCATTTTGGAAGATACCACTTGCATTTGGACTTAAGCTCTGGCTGCTACGGTTCATTGTTTATACCTGCATTCTCATTAAAGCCAGGCTGCTTCCGCCATTCCATCTGGGCCCTTTACTGGAACTCTCCTCCCTCTGCCTCTCAGATAGCCGCAGTTCTCAGTCCCCTTCTCCACGATGGACGGTTTAGCATCCACATAATCAAGCACTTCATTTTGCAGGCACTTGGATCGTCCATTAATTCCTTCCTCAGCTACTTTTTTGCTCCCCTGGTTTTAATCTCACGTTGGGACCTTCTGCACCCTCACAGAACCTGTGGAGTGCCAAACAGGGGTATGGCGAATATTTATGGGTTTGCTCTTTATTCAAAAGGAGACTCTTTAATTCATAGGAGAGAACTGGGAGGTTGACAGCCTCGGGGCTGAAGGCAAGGGGCTGGGAGTCAGACGTGGATTCCAGCTCCAACACCACCGCTTTCTACCTTATAACTTGGAACAATTTCTCCCTCTCTCTTAGCTCGTTTGCACATCTCAAAATTGAGGATAATAATAGTACTTTATGGCATTGTTTGAGGGGTCAGTGAAACAAGGAATAGAAAGCACTTAGCACGAAGAAAGGTCCAGTCTCATGAAGAGTAAGTACATACCAAGTACTCAATGCATGGTAGCTGTTGTTACTGAAAACAAGAGTCAAGACAAATTTGTGCCTGAACTGTTGGGCTGGGAGGCTGGGCAGCTCATGCAGGAGGGGGGGAGGGGCGTGACCGACAGCTTCTGCCTGAAGGGGCTTCGCTTTGTATCCCCAGCAGTCTTTTCATACTGGAATAAGAGAAGTCTCACATCTTCTCTTTGGCTAAAATAATTTCTAGTGAGTAACTACAGATACACAGGTATTTTTTTTTCTCCAAATTTACCAGGTGTTATTTAAAAATGTATCTATTTTGAGGGGTGCCTGGGTGGCTCAGTTGGTAAGCATCTGGCTTCAGCTCAGGTCATGATCACAGGGTCCTGGGATTGAGCCCCGCATCAGGCTCCCTGCTCAGTGGGGCGTCTGCCCCTCCTCTCCCCCGCTCGTGCTCTCTCTCCTCTCCCTCAAAGAAATAAGATCTCTAAAAAAAATAAAAAATAAAAAAAATAAAAACATGTCTACTTTGATACTTACCCTACGGTTATGGAGGAATATTAATATTGGGGGACAGGAGGACTGGGTGAAGGGAACCCTGTACTACTTATGAATTTTTTTTTTTTATTTGAACCATGAGCTCTATTTGTTACGGTTTATTTATATTTGTGTTCTCACTACAGCCAAATTAATTCTGATTCTGATAATCTAAAATTACTCTAAATTAAGAGTTTTAGACAAATGACTGCCTATTAGCTACTCCCTTGGGTTGGGCTTTCCATACTTAGGATTATATTTCCTTCACACAAATAATAACCATAGTTTAAAAATAGATTTGCTATAGGCTGAATTATGTATCCTCCCAAAATTTGTACGTTGAACCCCTAACCCTCTGAATATGGGGTCTTGGGGAAATAATGAAGTCATGACATTGGGGCCCCTCACGACGTGATCAGGGCTCTTATAAGAAGACACACCCAAGAGCTTGCTTCCTCTGTCTCCCCATCCCCAAGTGAAGACACAGCTACACTAACCATCTAGAACCAAAAAGGAGAGCCCTCACCAGGAACCAAATTAGCGGCACCCTGATCTTGGACTTCCCAGCTTCCAGAACTGTGATCAGTAAATGCTGGTGTCTAAGCCACACAGTCTTTACTGTTTATGACGGCAGCCAGAACTAAGACAAGATTCCAGTTCTTGTCCACACTATCACTGAAATACCGTATCTCTACTTGCAGCAATTAAACATTTAACTATTAAATGTACCACCTGCATGACTTTGGCCCTGTCACATCATTTCCTGGTGCTTTCACCTCTAAAGTAAGGATAATACAGTAAATGTCCACCTAGGTTTACAGACGTTAACCACACGATGTGCTCAGAAAGCGGCCCTTTTGTGGGGCCCACTTGCGTCGGCTGCTGTTGCTGTTGTGACTGAACTCTTGCTGGATTCATATTCACAGAGCAGAGCTGTAACTCTGCAAAGCACTTTAGATGGACCTTCAAGAGACTTAACCTAGAATGTTGCTATACGTTAGACTTGTCGACGTTCGCGTGCGGAAAATCTACGTCTAACTCGGCGAGGGGTGCTGTCTCCCAGGATGACCCTGCAGAGCGGTGAACTGAGTTCAGCTGTTGGCCGTGGTGGGGCAATGAGCATACGGGCCCCAGAACAGCACCCCTCGCTGTGCCTGTGCAAGCCCCATAGGGCTGCTGCTGTTATTACGGGAGAAGGCATGAGACGGGTCCAGTGGGCGGCGTGCTTTGCTGTATCAGAAACAACACGAATGAGGGCTGAGCGTTCAGAAACTCTTGCCAGGCCATTCCTACCTCACAGTGAGCTCTGCCCCTCACCATGAGGCTCTGACTGGTCCCCCGCCAGGTCTGTTAGACCGCCCAAAGCAGCGGCTTTATGAAGTAGAGGAAAAACAGGGAAATGTTTAGCCAATAGGCATTCTGACTTCCTGCTTCCGAATCCCTTACCGCTTACTGCTTTCTGGTCATTTTCTCCTAGGCTGCGTGCTCCCTGCCCCGGTACGGGACTTTGACAAGGTGGGAGCCACAGCAGAGAAGAGAACGAATGTGTGTAAGGCTGGGGCTGTACAGACACTGGTGGCCACAAGATGCCACAAGGACAGAGTGGACCCCACCAACAGCGTCAGTCCAATGCAAGGGAAACGCAGGTGAGAGCCACAGCCCCACATGCGAGGACGCAGAAGCGATGTCAGAGGAAACGAACTTCCCTGGAATTATCTACGGCGAAGTCCTTAGCACCGTGCCCCACGCAGAGGAAGCATAACTTTGTAACCTCATGGCCGTTCACTGTGGGTGTTATCATTAGCATGGGCTGGTCAGGTCACCACAGTCTGATGCCATGACACGTCTGGGCCATCTGTCCACCTCCCCCCGCTGGCACCAGGGCACAAGATGCTGGCCAGGCCGTCAGGGTACCCCAACCCACACGGCAGGCATGACTTCGGACGGCACTGGAGTGGCCGGGAAGTCGGCGTCCAGAGCAGTCTCTGGGGAGACGGGTTCATGGGAAATCCTTGGCTCTGAGTCCGACCGACTCCCAGGCCGTGATGAGCCCGGCCTTGACCCGCATGCCCACGGAGACGCCGCGTGCCTCACGCGTCCGCGGGCATGCCTTACCGGTGACGTGGAGCTTCTCGTCGGTGACCTCCGCCTTCAGGTAGATGCGGCCCCTCTTCTCCGTGTGGTCCATCCCGCAGAGGCTGGGCACGTTGATCACGCACTGTTTGTGCACGTTCATGTCGCAGGCTGTGAACCGGGGAAGCGGAGGGTGAGGCTGTGCAGACGGGCTCGAGCCTCCCCAGTGTTGTGGTGCGCGAGCACAAGTGAAAATGAGCTACCCTCTAACTCGATGCTTCGCTACAATGTTTTCGGTGACACGAAGAACTGTTAGCAGATGTCCCTTATAACACAGGCTTCATGTGAACGACGCTATCCTTAAAATACCCGTGCCGTATTTGTCCCGTCTTCATGGAAGCAAAATCCCCCTGCCTGCTCGGCCGAGAATGCATCAACTATTTAACACTACACAAAACTCACCCAGGTAAATGCATACAGAGCACGGGCTAATTAATATCTCGTGTATGCAGAGGCAAATTACATGCAAAGTTTAGACCGAGGCTATTTTTTTTTTTTTTTTGCCAAAGAATTTCTTAGGCCCTTCTGAGCTTACCACTTGGGAAGAGTGACAATCTGTGGAGTGAGTCCAGGAGATTCATGAAATTCACTGCCTTAGTTAACTCTGTGTTTTCAAGAAGGCTTAAGTAGATAGCTTTTTTTTTTTTTTTTAAGAACTTGTATTTGAGATTTTAAACCTGTCTTCAAATATTTAAATATTATTCTAAGTAAAACAAATACATGGCTGGCAATGATAAACCACTCCTTACCAGCTGACATTACGTGGGTGAGACACGGAGGAATAAAAAGATCAGTCTCCATGCAGTGAACCAAAGACACCCTGAAAAGAATCCTGTATGCTGAACACAAACATAAGATTCTGTGTGGGTGTTCCAGCTCTATTGTCCTTGTACCTCCAGGCTTCCCGAAGGAGCCAGGGCCACTGGAATCCTCACACCCCCTCGACAGGATGCTACCAGGCTCTTCTGTCGCCTTCAAGGTGGAGCCTTGGTGCTCATTTTGAGTGTTACCGTGGTGAATTAAATGGCAAAAAGCATCGCAAATAACGTGTATTTGCTATGATTCGATATGGAAAGTAGGATAACGCATGCAACGAGGAAAGAACAATCCGCTGCTTCACAAATGTGGATTCTGTCTAGGTTTCTATTTCCAAAGCTAACCATTCCAAACCGTGCACCCCCCTCGATGCAGCCGATATAAAGGCTTCCTGACAAGGTAGACTATTGACAGGACTTGGGGTCACCAAATCCTACCTTCAAGTGCCGGGGCGGAATTGCAACTTCAAAGAAATTAATGCCAGCCTCTCTGCAAAGGAGAAGCGCCACAGGGAGGGGAGCATGGGAGGCGAGTGCGCCCTGGGTTGTGTTCTTGTCTTGGCTCCCCCATTAGCGGCTTTTTGATCTTGGGGAGCTCAAGTGCTCTCTCTGATCCCGTCTCCTGCTCTGCAAACTAAGAGGCTGGCCTGGACAAGGGGTTGCTCACATCTTTCCCCTACCAAGCAGAATTGTATATGGTATTCTAACCCTGCAACGTGGGAAGGCACAGGGAGAGGCTTCTTCTCTACAGAAGGGAAGGGAGGGCTTGGGCTCCTGGCACCCATCTGCTTATCTGTTTCCCTTGAGGAAGGAGCACAGGAAGCAGCCCCAGAAGCCCTACGACTCCAAGTAAAAGAATTTAAAACAAAAGAAGGCAAAACACAAAGCACTGGTCCAGGTCAGGTTTTCAAATTTTTTTTTTTTTTAGTAATGGAACCCATTTTTCAAACAAAATCTTAAGCGGAGTCCTAACACATAAGCCAGATGAGTGTTACTTCATCAGCAAAAACTTAGCTCATAAATGCAAACGGATGCCATTTGTTTATTACAAAGACATTCATGGATCACCAATAAAGCCCTCTGATCCGAACAAAATTTTGAAACCAGCTGTCTCAGTCCCGCCCTGACAATGCACTTACTTCCATACTCTGTTAGAGTTGTATGGCTCCGTAACAGGAGAGTACTTGCAGAACCCCCGAGATCCGTATCTACAGAGTCCGGGGGTTTCTCAAAATACAGAAAACGACTGGCCTGGATCATCAGAAACGTTTCGTTTAGGCTATTAAATCTGACAGTTTCTAAGGTGAAGGACCCCTGTGTGCTGAGAGAAACTATCCATCTGCTGTATAATGTTCATTTCATCTTGATTTTTACATACACGCTTGTCTTTGCTCCCTGTGGAATACACACAGAAAGCTTTTGGCCATAAGAGCAGCAATTAATGAATGGAAACATAGTGATATTTCCATAACACTTCCCTGTCTACTAGAAAAACAGGTTCAGTAATTCCCTTTCTTTTGGTCCTGAAAGTATACATTTTTACTTAAACACATACATGGCCTGGGGAATCTCATAAGAATTATCAAAGCAAAGAGTTTCCAGAGTTGTTTTTCTTTCTACCTGGTGCCTGATGATGATACATACAGAACAAAAAAGGGAGAGTGGAGGGGCTGATGCCTTCCTTGTCCGTGGCCTTCAGTGATTTCATCTCTAACTGGACGGGTAAACATTTGGTCTGTCCACGAACATGCAGCAGGGCGAGTGAACTTCAGATGTCTGGTTTTTATTTTCATCGTAGTTTCAGTTTGAAGGAGAGCCTACTGGATTTTTCCACAGTCCACCCACTAATTAGAGACACGGGAAGATAATGACTATGGTTGCTTAGCGTATTCTGAAGCCTAACCAAATGTGGAATCTGGAGGTGGGGAGTCTTCTTTCAACACATGGCATTTGCTTTGGGGTTTGACTAGCCTGCATTTTATAGTGACTGAAGATTTCTAACACACACACACACACACACACACACACACACACCCCACGACAGCACTAACTTCATTTATAAATTGGGTGGGGTTTTGTTGTTGTTATTGTTGTTCACTATCAGGCAAGTAAGGAGTTTAATACATTAGTACTTTGACAGTGGGGCAGTCCTACACATTTTTTTTTTTGGTGTGGTACATATTTGAACGAGTTCTTTTTATTTTTGAGTTGATGTGGAAAAGGTCTTGAAGCTGAGGTGCTCTGTAAACCCTGGGCATAAGCTGCAGAGCCTCACCATCTATGGAAAAGAAAACTTACTTACTGTCACATTTCATCCCTTGATGGATAAGTCCATACAGCAAGGACCCACAGTGATCACAGAAGGTGGGGCTTCCATAAGTGTGGATTTTAAACTTGTGCTTGCTTCTTGGGTCCTGGGGGGGGGAAGGAGAAGAAGCACATCATTTTATTCCAGTCATCAAAAGAACATATTTTTGGACTAAGCCAAGGTCAGGCCCCACCCCCCAACCCCTCATGTCAAGGTTCAATAGCACAAGACTGTGCGCTATTCTCTGGGGTAATACAGTGGGGGGTGGTGACTTGGCCACATCATGTTTTAATAGGCTGCCCATTTTGCGGCCATATAATAAATACCCACGTTTCCTCTCTTTTGCGGTATACTCTGCACACACCAGGGTTTCCAGGAATGTTGCCACTTTGGGACCTATAGTCATAAAAGTGCTTGAGGGCAGGCACAATGTTCTAGACGCTGTCATATCGCGATATCTCCAGTGCCCAGCACACGTACGGTAGACACAAAGTCAGGGCGTATTTGTGAAGCTGAACTGGGTGACCCTGGATCTGCTCAGTGGCGTTGGGGTGATCTCCTTTTGGGCAAGTTTTCTAGAAATACAGTATTAAGACCAGATATGTATCCAAACCAACAGAGACATCTTTCTGCTTCGGCACTATTTCCAAAGCATCACATGCGTTTGCATGGGCAAACTCCAGGATAATCAGGTGAAAATTGGAAAACGCACTGAAAGTACACTTCCCATAGCCCCCTGCCGCAATTTCATTACCTTTCCTAGCAAAACACAGAAATTACTGAAGGTACAAGACAGCTTTCTCTCAAGTAGCCTTTTCTTTCCTCAATTCACAGACAGATTACAGATAAGGAAAACATTATACACAGCAGAGCGTCGTANCCAAAGAGCACGGACTCGGTAGTCAGACTGCCTGGGTTCAGTCCCACGGCGACTAGAAGCATGACCGTGGACAAATAACTTATCCTTTCTGCCTCATCTGTAGACTGGGGAATTAACAGCGCCTAGCTTACGTGGTTGTTATGAGGACAAAACAAGTCAGTCCTATTAAATGCTTCGGTGGGTCCATCTATGTTGATTAGTGCCTATGCTTCTTGGACTTCTGTTTACTAATCTGCAAAAGCGGAGGGTTGATCCAAAAGACCTTTATGTCCTGCTTGAAATACAAAACAATTTCATCCTTAAGTCCATATCAGGACACTTCCTTATTAAATTCCCCGTCCTGAATCATTCTTTGTGGCCCAAACAGCTGTAAATACAGAGCTGCCATTAACTGAATTAAGGAAGACAACAGAGGAGCAGGGTTTTGGGGAAGGGCGTGAGACTCACAGCTCCACTGCAGACAGGGTGAGCCCGACTCCTCCTTTAGTTGCATGTCTCTTATGTGCAAAGATACACCAAGAAAGCTACTCTTGGCTTCTGACCTTCTAAGAGCCTAGGTGCTGGTGGTTTGAGAGAATTTCAAAGGAGATTTTAATTTTATAAGATGATTCATCTTTTGGTTAACTTCGAAACCTAAAATCCAAGCTGCATATGCCAGTGAATTATTCACTTGACCCTTGAACAATGCGGGGGTTTAAGGGCATTGACACCTACTCCCCCACAGCTGAAACTCCACGTATCACTTTTTACTCCCCAAAAACTTAACTACCAAGAGCCTACTGTTGACCGGATGCCCGATGGAACACATAAAACAGTTGATTAACACATATTTTGTATGCTGTACGTTGTGTATCCTGCAGTCTTATAATGAAGTCAGCTAGAGAAAAAATGTTAAGAAAAACACAGGAGAAAACGCATTTAATGTACTGTACAAAATCCATGTGTACGTGAATCCATGCAGTTCAGATCTAGGTTGTTCAAGGGTCAACTGTAATTACTTTTTAAAGTCATGAATTTTAAAATCCTGGAGTATTTCCATCATGGCATAAAGAATATTAAATGAAACATGTAAGCACCAGACTTGATAAATGTTAAGCATTCCCCCGATTTTTCATTGTATGGTTATCTTCGTTCTACAGAGACATTAGTGACCTTCAAAGTCACATGGCCAGTGAACAGTAGAGATAGGATTTGACCAATACCTGCATCTTTAACAGGAATTCCCATCCAAGAGCTTTAGAAAGAGAGAGAGCGTGCGAGCGAGAGAGCACAAGCAAGGCGGAGGGGCAGAGGAAGAAGCAGACTCACTGCTGAGCAGGGAACCACCCCCCCCCCCCAATGCCTGATGCGGGGCACAATCCCAGGACCCCAGGATCATGACCTGAGCCAAAGGTAGACACTTAACCAACTGAGTCACCCAGGCTCCCCAACACAACATTTTTAAAAACAAGTCTACCACCTGTTTTGTAAATAAAGTTTTATTGGTACACAGCTATGACTGCTCACTTACGTATTTTCTGTGGCTACAATGGCAGAGTTGAGTAGTTATGACAGAGCCCACAAAGCCTAAAATATGGCTACGAAGCCTAAATTATTAGCAATCTGGCCCTTATAGAAAACCTTTGCCAATCTCTTCTGGACCACGATTTTCTCTACATGACACCAGCATCACCTGGAACTTGTCCGAAATTATTTAGCCCCTCCCCAGACCAAATGACTCAGAGACGCTGTGAGGTGTCTTCGTGTTTCAACAAGCCCTTCAGGCGATCCTGATGTTGGCAGGTACACTAAAGACTGAGACCCACTGCTTTAGAAGATTATTTGACAAATATCTAGTAAGTGCCTACTGGATGCTAGGTGCAGATGTGTGTGGATGGTTAGCAATATTGAGTTGGGTCATCAAGTTTACTTTCTAAATATCCCTTAGGGTGTGAAAAATCAACGCCATCCTCAGGAGATTATTTTCCTTGGCGAGGAGTAGCTGTGAGTATGGTCTCAAGGATGGGCTTGGCCCTCCACCATTACAGCATCGCACCAACGTTTCCAACATCCCAGATGTTAGGCAGAATGTTGGGGTCACAGAACAGTGTCGGTATCAATTAAAAGTCCCCATGTTGACAGCAGAGGTTATGTCCTACCACGTGGAGGGCAAAGAGGATGCTAGGGGAAAGGAAGCGGCCAGCTCTCCCTGCAGACGCAGGCATCAACAACTGGAGCTAAATAAATAAAGCATGGCAGCTCGCACACAGCCCTCTGGAGCCTGGGCGTGCCAGGCAGCTCCAGGGCGGCTGTCCTGCCAGTCGGTTGTCACACAGATCCCTATTGATGTGGCACACGGGCAACTCGCTTCACTTTTCAGGAAAATCTAAGTCTTACTCATCCGATCCCCATATGGCATCTTCAGGCCCCAACCGTTTGGAGGTGTAGGAAGAGAGGAAACCATTGCTTCCACCTCCTGTGTTAGTCTGGAGAATGACAAAGTCTGGGAGTCCTCATACTCCAAAATCATGAGTGGCCAAGGATCATGCTTATGTTAACAAGAATAATAGTAACACAATAATAACAACACCTGTTGGTTGATCTTCAAGTGTGTGCAGGGGCTTTACAATGAACAGGACCTCACCTACAAAAAGAGCAGCTACCAGGATCTTGGAGACCTGTGGTTGGACTCTAGTCTTGATAGACTCAAACTCAACAACTTTGGACGAGTCATGTCACTTATAAAGCAGAAAAAAAACCAGTCTGCCTATGTCATAGCCTGTGGGTGGGGCTTATCTTTGGGAACATATGAGACAGGGCTTTGCAACCTGAAAATCCCTAGACAAATACAAGATTATTACAATTATATTAACCTTGGAAGTAAAGTCCAAGATGCCCGAGGTTTTCCAACGATACTTCAGTGACTTGGGTCAGAATGGGAAGGAAGGAAGAGGAAAGCTGATCGACTTTGGGGCTCACGGGTGGCTGGAGGGGAGGCCCAGCTGGCAAGGAGGCAGGGGATTTCCTCTGGCGTCCTGAGTTCCCGTCCTCTGCCCTAGAGCGGCCTTCCCAGGCAAGTGCCCCACGCTGGGTGGTGAACTATGAAACAGCCCGCCAGCCCAACCCGCCTGTGCACTGCTCCCACCATAAGGACGGCTCATCTCCGTCTCCACGGAAATGGAACGCCGGAGCACAGACACTCATTTCCAATCGAATTAATCTCACCTTGTCTGACAAAAGAAGCTGCAGTTTAGCTAAAGAGCTGGGACTCACGATGATTTACAGAAGCAACTGTCCTAAAAAGCTCCCAGGCTCTTTCTGTTCCTGTCCATAAGCTGCTAACTAGTGGTGCCCTTTCTCCTTTGGGCTCTGATTTCCTCATCAGGAATCTGAAGGGACTGGGTCAGCACTTTCAAAGGGGTAGATTTCCCAGGGCCCTCCAGCTGTCAGGAGGTGCCCATGGGCTGCTGAGGGCGAGGGAGGGAGGCCAATCCGAAAATACCAGTGTGAAAACAACCAGATGAGATGATCTGATTCTGTCTTGCTTCTAAAAAGAAAACAAACTTTTAGTTTTTCTTCTGATGTAATTTAAGACTCACAGCAATTTGTAAAAATAGTATGGATTGTTCCCATATATGCTTCCGCCAGCCTTCCCCAGTGATAACATTTCACATAACCACAGCACATCAGCAAAGCCAAGACCCTGACACCATGACAATGCTATTAACTACACACTTTCGGGTTTTACCAGATCTCACACGCGTAATTCCAATGCGTGTATTTTTACCGTATGGCTGATGAACGAAATACACTGTTTCCTGAATGGGGATTACAGTAATATTTGCTGGGTAAGTACCACGAATTCAAGCAGACCACCACCCATGGAGTGTCTACTGCTATTTCTCAAATACATAACCCATTGGATCTCGGGACAGGGTCATGGGAGGTGTCCAAAGATGGATCTGAAAACCAGAAGAATCAGAATGCTTTTCTCTAAGTAAAGAAAATGTGTGCTATTTCCAAATCTTTCCAACCAGCTTTTCAAAACCCAATGATTTCAGGGCATAGGCTGAGGGAGGGCTCTCCCAAGTGGCGGTGTCAGCCAGGGGTCGTGGCCCTTGAAAGGTGTGTAAATCATGGGCTTCCAGCTGGTGAGCGTGACCCAGGCTTCTTGCATGTTGCTCTGGCCGTTCCCTCCACCTGGCCCAACCATCTTATGCCAAGACACCACATGCCGAAACAGCAAACATGGTAAGAACAAAGCTGCTTCCTCCTCCCGGAAGCCTCTCCACACTCTCCAGCCACGGTCACCATTTTCCTCTTTCCTCTGGCCTTCCAAAAACATGTGACTTGTCTTTCCTATGCCACTTCCACGTCCTGCTACTTATGAGGTTATTACCCCGCCTACCTCCTCTTTCGTGTTTTCCTCATATCACACACACATGCATGTCACAGACACGTACCCAAGTCCAAGGGACGGTCCTAACGCTCCCTGCTGAATTTGCAGCTGGACCAGAACCAAGGTGAGAATGAAGTTTTAGTAGTAACCTTACCTCCAAGCGTCCTGGGAACTGGAGCAAAAAGGGAAAAGAAACATACTGGAGTTCTCTAGGACTGCAAAGCCACCTGGATGCCACAGACAGGCATCTGTCTTGTTTTCCTCTAAAACCATTTGTCTCCCACATGGCGAACCTTCAATGAATGTGTACGAAGTCTTCAACAAAGCATATTTTCACCACTATTCACCTGAGGATTCTAGACGAAGTTATCCCACATATTAGTTATCGTAAGTCTGGCCTCACTTTAGTGCCACAAAAGACTGGCTGGTATACTCCAAGCCGTCACTATTACCAAGTTAGTAACATTTCCCCGTTTAATGCAATACATGTAAATCTGACTTTTTTTCTTCTTTTTTTCCCTACCGTAGACACTGGCAGCCTCTCATTAAGTGGAGTATGAAACCTACTGTCACATGTCACCAGCCTGACATATAATAATGGAAGGGGGAGCCATTCAGCTCCGATGTTTCTGTCGTAGATGTGGCTGGGGGGTGGGGGGAGAAAAAGAAGTTTCTGACTCAACCAATTTTCATAAGCACAAATGAAGTCTCACCCACAAATCTAAATCCAGACCTCTTAGAAAAAAGTAACAAATGAAAATTTCAAGTTCCACCGAAAGCATCTACTGGTTTGTTTCTCATATCTTAGTTTTATAATACGGCAAGTTAATTAGCTTTCCTTGGAGACATTGCTCTGTGTGTCTACCAGGACTTGTCAGTCTTTTCTCGAAATCATCACAGCCACCACCATTATGCAATGTGCTAAAAATAAACCCATGGGTCTATGCTGCACAAAATGTTGATACTGACGAAGCCTTAAATGTCCTAGATGCCTTCTTGTTGTGTTATCTATAACCATCTGGAAGGTGTGCTCGAGGTAAGCTTTAAATGGTGGCCTTCAAGGATGGCCGCTACCAGTGCATAATGTGACATCTCCAGGCGGATTAAAGCTCCCCACACACCCAGAGGCCGGCAATCAACGGTGCCTTTTGATGTTTACATTTGAACGAACATCATTTCAAATGCCCTTTTCATTTGATGAGTAAAATAATGGCAGGCCTTTGGCTAGAGGTCAGCCCACCTTGAATTTTCCACCAGTATTTGAATGCCTCTGAAATGTCCCCACAGGTTTCCCACAGAGCACCAAATGGCTGTCATTGAGGGCCAGAGTTCAGACTTTAAGAGTTTCTGGAAAAGACTGTTTTTCACTGAGTGAAGCCTGCAGCGTGGCTGCCTTCATCGCCCAGAGCAGTGTGGCTCCTTCAAGCTGCTCCTTCTAAATACCAAAGAAAATTCTCCACTTTCAGCATCTGATGTGTTCTCATGAATCATACTTTAAGCCAAGCCTGGGTCTAAATGTCACCCACATGCTGACTATACAAGCAACACCAAAAATACTGCTCCAAGGGTGAATCTGCCATCATTTCTGAGATCTTAAATTTTCTGGGAAGCAGATCCCCCCCTCCCCCCAATAATTTTTAAAAATCCTTCTAAATTCTTTTATGCTACCATGAGAGAGTATTACCAAAACCAGATCGTACGAGGAGGGTGATTTTATGTAACTTGGATATCACCATAATTATTACACTAGACGCCATGTACTGAGCAAGGCTCCCACATCCCTCCTCGGGCTGTAGTATCAGCCTGGTCGACTGTATGTGGGTGTAGGGAAAGCACCTGGCCTTTGAAAACATTGGTGGTGTTGAATGTTGCCTGTCCTAAGGAAGAACCAAGGAACTTCCATTTCTGGTGAGTTAATTTTTGACCTTAATGTAACCCTACTTCATTTTGATGAATAACATTCATCTTTACAGTTGAATGAACTTGTCAAGCCAGGCTTTGCTAGTAGTAGGATTCCTACGGGTCCTTCGCCCAGTCGTGCAAGATGCTGTTATCATTAAATACAAAGTGGCAAACTCTTTAAAAAAGATTCTACATAAATCTCTACCTGCAAGACAATGGCTAAATAAACCATAATATAGTTATACTGTGGAATACTATATAGCAGTTAAATCAAACGAGCTAGATCTTTCGGTAACAACATGGACAGATCTCCAAGATAGATTGCCTAGTGCAAAGAGCGAGCCACAGAATGGAACATAAAAAAAATGACATTTATGTAAAAGACAGAATCAAAGACAGCCCCCAGATATAGAACAATACAGCTTTTCTCTAGATAGATATATAAATAAAATGCCTCTGGGTAAGTGCGGTGACAGAATAGATTCAGAAATGACAGTGAGAGGAGACTTTATACTATCCGAAAAGATTTAAGTTAAAAAGAATGAATTCATACATTATCTATGCAATCCAAATTACCCTGAATCCCAGCTGAATATATACGGTTATATTTCAACTGGATCATGAGATGCCATTAGAGGGAGAGCCTACCCATGTTAAAGAAACTGGGGCACGACTGCTCTATTTGGTGATAAATGGACTGTGTTTCTGAGAAGGTGTCTATATGAGCGCACTATGCAGATATCCAGAACCACTAGCCATCAATAAAATGGAAATCTTAATTATAAGCTATAATATAACCATCATCTCCCTCCTTGTAATATATGTTATACATTGCCATCATCTCAGGACAAAAACTTGACACATAGTCATGTCCTGTCAATTACAGCTTTCCAATTCCAAAAGAATCTTTGATGGTTTAGTATGAAAGTCTGCTATTAAAATAAGATGTTGAAAATGTGCAAATATTCAAACCACAAAGCCTAACACTCATTTTAAAAATATGTTCTCTTCTACTTGGTTATCAGTTTCTTCATTTCACCTAAAAAATTACTTACTGGACACCTGACGATGTGCCATGTGGCACAGCCATAGTGGCAAAGATTCCACGTGTGGCTCAGGTCCTGTCTCACTTGGGAGAGGCAGAGTTAACAAATCACAAACTTTCAAACACACCCTTCCTAATTTTCAGTGGCTCAACACAACAAACATTTATTTCTCACTTTCCCCTGGGACCCACGCTGAGAGAGCGGCCCCCATCTGGGATATTGCCAGTCTCATGGCAAAGGACAAATGTCAGTACCGCTCAACGACTCTTAAATCTCCGACTTGGAAATGATGCCATCATTTCTGCTCACATTTCATCAGCCAAAGCAAGACATGCGGCCAAGCTGGGCATCAGCAGGACAAGTGTATATAACCCTCTCCCCAGGAACGGGCAGCAAACATTCTGAATAATAACATAATCCACAAAGACTCAGAGAAAGCTCAAAGTCTACTGCCATTTTACATTATTTGAGGAAGGACAAAAGAATGGATTAGAACTATAAACTTCGAAAGCTTGTAGGTTTTAAGGTCAACTAAATATAGTTTTAAGTTGGAGGTATCAAATAAGCCATCTACCTTTTAGATGTTATATTAACTTAGCAGCAAAGAACACCTCCCATCTTAGTGGCTTAGCACCACATACATTTATTTCTCTCTCGGGTTATAGGTCAGGGCTGCAGAGTGGGAGCCCCTTCCCGCTCATTCTAGGACCAAGGGACGAAGGGACATCCATTGTCTGGGATACACCATTATCAGGTAAAGAAAAGCAGGAGGTAGAGCTGAACAACGAAATCTGTTAATGCTTCTTGCCAGTGGCTACTTCCCACCTCTCTCCTTCCCTCCCTTGCTCCCCACCGCTCAAAGCAAGGCACCAGGGCAAAACTGACCCCGGGTGGAAATGCTCCTGGGTGGGGGGAGGGGGCTGCAAGCCACGTGGCACTGTAGCATCTGTCATCCTTCTACAGGTGGTGGAGCAAATAGGGGGAGACAATACAACCTCTCACAGATGCTCCTTGGTTTCTCTACCTACACCTCGGACTTAGGAATACGTGGACATGTTTGTTCTCTGGATAAATCATTCTTCTTCCCTTTCTTGTAGTCATACGGACTCTTCTGAGGGAAATCATTCAAATGTTATGTTTCTTTGCCCGTTCAGTTAGGCCTGGTGGCTCCTTTAATTAGCTTTATGGTAACCTTTTAAATGGTGATCTGTTCAGGGAAATCTCACATTTAAAAAAACTATTTTTGGGGGGCTTTATTTTGAAATCGCTTTTAAACTCCCAAGTTGCAAAAATAGCGGAGCTCCCGTGTACCCTTCACCCAGCTTACAAAGCCAGAGTGGACAGTCAAAATCCAGAAACAGATATAGGTACAAGATCCTATGGATTTCACCAGTTTTTACATGCACTTGCTGTATGGATGCATGCAATCCCACGCAAATTTAGCACATTTACAGTCATGATGAGAAAAGCTCCATCACCCCAAAGAAGCCTCCTTGTACTAATCCCTTTATGGTCATATGCTACCCACCCTCATCCCTCACCCCCGGCAAGCACTGACCTGTTCTCTATTAGATACATTTTTATAGCATTTTTTTTAAAAGCACCAAATAATGTTTGTGATAATTAAAGATCTGGTTAGCTCCAATGCCATAGTTTGAAAGGAAAATAAAATAGGAACATAAGCAGCATCTTAATTATGTGAACCCTTGCCAGCCCCGAACAAAGTGATTTGTTTCCTAAAAAAAATTCGTGGCCAAGTTTATAGGACTATCTGAGAACAAATCAGAGATAATTGGAAACATATTTATTCAAGAGTTTCCAAGATCCCATCATATCTGTTTAATTTAGTAAAGACAGAATTGGGTTGTCGGTCATGTGAGGAACCCTGTCTGCCATCCTAAGATGGTGTGGGACAAATTCTGAAGCCTAGCATATCACAGTAGGGAGATGCTGCCCTTCTCTGTCATGGACTTGAAAAAGTATAATGTTATTTGCAAGGAGGCTGATTTTCACGGCTCCCTAAAATGCTGGAAGATTCCCCAGCAGCCGGTATTTGTTCAACTGATTAAACACAACAGAGGCGGCAGAAGATGTATCCCTTTCTCTCTCCTGACTGCAAAGTCCAGAGGGGGCAGGATTCTTTCTTTCCTTAGGTACATCTGATTCCTTCTCCAGCTCGCTCAGTACTCCTAATAAATACTTCCCAAATAGCAAGCCCTCCTAGCTCTGCTAAGAGATATTTACTCCCTAGGAGCACCTGGGCTGGGTGGCCTTGTTGATTAAGCATCTGACTCTTGATTTTTGGCTCAGGTCATGATCCTGAGATCGAGCCCCAAGTCAGGCTCTGTGCTGGGCGTGGAGCCTGCTTAAGATGCTCTCTCTCCTCTCCCTCTGCTCCTCCCCTCCTTCGCAAGCGCTCTTGAAGAAGGAAAAAAAAAAAGAGAGATATTTACTACCTGAGGGCCAATGATCTCTTCAGTTATGACCTAACGTGTTTTTTCTTTAATGTGCAGCTTATGGAAAAATATTTTAGTCACTTGTTAGTTTTCAATTGTTTATTCACACATTCATTTATGCAGATAAAATTCTACTCATAAGAAAACCAGAAAATATAGTTAAGTAGAAAGGAAATTATATACATACGTTAATATTTTGACATGTTTCATTCAAGAAAGACGAGAGTGTGTGTTTTCTTGGGAATCACACTAAATAGACTGCTTGTCTAGGGGGTTATTTTTAAAAAACTCATCCTAAACATCTTTTCGTATCATCAAATACAAAGCAGTATCACATTTTACTATATATTTTGTCACTTGGAGGTACCATAATTGGATTTACTCAATCCCCAAGTCCCGGACGTTTGTTTACTATTCACTATTGTAAACGACACTACCACACCGTCTGTGAACACACACCGTGCAAGTGTCTTAGCTCCACAGGATAAAAGTCAGAAGTAGAAATCTTGGGCCAAAGGGACGAACATAAAATATTAAATTTAAAAGCTACCTATCTGTTATAAGCCAAGGGTCTGATTTTGATTAAAGCCACTCTGGTTGTGCTGGATGCTTGCTGAGCCTTCCAGCTAAGCTTCGAAGTAACTAGTTCTAAGTCTCGGCTAAGAAGTGATCCGTTACTCATGGCTGGTCCTTGATTTTTGTCAGGTGCAGGCATCTGTCCTTGAGTTAGGATTCCCCTGGTTGCTCCTGACTGCTGAGAGCCTCCACGAAATGGTGGCTATATATATATTTTTTTCTTTTTCTTTTTTTCCTGAGGCTGCCCTCTTCTCAAGGATTTACTGTTCTTTCTACCGTATCTTTTTGTTCTTCAATCTTTTTTTTGGATAGTAAATCTCCAACCATTTGTCACTTAAGGATGA
Source organism: Ursus maritimus (assembly GCF_017311325.1). Lineage (NCBI taxonomy): Eukaryota > Metazoa > Chordata > Mammalia > Carnivora > Ursidae > Ursus > Ursus maritimus. Next base: position 12,922,930 of record NW_024424897.1, on the reverse strand, counting down.
CTGGTTTAAAGCCATGAAGCGGCAGAACACCTTACAAATTAAAAAAAAAAAAATCTTTCTGGCATTGAGCTTTTCACGGATGCGCTGGGTTTGGTTTGGCAGCTGTGCCTGGGTAAGACCCTTCCATCTCAGCCTTCACTCGTGAGACCAGTGCCGTCACAGGGACAGCCCAGCATCTGCCTCTGCACCCTGCCCATTTCTGTCCAGGCATCTCCGCGCTGGGTGGCTGGTGCTGGCGGATCCAGGGCATGCACGTCTTAAACAGATGTATTCCTTTCTCCCTCCGCCCTTTTTTTTTTTTTTAAACAATGGGAGGTAACACTAATGCACTTCCCTCCAACTGTGACTTTAAATGCATCCCGAGCAAAGAATGCCTCCCAGAACTCTGCCCGAAGAATAATGGCAACAGCAGCACCGCTCAGACGTCCCCGAGAATAGCCTCGGACACCCCCAGTCCTACATCTTCAACTGCTGGCAGTATGGGCGCCGCTCTTAGAAAAATCTCAAGCCTGCCCTTGGGATGGCAGAGATGTACTACGCATGTAGGAGTTGTGTTCTTCTGGTGTTCGTGACGTAAAACAAGTACCAAGCAAAAATAGTGCTGAGAACATGCTACTGCTGACCCTCGCGAAGGGCTGTGTTACAATTAAGGCAGAAATTCAGCACTGTCTGCCCCGCAAGTGGTCAGCCTGGACGCCTGCTTCTCCCCCTGCAGAGGGAGGTAGGTGGTGTCTGGAAGGAGAGGGGAGGGGGTGTGTGGCACATAAAGGTGTTTCTGCAAACACCTCTGATGCTCTTTTTATTTGAAGAGAAATATTGTGATAGCTAGTATTCTTTAAAAAAAATTTTTTTTCCCTCCTTATTAACTGGCTTAACCTGAGGAGAAAAAGGAATCGACATGTAAAGGAAAAGGGGAAATATAACGAAACCCAATGGCAGCCGGTGGTCCCCTATAACCAGTTTGAAGGCAGCCGTAGACCCCGGGAGCTCCACCTGTATGCAGACACCTCCGAGACAAAGTGAGCATGACGTATCTGTTTATCCATTCTTTCTAAGAGGACGCTGCCGCGGGTAGACGGGGTCAGACCACCTCAGGTCTCAAAGGACTTGCATTATTTCCTTTCACCTTGTGACATGGCTGTGGAGGGTTCCAAGAAGGACAGTTCCCAGTTTACACATGAAGGAACTGAAGCTTGGGACTTAAGCAAGATCCATGGCTAGTGAGCAGTAAAATTAAGATCTCAACCCAGGCCTTTGACTCAGTTGATAGGTCCGACCCCATGCTAGATGCTGAACCGAAGGGAGACACAGTAATCGACTGGGCATGAAGGCTCCTTCTGGCATCGAAATGAATTTGATACATAGTGTAGACACCCAAACTTATGTTTTCCAAGTAACTCAAACGGACATAGAGCAGAACACTGTTTTTCCCCCGGAGGACAGAAAAAAAAACTCAACAAAATGTAAAGCAGCATCTAATCTATCATGAAATGGAAGCAAATGTTAACAGTAGTTTCATCCTTAATATCTTTAGATTCCCATTTCTACAATTGCAAACATGTCCAGGCTGGAGGAGAAAGCCAGATACCCTTTAATTCCACTAGAGGGGAATAGAATGACATCAAGGGATGCAAGTCAAGAATTTTAAAGATTGTCACCACTGGAGCAGAGAAGACTCATGCACTCACCACGCTCCTGATGAATTGTGTTTCAGAGCGCGCGTGGCCCTCTCGCCAGAAGTGGTGAAATCGGGCTGAAGCTGTATTCAGCCTCTATGATCACATGCAATTCAAACATTCTGTTCTTTCTAGAAAGTGATTTTTCTATTCTTCTGAATCAAGCCTACAGCATTTGACAGCCACACCAATGTAATTTCACAAAGACTCTAATTGGTATGTGTAAGTGGATATGTTCTGCACAAATAGAAATTTCAATAGGGAGGGTAGTCTGTGACATAAAATACCATGGGAGACTTCCTCATTATCTACCGAGAGATGAAGGATTTGTTCATCCGGCAAACGAGGGGTCCAGCTCAGCGCTGTCCAACAGAACCTTCTGCAGGAGTGGGAACGCCTCACACCTGCCCTGTCCAGTATAGTCACCACCAGCTTCATGCTGAGCTCTTGAAATGTGGGGGTTTCTACTGAGCTGGATTTTTAAATTCTCATTTACTCGTAACTCATTTCAATTTAAATAGCCACAGGTGGCTAGTGGTTACTGTGCTGGACAATACAGATTTAGAACACCCTTCCAGAGACACCCTGTTTGCTCAAGTCTATGCTTCTTTCCTCCTCCTCCTCCTCAGAAGTCCCATGAAGGCAGGCACACACTGGGAGGGAGCTGCGGATTCTCTGCAGATACCTGCACAGGCTGGGCTGTTCATGAGGGGCTGGGCAGCTCTCCTGACCCGACCCTTCATGCAAACCCCACTTTGCTATCCTGAACCAGGACTTAGAGCCATGTATCCAGTCTCCTGATGGCTTCGGGCCCCACTCCACGAGTCCAGCCTGACCACATTCCTTTACACCAGTCGCTGCCTGGCACACACCATTCCCTGGCTCAAACACCTCCAGTGGCTCCCCACTGCCTTGCTCCAGCCCAAATCCAGTTGTCCAGCCTCCTTTCTCCCCACAGGACTCCCTGTCAGCTGCCCACCCTACAACTAGCCTTGGTGTCTGCTCCCAGGCTTCCCTCCCCTACTAGGGAAAGCCCTCTCCTCACTCCTGCCTTGTCTCAGCATGGCTTCTACGCATGCCTCAGGGCCCCTTGAAGGCTGCCTCCTCCCTGAGGCCTCCTCTGATTACCTCCACTATGGTTTCCTTCTTTTGTTTCAGTTGGCTCCCACCCTAACTACCATTTTCTATAAGTTTATAAAGGATCTTTGTTATTTATCTGCTCCTCTGCATACATCCTTTATTTATCCTCACCTCAGGGCCTTTGCACTTGCTGTCCCTGTGCCTGGAACCAGGCACCCAGCTCCTCACATGGATGCCTCCTTGTCATTCAGGGTTCAACTCAGCTTCCCCTCCCCCACACCTGCCCAGAGAGGTTCTCCTTGATTCTCCATCCAAAGGAGTCCTCCACACCGTTATGATGAGCACTAAGTAATGTATAGAATTGCTGAATCACTACACTGTACACCGGAAACTCCTATAACCCTGTATGTTAGCCATACTGGAACTAAATTCTTTTTTTTAAAGAAGCCCTCCAGATACTCTGTATTTATTTTCATTTGTCTTCTCTTCATCTGAAATTATTTTTCTTATATAGTTTTTACTTGTTGAAATTTTGCTTTTTCTGTAAAATGTAAATTCCTTGAGTAGAAGGGACCTTGTGTCTGCCTTCCTCACGGCTGAACCTCTAGTACCCAGAACAGGTCCTGGCATAAAGCAGGCTCTTTGTGAACTTCGGGGGAAGGAATGGATGCTGGAGTCCCTCCGAATGGCCAAGAAACTCAAGAGATCACAGACCATATCTCATACCTCCCGGGACCTCAATACATGTTTGCCGAAGATCGTGACAACTAAAATTCTGGTTATAAACCGATCTGTTTGTAATTGGTTTTCCTCTGTGACTGCTAATCTCGTTTCGCAGATGACAGACGGAGATGGCCACTGTCTGCCTGTGATTAACTATGAGCTCGGTACCCACACGAAGGCTGCAGGCTGAAGATGTGTTATGATTCTTATGCCGTGTACTTTTTAAGACCCTCCTCTTAATGCGGACTCTCTGAATTTAGTTGCCAATCCTTTTTTTTTTTTTTTTTTTAAAGAGATAGAGACAGCCAGCGAGAGAGGGAACACAAGCAGGGGGAGTGGGAGAGGAAGAAGCAGGCTCATAGCAGAAGAGCCTGACGTGGGGCTCGATCCCATAACGCCGGGATCACGCCCTGAGCCGAAGGCAGACGCTTAACCGCTGTGCCACCCAGGCGCCCCGTAGTTGCCAATCCTTGATAAGGTTTAACACAGCAAACACCTCGGAGGATCAGGAGTTATTTTGACACAACTAAATACACCGCCTCCAATGAGATCTTCCCGATTCCATCTGGAACCTCCATGCAGCGAGTGGGGGTACTAGACTAGCTCTTAACCCCTGCCATTCTCGGCCGTTTCTGTGACATTTCCTAAGAAAATACATCGACGTAAACACCAAGAACCTAGGAGGTCCTCAACGGGTAGAATCATGGTTTTGATGAACTTAAAGCAAAAACACAGACACACCCAAGCTACAAAATTATCAACAAGAAAATGCCATTTCATTTCATGCAACTCCAACATTCAGCCATTCTCTTGGGTTGGCTGGTAGGTCTCTGCAGCCTGGTGCCCCAAGGTTTCACTGACTAGGACAGGTCCATCCAAAATTTTGGGAAGAGAAGGGAGACTCCTTAGTTGACAAACATCAAGATCAAACTGAGTCCTCTCCCTGGAACTTGCTGCTCCTCCCTCGTTAGGCTATCAGGGGTTCATAGGTGTTGGAAGCAGATGCATATGCCAGAACTAAGTCTTTGAAAGAGCCTAAGTGAACTTGTGCTGATGAATGGATATAGAATTATTTCTCTTCCATTGCCAGAGGACAACTTCATCATGGAACTTCAGAGCAGAATTATTTTCAGATGCTCCATGATAAAATGGATTTCAAGCCTCCAGGCTATTTTGTTAGCTGCAAGATAGATCTATTTCCCCTTATAAAACATGCAGAGAATAACTGAGAGGGGATCAGGAGAAACTGCAACTTTCCAGGTACAGTAAATGTCTACACTTTCTGTGGACAGTGGACGGCGAGGCGTCGGGACAGGACACGAGCCACTCACAATGTTAGTGTGCTGTTGAAAACGTGCTCACTTTGACTTCTTAGAATCACTCAGCTTCCATTTACTGGGATGCAAATTTCCTCCCAGCCGTAGACACTCCTAGGTTCCTGACCGAAATCCATTCCTTTTTCCCCCCCTACAGATTTCTGGGTTTTGCTGGAAAGACACTTCCCAGCTTCTCTAGCGGCTCTGTAGCTGCCACGTGCTCCAGCCAATATGATGCGAACACAAGCCTGCGGGTCATTTCCAGGAAAGCTGGGTTTTCTGGTTACAGTTGCTTCCCCTTTTCTAGCTTCTTAGCTGGAGAGGGAGTAGCCCTTTATGACCACAGGCAATCCTATTCCCTCTTTGGGAAACAGATTTGGGGCCACTCTCTTAAAAAGGGAACTGGAGTTTTCATAATCTCAGGAAAACAGGCATGAGCTAACCAGGCTGCCCAAGGGGTGGCTGAGCAGTTTTGTGGCTTTTAATCCATTTCATCCACTTTTCACAGAGCTAGAAAGGAGAAGATGGCTTCTGCTTCTTTCTCTTGTTTGGTGTTCACTTGACAGGGGGACAGAGCTCACCGAGGGAGCACTGCTCTTCCGAAACAGAACAGTCTGTTCTGTATGGGCCCCCTCTTGACGGATCTGTGTTCTCAATGACCCCACTGTGGCCATTTAAGGGAACATGTGATCGTGGGGCTGACCTGAATTTTTTTTTCTTAATTACTCAAAAACGCCTGTTTTCTTAGATGTTTTGGGTTGTTCCTAAGTAACAACTGCCCACATCTCAATCTAGCCCCCTTATTACTTTATAACCTCATAATGGGATTAGGAAAGCAAAGAAAGGGTAAAAAAAAAATAAAATTAAAAAAAGGCTTCTGGATGTTTTACAGGCAGCTTTCCTTCTCTCCTTCCCTCCCTCTCAGACGTTGAAAAGGGACTATAATAAACTTCTTAAAACATCTGCTTAATGAGGTTTTGCCTTGAGACAGTGAGTCTGGGAGAGAGAAAGGATGGGTTTCAACACACTTGAGCTTTGCCAAAACCCGTGGCTTTGAGGAATTTGCACAGCCTTGCCATCCCTCAAAGCCTCTTTATTTCATGGATGAAGATAATGATATTCATTTGAGGGGCATATTATGCCCTTCTGTTGCATATACAAACCAGCCTTAATGGATATTTTTAAAAATTTCCCACGGGGAAAATAGGGCATGTGGAAGTGCCAGGCATTCAACTGTCACTTCCAGGGAAAAAAAAAAGAAAAAAAGAAAAAAAAAAACAAAAAACCCGCAACAGTCCTACTTAGATGGAGCCAGCTATTGCTCTCACTGTTAAAAAGCTCTTAATGCTTCTGCCTACACATTTGGCTTTAGGGCTTCCTCCAACCTAGAGCCACCTGCCAGAGTCATAGACTAATTTAGAATAGTTTGCACAGATGACAGGAAAGAGGGTAAAAGACGAGAGACTCCAATTTGCTTCCTTTTGCAACCAGCTCTGACTTCCATAATCCAATATTTAATGAGACAGACTTCGTTGCAGCCGTGTCAGTGAAGAATCACTACTCTGCCATTGTGCAAAGTTATTTCCCGACCTTTGGTCCTTCCACTGCCTTAGAATAACCACACGAAACTGCCACGGCTCTAAGATCTTTTCGGCCTATAAGCCTTAACTTTCTCAGCTCTTGAGCGGAGGGTATGTGATATTTGGGGCTAATTATGCTCTGTGGGATCAATTTCACTCCTATGGGCTCTCCCTCCTTACCTACTTGCCGGGGAGAGTCTAAAGATGCTAGAAATTAATAAAAGAGAACTCAGATGATCAATGGATGGATGCGTAAATGAATGGAGGGAGGGAGGGAGGGAGGGAGGAAAAACTCATGCATAAGGAAGTGGGACATAGTCTCTAGTTAAAACTCTTTAGATATTCAGCAAAGGTCTATGCCGCTGGCCTAGCCTATGTCCCTGCAGAATGCTGACACAGAGTACACATGTAGTACATTTCCCAGAATATGAAATGCTTGAGTCAGACTCTTATTAAAATGCATGAGTAAAGTCTCAAATTCTGTAATCCCTTGTTACTTAATGTCTGCTACTTATTTCTGACAACCATGGAGCTGTTTAATGCCCAGAATGTTCTCAAAATGGTACGTGGAGTGAAAGTTTTTATCACGGTTAAAAAAAAAAAAAAGTCCTAATAGGTCCAGAAATAGTTCATCTGTTTTATAAATGAAATATTTGCACCATGCATCTATAAGAGGGCAGGCGAATAGTAAAGATTACATATGCACACCTAGGGAGGAAATAATGAATGAGAACGTATGCAAGAATGAAGGGACGAACAGCTAAGCTTAATGGAGGCAATCCCGACATCTCCAGACCAGACTCGTTCAATAGTGCACTGAAAGAATAAAGTCACTTTTGACCTGAAAATTAATGTAGCATTTCTTCTGACCCTACGTGAAGGTGACCATGTGGGGCCAACTGAACTTTCAGGACAACATAGGTTTCTGGCACCTGCAAGGCCTCTTAGCCTGATAAAATCTCAGCATCAGTTCAAAATAATGTCAGTGTATCTCTCACTGGAACACAAGCTCCTACTATACCCAACAGTCCTCAAGGTGCTTTATTTCTGAAAGGCCTTCATGTTCTTTACAAGAACTTGACAAAGGCAGTCCTGGTGGTCATCAGATGGTTCAACGACCCAATTTCAACACAGTTTTCAAGAGGGGAGGGGAAATGCTGTGCCCATCTGTGGCCACCATTGGGAAGCCCCCCGGTAGTTTCCTCCCTATTTGGATGTGGGTTTTGGTAGCTGGAGGCAGCTCTGTCTAGCCTGGCAGCTCTCTGCTAGTTCATGCATAATTCACGCAAACGGATGGAACAGGCCCATTAGGGACAAGCCAGGGCCTGCTTCCCCTGGTTCATCATCAAATTTGTTCTCTCTTTTGATCTCAAATCCTCCCCTTTGATAGAGAGGGGGCTGGTGTCAGTCAGATAGTGACAGGAGATTTCTGGTGGCAGATGGACCGGGGGCCACTGAAAGACCAAAGTTAGGCTTCCAACCGAGCCAATGAGCCAGGCAGAGGGAAGTCCAAGAACGAGAGGACAAATGTGAAGAGAAACAGCTCATACCTAGTTAGGCTGAAAGACAGGAAACAGACCAGATATTCCATGTTTAAAACCCAGTCCATCATCCTGTCCCCGTCAGGCCCTGAGATGAAACAGCTCCCGAACGTCTGTGTCCTTTGATCTTAGGCTCTTCGCATTTTTCATCAGAAGGAGACTGGGAATGACATGTTGCAATGTGTTCTGTGTCACTTTTCCAGAGGCTGTCGTTTATAAATGTTCTGTGTTAATCAGAATTATAAATGAGGGACGATTTGTGTGGGTTTTTTTTTTTTTTTTAATATTGTGAGCTTTACTGGCCTGTGTCCTTGCCTTACTCAACCTCCCACCCAGCCACGGGAAATCTAGAATCCCTGCTCCCCTCCAGAAGCTGACCATGGCCCCCACCCTTTAATCCCTCTGATAGCTTCCTATAGCCTGTGAGAATGTCTTGTCAGCTCCCAGCCCCCTCTTCTGCCTCACCTTCCAGCCATTCTGCCCTTTTTCTTCTGGTTGGATCCCTCTGGAGCAGACGCTGATGGCACTTCCCACAATTATAACTAATTAAGTGTGCAAGGATGGCTCAGAGCAAATCTGTCTCATTGAAGTGCAGATTCCACCTGGTGGTTTCCACCATCCTGGGGGTGGGCTCTGGGAGCTGGGGACAGAGGTGCCTGTGCACGCAGCTCCGAGCACCTCTGCATAAATTGCAGAAGTGGACAGAACCAGCCACCATGCAGTTTTCACCCTTGTGGCCCCGGTGCCCAGCACAGTGCCGGAGGCTCGGCAGACGCTGAGAAGACATCCAAAGAATGAACTGAATAAATGAGCAGGTCAATCTCGGCGCTGCAAAGACTCTTCATCACTGCGCCTCCCTCGTTTTACATGCAAGGATGTGTTGAACGATAGCCAGCTCTCTGCCACTGGGCAGAATTAGAATCGGTGTCTTATGGCTGAATGTGCAATGTTCTATCATCATGACTGGGGTGAGGATGGGGAGAGAAGGACCCATACAGCCACTTAAATGTGCTAAATTCTACCTAATGTGTGGATTTCTACCTAATTTTAATTTTTATTTCATTCTTCCCAGAGCTAAAATTCATGGACAATTAGCAAGTCATGATTTGCTAGATCCCAGCCAGACTTGCGGATTGGGCCCTCAGGAAGGGCTGTGAATTACAAAAAAACATGTCTATTTTTCTTGCCTTCTGAAGCCAGGATTCAGAACAGTGATGAATGTCTTGCTGCCTGAAACCTCACTCAGCAAAATGGTTGATAAAAGCATGGAGCAATTTTTCTTTGGTCTGGATCTAGAAGTAAAACACTGCATGCTCCGATGTAGTTCACAGGGCCCCTGGACCTCCGCCCCCTGCCCAACACGCAGGGAGAAGCCAGCCTGACCTGAGGGAAGGGCTGTGGTTCTCAATCAGGATGTTTTTAGGACAGAAACAGGGCTCCATCTATGGTTCACTTTTCAGATCGGACCTTTCATCCCCCAAGTGCTAATCTTCAGAGCCTTACAGAATATAATCCCATTACAGTAGGGAATGCTGGTTACCTACCCCGTCTATCCACTCTCTCTCTCCTTTGTAATAGAATCCCCATTTTGGCTGGGCACATTGAGATTCGCAGTGAAAGAAAACATTTGTCTAGCAGCGAGGTGTGGCCATGTTACAAATGAGGTGTAAGTGTAAGGAAGGACTGGGGCACCTGGGTAGCTCAGTCGGTTGAATGGCCAACTCCTGATTTCAGCTCAGGTCATGATCTCGGGGTCCTGGGATCGAGTCTCACGTTAGATTATGTGCTCAGTGGGGAGTCTGCTTCAGGATTGTTTCTCTACCTCTGCCCCTTCCCTTACTTGCTCTCTAAAATAAATAAACAAACCTTTTATATTAAAAAAAAAATAAGTGTAAGGACTTCCTGAAAAGCCGTTTAAAAGGAGGTCATTCAGCTGGGAGAGGTACCCTTTTCTGCCATTTTGTGGCATGCACCCCAAACATGAGGGCTGGAGCTTCAGCAGCCCTTTTTGGCTATGCCCAGAAGCCAGGAGCTCAGACAGGGTGGCAGAGACAGAGCCTTGTTCCTGACAACCGTAGAGCTGCTCCGTCAATCCTAGCCTACTCCCCTCCATGCTCCTTTCACATGGGAGAGAAGAGAATGCTCTTAGTTCATCTGCTATCATTTGGAATTTTTCTATTGTATACGGATGCCTGCAATTCTTAACTGATAGGCCCATGAATAATAAGGTCTTCATACAAAGTTGGGATGCCTGCAATACATCTATCCCTAAACCCTCTCTGGCAGTAATGACAAAGAGAACACGCACACTCATCTAAAAGAGCCAGGAAAAAGTTACAGGAATTGACATTCGTGGAACACTACGTATTTGACAAACATTGGTATTTCTTAGCCACGATGTTGTATAAGGTAACTACGAACAGTTCCCCCACTTTCACAGATAAGGAAACTGAGGTTCACGCGGCTTAAAGAATCTGTTCCAAATCAGCTCTGAAGTGGCTAAGAGTCACATATTTGGCCTGAGACAGGCATACACACAGGTGAACAGGTAGAAAATGGTAACACTTTAGAGAACTTACCAACAAATTCAGTAAATTGCAATTACATAAGAAACTAGCAAAAAAAAGAAGGTAACTTGACAGAATTAAAAGAGGTAATATATACTGGGGCGCCTGGGTGGCTCAGTCCATTAAGCATCTGCCTTCAGCTCAGTTCTGGGATCGAGTGGGCTCTCTGCTCAGTGGGGAGTCTGCTTCTGCCCCTCCCTCTGCCCCTCCTCCCTGCTTGTGCGCACTCTTGCAAAAATAAAATCTTAAAAAAAAAAAAAAAAGGAGAGAACACACAGAGACACGAGAGAGAAAAAGGCCATGTAAAGACAAAGGCAGAGAGATTGCAAGATGCAGCCATAAGCCAAGGATTGCCATGAGGTGCCAGGGAAAACACAAGGAAGGATTATTCTCTAGAGCCTTTAGAGGGAGCATGGCCCTCCTACTCCTTGATGCTGAACTTCTAGCCTCAGGACCATGAGAGAACACATTTCTGCTGTTTTGAGCTACCAGTCTGTGGCAATTTGTTCTAGCATCCCTAAGAAACTCATAGAGCCTGGGGACACGTAAAGTATCAAAGAGCATTGACCAATGGAGGTATTTCTTATACGGAGATCCGTTTCTGTGTATCTGATAAATAACTCTGTAGGTTGCTGGGCAATTTGACCTTCCGTTTTTGTTCCTCACAACCACCTCTACGCGGTCCTTGACTCAACTCCTAGAAACCTGCACCAGGCTCTGTGATTCAGGCTGAGAACTCTAACGGTCAGTGCCCTACCTCACCTGCTGATGGTGTCCTTGTCATAGAGGTGGGAACAGTCAGCTGTTGTGCGGCAGATACACCAATAAACAGCTGCTAATTAAATTTGGGGATCAGATGTGACTTAATTACGGAAATAGAGGCAATCCTTGTACACAATTGCAACTTGCGTATATTTGCCTAATTCTAAACGTAATGTTCTATTCTGAAATTAACATAATCAAGTTTAGTACACTTATGTTTGAAATATCAAATGAATAAACATGACTTTATACATACTCCATAGTTTTACAAGTCTGTGATGGAGAAACCCAATTATGATAATTTAAAGACAGAAACGATAATTTCCTTCAACTGTCTGCAAGAAAAAAAGGTTTTCTTCTCCTGGAAAAATTCACAATACGACAAATGAGATACTTATCTCTTGAGTTTCCATACAACTTAGCTAAAGACAAAAAACCTCCAATGGAAACAGTCTCAATTGCACATGAGTTTCGAATTTATACGAAAGATCCATAAATATTAAAATGCGCTTGATGGAAAACAGTTACCTCCACTAACTTAGTATTCCCCTCTGTAGGTCTAGCACCTAGCCTAGCAGGCTATAAAAGGATTCACGATTCTATGTAGGTGTTATATTTAATATATTTATATTATCAAGGTCAGATTTCTCCAATAACCGGAATGATCCCTAAAAGTAGGTTATACGGAACTATGGCATAACCCGTCAAGCAGCTTACACCGTCTCTTCGGTGTTTAAAATATTTATTTTTCCATTCGTTTTGCTACTCACACAATGAGACATGCTTAAAATAACACTAGTACTTTTATAATCTCAACAATGAAAAGATAAACAACCCAATTAGAAAATGGGCCAAGGATTTGAACAGACATTTCTCTACAAGAGACATATAATGACCAATGAACATATGAAAAGATCCTCAACATCATTAGCCTTTAGGGAAATGAAAATCAAAACCACAATGAAATGCCACCTGACAGCTGCCAGGAAAATTAGACTTCAAGATCTGCAACAGGTAAGTGTTGGCATGGATGTGGAGTGCTTGGAGCCCTCGTACACCGTTGGTAGGACCGGAACACAGTGCAGCTGGTTTAGAAAATGGTTTGGGGGCACTCAAAATGCTAAACATAAAGTTACCATATGACCCAGCAATCAACTTCCAGAAAACTGAAAAACGTGTGTTCGCACGAAATTTGTATGGTTATGTTCACAGCAGCATTAGTCACAAAAAGTGGACACTGGGGCACCTGGGTGGCTCGGTCGGTGAAGCATCTGACTCTTGATTTCGGCTCAAGGTCATGATCTCAGGGTTGGCACATTAAGCCCTGTGTTGGGCTCTGCGCTGGGCGTGGAGACTGCTTAAGATTCTGTCTCTCCCTCTGCCCCTTCCCCCCGCCAAGAATAAAAAGTGGACACAACCTCAATGTCTGTCAACGGATGAATGGATAAACAAAATGTGGTCTGCCACATGGAATATTATTTGGTCACTGTTCGGGAGCAAGAATTTCTGTGCCCTTCAAGGGACCTTCTAGCTGGACTGAGAACTTACGTGAGACAGATGAACAGGAGAAAATAAAATGTAATAGGTGTACGTGTGAAGAATCCACACAGACACGGAGATTCCAGAGAGAAGGCAAAATGACGTCTGTATGTCAAGGAGAAGGGGGTCTGGGATTTCTGAGGAGAGGAATGCACTTCACAGGGCAATAAAAAGAGCCCATTTTGGCAATTAGATGTTTCCCCAGCCATACAGATGTGTCACATAAAATATATCTCTGCTAATAACCCTTATTCTGGGAAAAACCCCCAATTTAGATTCTTCTATGTGGTTGAGGGAGGACAAAATTTTCTCCTGAGCCCACAAGGTTTGTTTGCACAACTCTGTGAATATACTAAAAATCACTGAACTATATATTTTCAGTGGGTGAAATTTATGTTATGTGAATGTCTCCATAAATCCATAAAAATATGGACTATTTTTAAACACTTGTAACAAAAATGTTAAGCAATATTACTTCATTCACAATTTAAAAAAAAAAACACGCTTGCCAAAGCAAAACAAAAATCAAAGTGGCCCCAACGAGAATTCCTTTCAACTCAGGTATGTGGGATTCCCCATTCTCCTTCCCTCTCTCTCTCTCTCAACCCTTCCCTGCATCTCCTGGGGTACTCGTCCAGTCAGTCAGACGGTTTGACGCATTTTGGACTGAGCTGGACAGCTGCTTGAGGAACTCGATAACAAGGTAACGGTTATGTTGGCCCAACTGGAAGCTCCGACCCATGACTGGCCACACGCACAGTCTAGTCCTGCCCCTCTCACTTTCCAGTCTCTGGCGGGTCTCCCCCATTTCCGCTCTGCACCCGGCCGTGCTGTCCACCAGACGCCGCTCACGACTGGCAGACAGTACAGCACAGTACAGCCCCTTAACCCTCATCTGTCCCTTGTTCTTGTATCACTGGACTTAGGCGGTTGATCACCGCCCGGACTTAGTGGTCAAGGGAAAGCACCACCGTCCATGTTTGAAAAGCCAGTGATTCTCTCGCAATCCCACGGAATGATTGTACGTGCATCCCGAAGAGAAAAATTTGCGAAGAAACGAATCTTACAAAAGTCCCATGTTCTATTTTATTTTTACTGTTTTTAGAGAGAGAGTGGAAAGCAGGGGAGTGGGGAGACAGAATCTTAAGCAGGCTCCACGCTCACAACCCTGAGATCATGACCTGAGCCAAAACCAAGAGTTGGACATTTAACCGACTGAGGCACCCAGGCGCCCCTCCCTTGTTTAAAAAAAAAAATGTTGAGTCATTATATTAGGTTTCTTAATGCTTTTTTAAATTCCAAGACGACCGGTAAAATGATTAGTTTACAAAGGGAATGTGGAGTTGAAAGCTCAGACCTGTGAGGCAGAAACAGGAGTTCCAGATCTCACAAATGGACTGGATGGCCCCTGCTGTTTCTCATCCCTTAGGTGGGAGGAGTGGATTATGCCCCCCAAGGCTGGCTGATTATCAGGATCACCTAGGAACCTTTTTTTTTTAAGTCTTTTCATGATGGAAACTTTCAAATACATGCAAAGAATAGAGAGAACATTTAATCCTGAGTACCCATTTCCAGTTTAAACAATGATCTATTGGCCTGTTCTGTACCCCTGAGAATACCCCTCCACTCTTTCCTCCTCTTTTAACTCTCCTGCAGAGCTTTTCAAGGACACAGATTCCAGGACCACACTCCATGGGCTTCCTTCTGATGGATCAGGTCTATAATGGGACCAGAGAATTGTTTTTGTGTCTCCTGAAGATTCAGTTTGGAAACCAATGCCCTGGAGAGCCCCTGAATTTCTCTCTAGCAACAAAAATTCTATCGGCTTAAGATGTACAAAGCAACAAATGCCACAGGTCAAGTTTATGAAACAATAAAAATACATTTTATGTGCAGTATATATACTTCGCTGTGCTTTGAGCCCCTGATGAAGCAGCTGATGGTCCTTATTTCAATTTGAGTCTGGACTCGGAACCTCGAGAAAGAATAATCTTCACGGCAGGCTGTGGAGATGCCCCCAGGGTTCCAGAATTTAGAACCGCAAAATACAGATCATTCTAGCTACTTGCTTGGATCCAGAGAGAAGTCCACCACCACCAAAGTGAGAACTGAGGTGTGTGGGAAATATGACACAGCCCCCAAACTTCAAAATTGAACCAACTGCTGTGCACTCCACCGCAGGGACACAGTAGTCACCACCAAAACGTTGTCCTATTGCCCATGCACAGGGCTCGCAGTGGGTCAACATTTTTGTCTCTGACAATTTCATCTGTAAGATAATTCCCTGGGACCATCTTAGCTTCCAAATTAATCCAACTTTCTGACAGTGTCTTGTCCAGAACAAAGCATCCAGATCTTTATAGGTAGTTGCAATCAAAAACCAACTTTTCAGCCTTCCCACTAGACTACAGAAAGCCTGAGCAAGGAACTTCTGCATGCTGCATTCTTGCTCTGAGATCACCAAAATCCGAAAAACGGAAGGAACTTCTGGAACCATATAGCTACTCAAACAGAACGAACCTCTTCATTTAAAAATATCACCTTCAATTTCTTGTAACTGGTGTGTCTGTGCAATCAAAATGACAATGTCCACTGAATTAAACGTAAATCCAGAAAAGTGAGACCTGGTTGATCCTATGGGCATCCCAAACAGCCCCTGTACTTAAAGCTCAGACTTCGTGTACCCACGAAAAACCGGGCTACGAGTGAGCAGCTAGCTGGAGGTGGAACCTAGAAATAGCACCGAACCCTTTGTGTGCACCCACGTAGTAAGTACCCTGAGCTGGCTAAGGAACCAGATGTTGCTACAAGAAAAATTAACTTTTATGGCTTGATATACGTTCCTTGGGATCAATACCAACACATACAAGAGGAGAAAATGACATGGTGTTTTCTAAACTAGACCTCAACAATTACCCGAAAATTTTAAATCAAGCTGTGTTTATCTTTATGCAAGATTCAGATTTTTATGTGTTTTTCACAGAGGGTTGGTAGAGGCAATGCATGCCTTCCTCCCCCGAAAGGATAAGTTTTTATAACATAATTCATAGCTTGCTTGCAACAAAGTCTCCGCTTCACTGATTATATATCTGAATTTTTTTCCAAAAA
This sequence comes from Ursus maritimus, assembly GCF_017311325.1. Classification (NCBI taxonomy): domain Eukaryota; kingdom Metazoa; phylum Chordata; class Mammalia; order Carnivora; family Ursidae; genus Ursus; species Ursus maritimus. The sequence goes on along the minus strand of NW_024424897.1, from coordinate 12,907,038 downwards.
ACTATGCAAATTAGAAAAGCAAGAGAATCATTTAACCCTAGAGTGGTTTGGCAAAAGTACAATTAATCCATGGTGTCTTAAGCACATTTTTCTCGTTAAGATAATACTGCCTAATTAATATTTCAATTTGAAAGCCAGTCAAGTAAGCCTGCATCGTTTGGGTTTTATTGATTGAAATAATAAGCATAAAATTAATAAATACTCTAGGGAACAGAACTTTTTTTTATTTTAAAGATTTTATTTATTTGAGAGAGAGAGAGAGCAAGAGCACAAGCAGGGGGAGCAGCAGGCAGAGGGAGAAGCAGGCTCACTGCTGAGCAGGGAGTCTGACTTGGGACTCAACCCCAAGACCCTCTGTGATCATGACCTGAGCTGATGGCAGACACTTAACCAACTGAGCCACCAGGCGCCCCTCGGGAACAGAACTCTTAAAAGTCTACTTATAAAAATGTTTAAAATTTTAAAAGTAACTGCATCACAAAACAAGAAAAAAATTTCCCAGAATCTCACCACAACTCAATCACCAGGTCGTTCTAATATACTTCCTTTTGGTAATTTTAAACAAGTTTCCTTTAGTAAAGGTATACTTAGAGTAACTATAACTTTAAAATCTTACTTTTTCATTTAATATTAAATTTAGTCATGTTGCCATGACTTTAGAATTTTCAAATGAATGGATGAGTCATAATCTGCATCATTACTTCATTATTGAAAGCTAATATCGAAATGGACATATTCATGTATCAAACTTTTTTTTTTTAAAGATTTTATTTATTTATTTGACAGAGATAGAGACAGCCAGCGAGAGAGGGAACACAAGCAGGGGGAGTGGGAGAGGAAGAAGCAGGCTCATAGCGGAGGAGCCTGATGTGGGGCTCGATCCCATAACGCTGGGATCACGCCCTGAGCCGAAGGCAGACGCTTAACCGCTGTGCCACCCAGGCGCCCCCATGTATCAAACTTTTTTATGTTTTTGTATTCTTTTCTTAGAAGAGAGTACTAGAATAGCCACGAATACTTTAGAGCTCTTGATATGTACTGCCAGACAGCTTTCCAAGAGTAGCACCAATTTATAATGCAAACTGACACAGAAAAATACGTGATTAAAAAAATTTTTTTTGCTAAATATGTGAAAAGTGATACTTCATTTTTCTAATTTTAATATTTTTGCCAGAGTGCCAGCATAATTTCTATTAATTATATTCCCTCTATTGTGAGCTCTCTTTTTGAATTATTTTGCCAATTTACCTACCGGAGCACTTTATAAATTTGTATGAGCTCTTTACTAGACTTCTTTAATTCTATTATCTCCTGGTTATTGTTGTTTTGGTTTAACTTTGTTAAAACTGAGAAAAAGAAGCCTCACTCAAATGGAGTCTGTATGAGCTCTTTACTAGACTTCTTTAATTCTATTATCTCCTGGTTATTGTTGTTTTGGTTTAACTTTGTTAAAACTGAGAAAAAGAAGCCTCACTCAAATGGCAGGTGGCTGCCACTTTATCTGGCAGGGACACGAAGGGCTTTCCACTTTACTCCAATGGACTTTTTGTTTATAACAGCCTTCCCACGGACACCTGGGCAGGCTCAGTCGGTTAAGCGTCTGCCTTCGGCTCAGGTCATGATCCCAGGGTCCGGGAGTTGAGTCCCGCATCAGGCTCCTTGCTCAGCAGGGAGCCTGCTTCTCCCTCTGCCTGCCGCTTCCTGTCCTTGTGCTCTCTTTCTGACAAATAAATAAAATCTTTAAAAAAAAAAAAAAAAAGCCTTCCCAACCTCCCCCTTTCCTGTATAAAAAAAAGAGCGTACCTCTCCTTTGTTGTCCGGATTTGCCTATGGTTTTGCCACACCTTGTTTGTCCCAAATTCCAATTCTCTCCTATTCCTGAATAAACCGATCTTTTGCTAGTAAAATAATTGGCAGGTTTTTATTATTTTTTGAGAGCACGCACATGCATATGCACGAGTGGGGATGGGGGAGGGGCAGAGGGAGAGAGAGAACCTTAAGCAGACTCCATGCCCAGCGTAGAGCCCAACACAGGGCTCAATTTCACCACCCTGAGATTGTGACCTGAGCCAAAATCAAGAGTCTGATGCTTAACCGAGCCACCCAGGTGCCCCATTGGCACTTTCGGTTTTAAGGTAACAACTTTATTATATTTAACCCCTTTAAACTCTCAAGTTTATTTTTATGCATGGTATGAAATGAGTCTCTAAATATATTAATACCTCAAATTACTGTTGACTTTATCCCAAATATCTTTTATGGAATAATCTTTCACTTCCCATGGAGAATTATAAATTGATAAGTAAATTGATAAGTAGTAATTCAATTCAGCAGCATCACCCCTCCTCCCCAACTAAAGTGAATACATGCTTAGAAAAATCTGGGTGGCACAGAAAGGAGAGACCAGAATGTCATCGCTTTTCATTTATCTTACACACTGATGACTGTACTTATAAATTTATGTGTGTGTGTGTATACATACATACAATGACATATTGCTATCTCACTGTGGTTTTTGATTAATTCTTCCGTGAGACGCTTGGGGTTTTCCCACCAACAGCGAAGCCATGTTCTGATAGGAAAGGCACAAACCTTTGAAGTCCTACAGGCCTCTTGTCCCCATTGATGAGCTGAGTGAGCAAGGGGAAATCTGAACTCCTGGGCCACAGTTCTTCGGCTGTAAAATGGTGACAGTCATGCCTTTCTCAGGCTGTTAAGTTGCTAGGACTGTGCCGAGAATGCAGTAGGCATCTAATAAGTGGTTGTTGTCACCACTGCCATACATCAGCCCTGTATTTGGAATAAAACAATGTGGAATTGGGTGCCCCCTATAAACACAAGGTCTAGTTTGCAAACCCTGTGTGTACATGATCCCAGGACCACGATGGGATAAGTACTCTGATCAGCTATTCACAAGGAACCCCAGGAGCTCGGGAGAAAAGATGCCCACGTCTAGGGGGAGAGGCAGTGATGGCTCCCAGAGCAGTCAACCCAGACAAACAGTTACTCTTTACCATCCTATTTCAACAACATCCATGCTTCTGCCAAAACGACTTAGCACGCCATTATAGGCAACATAAATGGGTCTTGGTGACTAAAGGTTTATAAAATCCTAAAATTGAAAAGAGAATTGTAATTATTTTATATTATTTTTCAAATTTTATGTTATAAACTGATCCCAGAGAGTCACTTTCTCAGAGAACACAGATCAGTTTGGACTTTGAAGTGGGCTGGGGATTTGGCTAAATCAAGTCATACACTCAAAATCAAGACTTATCTTTTGAGACGCAGATGCTGTTGGCAGGCCTTAAGAGAACCCTCGTTAAGTCCTGTGCGAGAAGGCTTGTACTTTGTCCTGAGCAAATGCTACTGAAACGAATTCCACAAGCCATGTCTTCACTCAGCAGCCAGGCAGACAGACAGACACAGACAGAGAGACAGACAGCTTCATCCAAGATTTGGGCCTACCCAGCGAAGGGACAGAAAAGACCATCTCAGCTACGGCAGACATCTTCACTGCCTTCCTCTTACACATAAAAGCAACACATGGTAAAACAAAATCCTGTTGGGTGGCCTTGAAAACCCATGTTTTCTTCTAGAAAGTAACTCTTACAATATTTAGTGCTCTGAAATTTGCATATGGCTTTAGAAAGTGCTTTATCCTGCCAAAAAGCCTTGCTGTCTCCTGGGCCACCTTCTTTTCCTCACAGATGTTGCCAAAACTTGCTTGAAGCAGGTTTTTTATTTGGAACTAATATCTGTTTTTTTTTTTTTTTCCTTTAACAAACCCTGTTAAATCTTGTTTGCAGGGATGGTTCATGGCAGCAAGATACGGTTCTGGTGGACGTCAGAGGAGAAGCAGGCAGCTGAAGGTGGAAACAGATGGAGGGGAAGGCCTTGGGAAGACGAGGAGGAAGGTAGAAACTCTCGTGTCCGTGGATGGATGAAAGAGATAATGTGGTCTACACGCACAATGGGATATGACACAGCCTCAGAAAGGAAATTCGGACGTAGGCTACAACACAGATGAACTTGGAGGATATGCTAAGCGAAAAAGCCAGTCCCCAAAGGACAAATCTTTAATAGGATGCTGCTGATAGGAGGTCCCTAGAGTAGTGAAATTCAGAGACAGAAAGTAGAGGGATGGCGGTCAGGGGCTGGGAGTGGGGGAATGGGGCGTTCGTGTTTAATGGGGACAGAGCTTCAGTTTGGGAACACAAAAATGTCTGGAGATGGTCATGAGGGTTATACAACAATGTTATTATACTTAATGCCACAGAACTGTACACTAAAAATGGTTAAGATGGTAAACTGTGTATTCTATGTATTTATTACCAAAATTAAAAAAAAAAAATAGACCTCTAACTTGGACTACCCAAGCCTGCTCAGAGATGTCCCGAGCACATACCCTCTGTTCATTTTAAGAAGATTGACAGGGGATTCTATTTAAACGTGTGCATGCTTGTGAATAAGACAGCCTAGACCTAAAATTCTTTTCTTCTCAGCAACCAAAGAAAACACAAATGACATTTTCAAGGCTACGGTCATTCTTTGTCCTAAATGGGGAAAAAAAAAAAATCACGTGAGGCCTTTGGGACAGTGGTGTTCTCTCATTCCTTGTCCTCAGAGAGAGGATGAGCTCAGGAAAGGTCCGAAGGCCGGCATTCGGAGGGCACACAGCAGAGTCACACAAAGCAGCTGGCCCTGGCCTTCCGTTTATTCCGTCACAGAAAATACCTCTGGAGACCGGCTCCAGTTGGTGCTAAAGAATTCCAGAGCAGGAGGGAGGACTCCAGATGGTAGCCCGAGAGCCAGATTCAGAGCCAGAATTACTAAGGTCCACCCTTCAAACCCCACCCTTGCTTCAGGTTCAAACCCAGTGAGTTTTTCTCATCCTACAGCAGCTAAACTATACCATCCCTTGTAATAAAAAACAGGAATTGTTTTAAGTTGAATATTTCTTCAATTTCCTACAAAGGTCCCGAACGTCTGACAGAAAGGACAATCGTCCTCTTTCCATCAGGCACCTAGCACGACACTGATTCCCCCAGAAAGGATGGAAACATGTGGGGGCGGCCTTAATGTCACTGGGCACAAAGCGGGACAGAGCCTGGCTCTGAGCGGTGAAGCGGCAAAGGCAGGAGGGCAAAGGAAAAAACACATCCAATTGAACCTTCCACGACTAAATTACAGTTCTGACTTCTCCTGCCCTGCTCTCGCTTGCTTTTTTAATCTTGTTTTTATGGGGCTCACAGAAGCCACAACACACAGCAAAGGTACAAAGTGGAAAATATGCCGGGAGGTGCCCATCAAGAAGTAAAATTACACTTATCAAGCCCTGGGAGATGACGGATAGGAGCTGCACCCACCAGCTAATTACAGAGCCTAAGGAAGAAGGCTGCGTGCAGAGGAAGCGTCGCTGACAACGTGCGAGCCGGCGTGTTCACGGGCAGCTGTGCAAACGGGGTTGCCCGTGAACCCGGGCACGCCCCGAGACAATCTACCACCCATCTCTACGGGACGAGCCAGCTCGCTTCTGGGCACTTCTGATTCTCCGTGAAAAATGTGCCTGTCGTGTTTCCATCCGGTCAGTCTTTGCAGTCAACAAAACAAGCAGGTTTGGTGCTTGGTGGTAATGGATTTAAACTTCTCTATTAATGCACTATGACAGCACAGTGCGTGGAACTGTGTCCCTCAAAAAGATATGCCCAAGTCCTAACCCCTGGTACCTGTGAATGTGACCTTATTTGGAAGCAGGCTGTTTGCAGAGAGAATTAAGCGGAGGCTCTTGAGATGAAATCCTCCAGAATTCAGGCTGGGCCCTGACTCCGAACCCAATGGCTGATCTCCTTACAAGAAGGAGAGGGAGATTTGAGACCGAGACACAGGGAAGAGGCTCCCTGCAGACAGAGGCAGACCCTGAAATGATATGTCTACAAATCAAGGGCTGCCAGTCGGCCCCAGAAGCAGCGAGAGCCTGACAGCCTGGAAGAAACCTTGCTGACGGCCTGATTTCGGAATTCTGGCCTCCAGAACCGGGAGAGAATAAACGGCTATTGTTTTCCATCACCAAGTTGTGCCAATTTGTCATGGCAGCCCCAGGACGCTAATCCAGATGTTCACTCCCTTGGCAAGGGACTTGAAAAGGCTTCTATCTTGGTCCTACAACTAGGAACATGGATGAAGAGCAAGCCACCCACAGTTCGGAGGCCCCACTTGAACAATGCAATTTTGTAGCAGTGTATGAGACGGCTGAGGCTCCCTGCAGCAGAGAGGAGCAGAGTTCCACTGTAATTTGTAGCTTAATTATTTTCCCCTGGAAGTGGGAGATTATCTTTTTGGATTGGGGGAATTTAACTGTATGCGCGCCAAAGGAAAAACGCCAAGCTATCAACACAGTCTTCGATGATTCCCTTGAATGCGTCAGCCGATAACATGCTCACAGATATAATCTTCCTGGAAGGGCCTGAGTTTGCCCTTTATTAAAGTTACTCAGTCCGCAGTCATGACAGAATAGATTCCAGAAATTTCTTACCAAACTAAAAATAAGGAAGCCATCTGGGAGCGTAATCTACGGCTTTGTTTGCTCTGTACAGCATCATCGAGCAGGAGCCCAGCGTTGGAAAACAGAAGCCTAAAACCCACCGTCATTAGACCCTTCCACCCGACCGCCACGTGCCAGGACAAGACGGCACTGCGAATGCTGGGTGGCGTCATCGGGTTTGGGCTCTGGGAACTCAAGGCTTTCTTCAAACGGTGTCCTTGGATCTCTCCGTGGCATATTCTAATAGGAAAAGAGGGCCAAGACTGCCAATCCTCCCACACAGCAGACCTTTGGGGGTAAGAGCTGACATGGAACAGACTCCCTCTCACACCAACCGTGCCTTCCCGGGCAATCTGCCTTCCAAGCCATGGGGAGTGTCTGCTGAGGCCAACGGCAGAGTGCCACAATTCAGAGCAAAAAGACAGGAGTCAAAAGCACCCGTGACCCAGACTGCTATATGTCCTCTGGTAGCCATTCCTCTCCTCTCTGGGATAGAAACTTCCTCCCACCTGCTCCCTATCCCACCCTCAAGTTTCAGCCTGGTGTCTGCGGGGCTGCTTGGCGAGGACCACATTTCCCAGCCTCTCTTGGGGTTCAGTGTAGCTGTTCCTGGGTTTGTGCCAGCACGCTGTGAACACAAGTCCTATGTGACTCTTCAAGGCCTTGACTTCAAGCCACTGAGCTTTAATGCCCCCCCTTCCCCCCACTTACATGCAAACCAGCTTCAATGATGCAAATAAGGAAAATGAACAGAGCACCAAGATCAAAGAAATCAGGGTCCCTGAAGGACCACACGGAGCAAGGCAGCCCCACCCACCTCAGGACTGCTACATCAGAAGACAGACAAACCTTTAACCTCAGCCACTGTAATTTGGGATCTTTTTTGCAGCTCAGCCTTCACCCTGACTAATCCTCAGGATAGGGCGTTTAAGCACTAGATCAATGCTGCTTTATGTAATGAATTGGTGTTCTTTGGCTGTGAACATTCAGAAAACAAATCGCAAAATCCAGCTGCATCACAGTTTCCCTCCGCACGAGGCTTGGAGTCACTTAACCCAGCGCAGCAGCCCAGGAGGCTCAAAGGAACGGCAGGAGGACCCCGGGCCAGTCGTGCCTGAGTATGATTTACCGTGTGACTCTGAGTAAGTCATTTTATCTCTTTATGTGGACGAGATCTGTGATTCCTCAGATGCACAACAGAAAAAGAACAAAGGAGGAAGTTTTTCATGAAATTATGTAATGCAATCTTTGGAAACACAGTGAGCTTATGCCCTTTCTTCCTTCGTCCCTCCCTCCTCCCTTGTGTTCCTTTGAGGGAAGAGGGGGGTTGAAAAGGGCTTCCTGTGATCAAATGGTGGTTTGGTCAATAGAGCTTCTACTCATTTTCTGTAGCAGCAAACCAGCTCTTTCTTCAAGTCTTATTCAGAAAAAAAGCAAATCCTCATGGCCCATAATTAAATCCCCAGAGCAGGGCACTTTTACTAGGAAAGAGCTATTTAGGAAGTTCCAGAATGATGAATGAAAACGCAATCTTAAAAACTAGAATTTGATTTGAGGTTGCTCTTAAACTGCTGAGGGAATGCTTTTCTCTGCTCCAACAGTTTCCTCACCACAATTAACAAGCTGCAAACAACAGTAGCAGTAACAAAGCTTCCACGCACTAAGCCTTTCCCACCACCAGGTCCCGGGTTCAGCACCTGATAGGCCTTATTCTGCTTGGTTCTCAGAAGGACGCGACGATCACCCTGATTTCACAGATGCAGAAATGCTAGCACAGGGAGGTCAAGTCACTTGCCTAATGTCACAGAGCTGGGATTTGAACCCAGACTGCGTGAGAGCAGAGCTGTGTCCTCGGGGTGATTCTAAGCCCCCATGGCAGGTTCTCAGGGCTGCCGTGCTTCCTTTCAACGGGGGAAGGATCATTCCAGCACGAGCATCCTCTTCAATACCCTCTAGGAGCTGTTCCGCATCTGATGTCCTTGTGCACACCCGAGGACGTTAGCAATATCGTTTACACAACATTTATATAGAACCGGACAGTCAGCAGACCACTTTTCCATCCATTTTGTGACATGAATCTCACGTCTGTGAGGCAGATAAGGCTGGTGTCATTATTAACCCTGACTGTGGGCTGGAGACAGCACAACCGGAGGTTACGGACTCACCTCAAATACAGGTGAGGCTGTACTTCTGTCAAGGTAAGTGATTTACAGCATTTAGAGAGAAAGCTAACGTGTGGCAAGGGTTGTGTCGTGTATCACCCCAAGACCATTTCGGTCCTCTTCCCTTAACGAGAGCTCGGCCTCATTCCTCCCGGGGACAGCCTCCTGCAGCCTGAGCCTGCTACCTCTCTGCTCAACTGCTCTGTGCCGTGGCCTGGATGGTGAGCCCTGACACCTGGGACTGAGGTCATCTCAGCATCTCCATGCTCCCAACCCACAGAAAGTACCCGGCACATGATGGGTGATCAACAACCGTCCCAGGAATGAGTGACCCAGACGACGAGCCCTCCCCCACCACACTAAACAACTTGGGCTATGTACCAAAGTCTTAGCAATGAGCATGGCTTTAGCTCAGTATAATTCCAGGTCTTGGATCTTTTTTTTTTCCACAAGGAAAGATATTCATAAATATCCATGTTCCCTTCAAGGCTGCTTCTTACAGTTAAAAGAGAAAAAAAAAAAAGGAAAGCACAAACATGATCAATATTAAGGAATCGTTTAGAATCCTCAAGGTACAAGGGAAAGCTATGCAGCCATTAAAGTCGACACCATAGAAACATATCCATTAGCCTAGAAATTTTCCAACGTTTAAGGGAAAGGCGAACAATCTAAAACAGTAAGTGCTTTACGACACTTTTGTTATTATACGTTATTCGCACAGTCATATATACATTAGAAACACTTTTTAGAAGTCAAAGTATTGGTTTTGCTTCAAGACAAGTGTAGAACTATGCTTTTTGACAAGGTCTGTAAATACACGGATTGCTTCTGTATTAAGAAAAACATGTCTCCACTTTGGGAGGATGGCAGCTCCTCAACTATGTGCTGCTGGGTGTTGGCAGGCTACTCTAAGCCTTCCAGAAGTCAGAAGAACTTAGGGCTCCGTGTACTGGAGGGGGGCAGGCTGGTGTTCACCTGCGACCTGAGTGATGGCCTCAGCCATTCATCACTGATGTCCCAAACAAGTGAGCGTGGAGAACTGCCAAGAACAAGGGCCTTTTCCTATAGGCAATATTTTTAAAAGGCAAAATAAATCAAAGCGAAAGAAAGAAGGAAAGAAAAAAATACATCTATGAAAGCCTTTTTTTTTTTTTAAGATTTTATTTATCTATTCGACAGAGATAGAGACAGCCAGCAAGAGAGGGAACACAAGCAGGGCGAGTGGGAGAGGAAGAAGCAGGCTCATAGCGGAGGAGCCTGATGTGGGGCTCGATCCCAGAACGCCGGGATCACACCCTGAGACGAAGGCAGACGCTTAACCGCTGTGCCACCCAGGCGCCCCCTATGAAAGCCTTGTCTTGATGACACATCAACAGGAAGTACAATAATCCATGCCCTTAGCATGTCAGCAACTAGTTTCACAAGCAGAATTAACAGACCCTTTTAATAGATGCTTCTCTTCAACACTGAACTGCTTATCCCTATTTCTCATTTTTCTTTCATAAAGAGATTTTAGTGAAAATGTCACAGTCCGAGAGAAGTTACTTGCAAATCATATCACCAAAAAAATAAGCACCCAGAATACGTAAGGAAGTTCTACCACTCAGTGAGAAAAGAACCATCTCTCCCCACCCCCTCCCATTTCCAAAAGTAGAGGAAAAATATGCCAAGGATGTAAACACACGGCTAGTAGCAGCAGCCCCACGGGCTAGTAAACATGCGGAAAGGTGCTTAACCCTCCCAGCAATTACAGAGAAGCAAATGCCTATTTCACACCTGTCAGCATGAAAGGTTTTCATGAATCTTATAAAAGCACTCATTAGTTGGGACTTGAGGAAACCACCCTCTAACACAGCTGGCGGACCGTAAATTGGCACAGGCACTTTGGAAAGCAAAATTGCCAAACCTAGTAAAGATACGCCCACTTTAGGACCCGCAATTCCCTTTCCAAGCATGCCCTGGACCTACAGAAATTCTCTCATGAGTGCAAGGAGAGCTGAAGAAGGTGAGCACAGCAGCTCTGTTTAAAAGAGCATAAATGCAGAAGCAACCTAGCTGTCCACCAGTAGGGGAATGACAAGTTATTGTCACTATGTAACAAAGTGAATGGACTGGATCTACATAAATCAATAATGGGTAAATCTCAAATCCACAGAGGAAAAAAGAAAACAAGTTACAAAAGAATTGGTATTGTGTAATATATGTAACATTTAAAACTACAAAATGGGGGCACCTGGGTGGCTCAGTCGGTTGAACACCTGACTCTTGGTTTCGGCTCAGGTCATGATCTCAGGGTTGTGAGATCGAGTCCCGCACTGGGCTCCTCATGGAGTCTGCTTGAGATTCTCTTCCTCTCCCTCTGCCTCTCCCCTCCCTCCACTCATGTACCTTCTAAAACAAACAAAATCTTAAAACACACACACACACACACAAAATGATGCTAGATAATTAGCCAAATATTTATACACGTGTTGAAAAAGTCTGTAGTAATGATGCACATCCCTTCAGGATGTGGTTACCCAGTTAGCAAGGGGGAAGAAAACGCGATGAATGGTGAGAAGATGAAATAAAATTTGACACAGGAAAACGTCATTACGAAGACACTTCCATAGGGCTGTGGGCACATGGAAAGGGGGGGCTTCAGTGATGCCAGGAAATGTATGGTCATGTTCAGCTTCCACGACTCCAGGATTTTGCTCATTTTCTATTCCAGGAAAATGGAAATCTCTACATTTTGAGTAGACACGATCCGCTGGCCAGCCGCAGACCATACACAGTGGCGGTATATGAGCAACATGGCGGCACGAAGGTAGAAATGGCCCTTCAGTGTTAATGCTGCCTCACGTACCCTCTCTGTGTCCACATCCTGAACCGTGAACCGTGTCAATCTACAGTGCCAGTGACCCTCAGGCCCACCACTGTGGAATGGGGACCACGTCTCCTTTCTACGTCCTGCCCGACCTGGCACTCTGTGGATATGGATACTTAGTCAACATGAAGTGATAACAGATGATGATCACAGGGAAAATCTAGACAGCAGCGGAAGACTGAGTCATCCAGGGAGCGAGCAGCTGAAGGAATGTGGTAAAAGTCCCTTTGAGGTGAAAGCAGGATTCTGTTATTTGGCATCGAAATAGCAACAGTCTTCCATCTAGGGTCAAACCTCAGGGGGCAGAGGTATAGATGGCTTCTTTTAAACCAACTCCTAAGGGACCAGTTACTTACTGGCCTAAGTCAAAAAGGTGAAGCCCTTTCTTCTGATAGAAGTACAGACAATTCTTGTCCTTTGTGTGTTCTGCAGTGACCACTGACCACTAGACTCGCATCACGCCAGTTAAGGATATGACTGGGGGAAATGCTACTAATTCTGCCTATTACCTGAATACCTAGAATACTTTTTTTTAAAGTCGGTATTTTTTTTGAGGCCTTACTAGGTACCGAGTCCTAAGCTGAAGGATAAAAAAAGCGAGGTAAGGGCCAAGTGGGTGGCTGTTTTCACGACCTACCTTGGGGTGGGTTTAGGGTTGCCCCATTTGCGATTTCCAGTCGCCTCCTAGAGGCCCGTTCTCTGCTGGCGCAGGTCAACACGGTTACAGTGCCGTAGCAACCACAGCAACGACAACCACAAATACACGGCCAGGTACTGCCAAAACTCTTCACATTAATTCGCTGAATCCTGTCAACACCCTGCATGGACAGAGAGAGTTCTACTCCATCCCCACATTTGTCGGGATTCACCAACAGATCTGTTGTCAGACATAATCCATCTGAGGACAAGAAAGGTAATGTTAAGGTCAACGTGTGATGGATTTCAGACTCAAAGACACCTATTAATTTCCTGCTATAAGCTGTGCATTGTGCTGACTGCTTTCACATATTCTCCCGCATACTCCTCAGGACCCAGGGAGTTAGATATTATCACCTCCATTTGACAGAAGAGAAGAGCCAATGCTAGGAGACATTTAATAACACCTTCAAGGCCATGCATGAGTGGGGAGCCAGCTTCCAAACTTCAGCTGCCAGCCCCTCACCGCGACAGCTTCCTTACTTCCATTCCAGACTGCCCGTGTTCTAGGGATGGGGGAGGATGTCCCTGTGTGGGAAGCCCTGCTCGGTGGTCAGCTAAAACACCTGCAAAACCAACGACAGTGGGCCCAGTAGTGGCCCCCCAAAAAGAGAAGTCTAAGTCCTAACCCCCAGTATTTGGGAATGTGACCTTCTTTAGAAATCAGGTCTGCACAGATGTAATTAAGGATCTTGTAATCTCTTTAGGTGGGCCCTAAGTCCAATGACTAGTGTTCTTAGAAAGAAGAGGGAGAGGGACGCAGGGGAGAGGCCATGGGGAGGCCGAGCCTGGAGTGATGCTGCCATAGGCCAAGAAACACCCAGAGCTGGAAGAGGTGAGGAAGGACCCTCCCTTGGAGCCTTTGGAGAGAGTGTGGCTCTGCTGACACTTCGATTTTGGACTTCTGGCCTACGGAACAGAGAGCGAATAAAGTTTTGTTTTTTAGGCCACCCAGTTTGTGGGAATTTGTGACAGCAGTCCTGGGAAACTATCCCCACCTTTACCTCACAGATCTGCTTGAAGCCAAGCCACAAGACATAGAGGCAGAAAGAATGCAGAGGAGAGGCAGGGACAAGGGACAGGGGACTCCTCTCCAGTTGGGATGGGTCTAGCCTCCAGCCCACCCAGCAGACTTCTTTGAACTTGAACCAAACCAATGAGAGAAAAACACCAGCACGCTTAGAATACGTATCACCAGCTTCTCAGAATACTTTTACCTGCTTAAGGGTTTAGGCTGTGGGTCTTAATTTTATGACACACACCTCTGTGATCTTAGAGTTGCAATGGAGAGAATTTATTTTGGAGAGAGAACATAATATCTAGGCTTTCCTCCCATCTTGCCTTTTTAAAAGGCAAATCCATCTTAAAGAAAAAAAAAAAACCTCATCACCCATAATCTTACTACAGTAACAGATTTCTCATTTTCAAAAACTACCTCTCGATTAAAATATTTTTTCCTTTGCTCTTTCACCAAAGTGATTATATACATATACATGGTTGTTTTTTGTGGTTTTTTTTGGGGGTGGGGCTCATTTAACTAAACACGGACCCAGGAGTTGTTTGATTTCCATCAAAGATTCATGAGAACAGCACTGTAATTCTTTAAAAATGTTTCTCCCCAAAGAAACTAACCATTGACTGTGACTTCCTCCAGGATGTTACTTTAAAGTCTCCGAGGAATAAATCCATTTTGCACAGTATTTAAGGCTTTATCACCCATTCTTAACCCCTGCATTCTAGCATGTCTCTGAGTCCCCAAACAGAAAAGGACCAGCTCAGGAGTAGATGTCTAGAGCTGTTAATAAGACAACGAGGTAGACAGAAAATCAGCAAATCATAAAGCAATACCCCATGAGGGTTTTTTTTCCCCCAGAAAACCTGTCATTTCTAGAGTTCACATACCCAGGAGCCGCAACTATCTTTACCAGGCATCAGAGCCAAACCATAACGTATTTACCAAGTGAAAAGAAAAAAATCCCAGCAAACACAGAGCACTTACTCTGTGCCTGGACTGTCTGAAAACTCCTAACCCTTATTCATTTACTCCATCCTCGCACCAACACGAGGTAATAAATAGGATTTTCCTGCACTTTCCAGATGGGGAAACGGGAGCAGACAGGGTGAGTGACAGCACCCCAGGACACACATCTCCTAAATGGGAAGCTGGAATCCCTCCAGGCTATCTGGCCCTGGAGTCTGCTTTGCTCTTGCCCCTGTGTTAGGTAAAGCTCACATTCTTAAGAGCCCAGCTGAGGGTCTGACACACTTTCTCTCCCCCACTTTAGGTCATCTGAAGGCTGCTACTAGGGAAGAGTAAGGTAGATTCCATGGAGAAGGTAGGCCAGGTGGAGTTACGGCTCACATCCTGCAGCCACCAGGGGAAGAGAAAACTGTACAGTGTAGACAAGCTAACAAAGTCCTAGAGCTAAGAGAGAGTTTGATATGGAAGCAGAGTTCTCCTCTTAGCCATGAACACCTCGAGTCGCCTCTGGAGGAGGAGGGCGAGGAGAAGGAGCAAAGATCATGGACCAAATGTTGGGCATGGTACAGAGAAAATGTCTACAGACAGGACACTACCATCAAGGGTGATATCCAAAATACTGAAGAGCTCGCACAGCCTGGGTCCTGGAGCTCTGATCAATCAGACGGACTCCTTCTACCCATGCCAAGCTAGCAGAGCCACGCTGCTGTGAGCAGCTGAATACCCATCCCATGAAGAGGAAACCGGTCCAGAGAAGTAACTCATCCACAGAGATGCAGCAAGAGGGCAGGGCCGGGCATTCTACACCACGGTGCCCAAATTTACGGAGAAATTGCCCCCAGCTCAAGCTGAGAACATAGAGAAGTTTGACATTTTTAGAGAGATTCCCCTCAAGTGTAGTTAAAGTTATAAGAAAAAAAAAAAGGGATAGTACTTTGTATGTGACTAGCATATGAACTTCGCATCTCGGTGTCCATAAATCAAGTTTTCTGGAGCAGAGCCACACACGCGCGCGTGTATCTTGTCCGGGGCTGCTTCTGCATCCCGGCGGCCGAGTGAGTGGCTTCCACAGAGACCACGTGGGTGGCAAAGCAGGAAATATTTAGTATCTGGCCCTTTCCAGAAAAAGCTTGCCAGTCGCTGGTCTAGAAATTTGGGATAATTTCTTTCTCAAATGATAAAAAAAAAAAAAAGGCAGTAACATATTAATAGGACAATTTGCAAATAACAGTCATCATAATCACTAAACTCTATAAATTCTAAAGGGTGGCATTGTGCCAAGTCTGATCCCTGACAGACAGCCTTCCTCTGATGAGACTGCCTTTCCACTCATCTGATTTTAATTTCTAGGAACATGGGATACACCGAAGATCCAGGAAACAATTTTTTTAAATCCCAAATTTCATCTTAGATGTACATCCTCCAACACTATGATTCCATGGGCAAAAACTTCAAAAACAGGCAAAACTAATCCAGGTTATCAGGAGTGAGGGTAGCCTTTCCCTTCGTGGGGAGGGCAGTGAACAGAAGGGACGTGCGGGGAACACGGCAGGCACTAACGTTCTGCTTTTGGAGCTGGGGGCAGGTTACACGGCTGTGTTCAGGGGCTGAAAATCCACCCGCACGTGGATGAGATTGCCCTTTTTACGACGCGTGTTTTAATGTCAGTAGGAGTTTATGTTAACAAACGGGCAGCCGAATACTTGGCTATGTGGAAGGTCATGTGCTCGATGTTCGTTCTCAGATCCAGACATGCTCAGAACACACAAAACTCTGAACCCAAACACCGCTCCGTGATCTCATGTTGAATAACAGAGGCTCCGAGGCCCACAAGGGAAGCCAGGAAGGAGGGTCGGCCTGGTACCATCCCAGCCGGCCATCCACTGCCAAATCCTGCTGGCTTCCCAGCACGGCAGAGTCTCTGGGTCTTGGAGAGCCAAGCAGGTGTGCAGTAGCCGAGAAAGCAGGGCATGGATTGGCCTGCCATTAAGGAACCTCTTGACTCCGCAAAAATGTGAAGCTGGAAGAGAGATCCTGGCCACTCATGCTATGAAAGGAATGGAAATTTTAGCTTTAACGACAGACCACGGGTACCCCACAGGAAATAGGTCTTATTTAGGGTATAAATTTAAAGAAAACATCATCCATGACAGTTGTCAAAGGACAGTAAGGCGGATTTTGTTCTGGAGCTCTACTGCAGGGGGGACAGGAATGAGCACGCAGGGCTCTTCCACAGGGGACAGAGGTGGGCTCGACATTGGAGGCAACAAGGAGAAGTGCAAACACACCGCAAAAGAGCAGGTGGGGGTCAGCAGCGGAACAATTCGTAACAGGAAGCATCAGGGGTGAGGGAGGATTCGTGCAGGCAGGCCAAGGCAATCAGACGTCCCCTGGGGGAGGGCCGTGGGTGAAGAATGGGAGCACACCTGGAGTGTGATTGGATTTTGGGGGGTTCTGCATAAACCGACTTAGCGAGATGCTTGCTACAACCGGACAACGAAGACACGTGAACCCCAACGTCAGGGCGGGTTGAGAAGAGAATTCTGAAGAGAGAACCCTGAGTTTGGTCAAGGAGAACCTGTGCCAAAGCAACAGCAGCCCAGCAGTGTGAAGGTCGCACCCAAGTGAAGATGAACGACACAATTACTGATACCGGACTTCTTACTCCGTAAATCTTGCCTCGATTCTTTAACGTGCTTATTGAAAGCCCACATGTGTGGGGGGGTCTTGAGATGCTGGACTCACTGGGAGGATCTGGAACTCTAGCAAGGTGGGGGAGAGGTCCACATGCAGACAGAGACACCAGCACCCGACTTCGAAGGACAGCTAGGAAAGGACCGGTGAAGGAAGGAGGGAAATCCAACCACTCCCACTTTTCCCTTCTCCTTGCTCCCTCCCCATGACTCCCCTTCCATCCAGGGCCTTCACAAGCAAGGAGACTGACCCCTTAGAAGCACAAATGAGATCCTGTCACTCCCTAAACTGCTGATACACATTTCCTGGCCCTGTCTCTGCCTTCTGGCCTCAACTTGCTGGACCAAGCTACAGCCCCATATGCCTCTTTGCAAGGCCTTGACAGGACCAAACAAGGGAACACAAGATTAGAGCATGCGCTTGGGATCCAGACTAGCCAGGCTTAAATCCCACCACCCTATAAGCCTCTCTGTGCCTTAATTTCCACATCTATAAAACAGGGATGACAAAAGCACCCAGTGTGTGGGGTTTTGGGAGTCAAGAGAGGCCAAGCCCTTCAGCCGGTGCCTGGCACAGAGCAAACCACAGCAAGCGTGTGCCTTGGTGGCCACCACTGCTATTAGACCTCTCCTTCCTCAGGGCCTTCACCCATCTTGGTCCTTGGTCCTGCAAAAATCTCTCCTCAGGCTCCCACACCTCCCTGAAGCTATTTCCCACCTTGATTTCAGCTTAAATGGCACACCACTGACTCCTGGTCTGCCTCTCTCCCATCAGTCTCATGGCTCCGGTCACCATATTTACTCACATAATTACTGCTGTGATGATTGGAGGTCTATCTTCCCTACTAGTCTGTACGTATCGTGATACACGAGGGAGCAAAGCCACTTGTGTCTACTTGCATCCCCAGCACCACTGTGGGTGCTTTACTTAGGGGCTCACTGCAGAACACGTGAGTAAACATATTCCAGGGAAAAGCAGCAGCCCATGCCTGAAATGCAAGTAGCCCCTTGTAAGGGAGACAAAGGGGAGAAGCAAGGGACAGAGCTAGACAGGACAGGGACAGAGGTAGACAGGTTAGGTTAGGTTATAAAGGTTGGCGCAGGGAGCCACTGAAAGATCTGAAACAGAAGTGTGTGCATCAGGGGTATGATTCACAGTGCGGAGGGGGCCAGGGCAAGACCGGAGATGTAATCCCCCAACTGACCGCACCATGGCAGTCACAGATCTGGAGGAGGACATGAGCCACCACGATGGGAGGTCTGATTTGAAGTGATGTAGGAGGGCCGGAACTGGGTGACCTATGGACAGAGCTACTCTTTTAGGATGATTAGTTATCAATATCCCTTGTTTTCTTCCTTTTTATTTACCACTTGGAGGAAGGAACAGTTTGTGCAAACCAAACCAACCCCCAAAAGGTTTATGGTCTCATCTATGTTTTGTTCTTGTTGACCAGATGGCTGGATGGCTTGCTGAGCTCACCTCGTCTAAGACGGGCATTTCCTGGACCGTCACTCTTAGGAGATGAATATAAACAGGAGGGCTCCTCCATGATGAATTCCTCTGCCACTTTATCCTTCTCCAAGGCTTTGAAACCCATTAAGCTGGAGAGTTTCTCAAAGACAAACCCGTGTGGACATGACCTGCAGGAGCCCCTGCCAGCATGTGGGGCTCTACCTGCCACAGGTGCAGAGTCTCAAGAGTGCTGACCTGGGCGGGGGCTAAGGATGCCCTGACTCTGGGACAAGATGAAAAGCAATTTATCAAAGAAGGACAATGAATGTCGGGGTGTGTGTGTGTGTGTGTGTGTGTGTGTGTGTGTGTTTTAAATTCAGCCTCTTCCTCCTTCACCGATGAAAAGAAAACCAGTTTCTGAGTCCGGCATTTGGAAGGTAGCTGAGGGGAGATGGACGGAAAAGCGTTAAGAGCTAAGTGAGCGGAGGCAGCGTCAGACATGTAGCCTGCACCCCGGGCTGGTCTGCTCCGGCTGGGTGTGGGAAGGGGTCAATTAGCAGCTCGGTAGCTCGTGGGAGGGAGGCAGGCGGAGAGGCTCCGAAGCAGAGCGCACACGATGGACAACAATGACTCACAAGGCATCGGGGACAGGAGAGGAGCAGCTCTCTCCCCTCCACCCCACCTCGGTGTCATTCTCTGCTCTAAGGATAAATGTGACAGGGACTTATGGTTAAGAGGCTGTTGTATGCTCATGCTTTGGACCCAGCCTCCCTCAGCCCCAAATACATGCGTGCATGCATGTGTACGTACACACACACACACACACACACACACACACACAGAAATATGAAAAGACATAGTCCTCCCCCACACAAAAGAAGCATCTCTACAGGGTAGAGATGGAGCGGAAACCCAAAGACATAACCAGAGCTGAAGCTGCAGGCCACTGAGCTCCAGGTCGGAAGCAGCCAAGGGGACGGCAGTGGCAGCTCCCGCAGACAGACACTGAAAGTGTCTAGGCAAGGAGTGGGGAGTGGGTTCGGTTTCAACAAGGCTGGGGCTGAGACCACCCCCCTCCCAGAAGACTCCCGTGCCCAGGCCACATGCCACATTCTGGAAGGTGCTTGACCTCAGCACCCACATTTGCTTTATAGTCTCCTCTGGAGAAGGAGCTTGCACCATGAACATGGCAGCAGAAACGAAGGCCTTGACCACTGGAGCAGGGGATCCGAAAGCCCATCTCCAGAACCCTGACGGAAGGCCCGCTGTGCCCTTCCACGTGCGGCCGACCCGAGGCCGTGTATCTCACCATCTTTCAACCCCTCTGGCTAAAGACTGCTCCGATCAAAAGCACATCGCTACCTTCCAGAGAAACAACTTAAGGGTCTGAGAAGGGAGAAATGAAAGAACACAAAAGCCCTCCATAAACACTTTGCAAGTGACACAGAGAGCTGAGGGCCCCTCACTCGGGGGATAGGAGTGGAGCCTGGCTGCTGGCCCTGGGAGGGATCCCCACTGAAGGATGGGCCCTCTAACTTACAAGCGACCAGCTGAGCCATCAAATTAAATGAAATTTCAAGCCTGGTCAAGTGGTACCTGGATATCAAATTTCTCTTGTTTTGTGAAGAGCAGAAATGAAATTTCGGGATGGAGAGAGTCTTCAAGCACCTTGCAAAAATCAATAGGAAGCAAATCATATGCCGACGTAAAGAGCCATGGGCTTCGGCACTTCAAAAGGCACTTATTTCAAATTATAGACTGGCCCAGAATTCAAGTTCTTCCTTCATCTTAATAATATCTAGAGTGGGGGCTTAAGTCTCTCTCATGCTTCAAATTAATTTCATGAGGTCCAAATCTGAGCTTCATACTTTGCCAATCACCACAGAAGCTGGTGCTAGAACCGAAATGAATTTCTCTTGGCTCACCTGCCCACACTACCCCCTCTGCACGGGTATAACCGCGCACCATCAAACTGGGTATCCTTGTGTTTGACCCTGTTGTAACGGATTTTCTGCGTTGTGACATCGTCTTCTTAGCCACCACTTGGAACCATTATAACTTATTTTGCCTTTCCTCCAGTTACGGAATGATAAGGTGTTTCTAATTTTATGTACAATTATTAACACTAACACGAGTGTTTATCCAGACACTGTCCTTAAGTGTTACTTCATTTAACACAACATGACACGAAGGTGATAACAGGCAATGTTTTCTGAGTGTCTTCTAGGTGCCAGACCGGGTTCTGAGTGCTTTGCATACTAAAATTTCATTTTAATCCTCACAAACATACTCTGAGGCAGAGACTGTTGTCATCCCCATGTAAAGATGTGGAAACTGAGGTTAGGTTAGAGGTTAAGCAACTTGCCCGAGGCGCAGGGCTGGTAGACAGCCATTTGGACTCAAGTATAACGGAGATCAGCCCAACCTCTGTAGACTGTGTACTACTCCAGGGCTGAGCATTTCCACACAAACAGCTTTCTAAATACGCATTCATTCTTCAATAAACATATAAGTGCAATGGCCAGGTCAAGGTTCTACGGGAGTCTCCCTGACCCCTGGGGGATACATTCCAGGGCCGTCAATGGATGCCTGAGACCACGGAGAGGACCAAACCCTACACTGTTTTCTCCTACACACACAGACCTAGAACAAATTTCTAAATTAGGCACGGTAAAGATTAATAACAGAGTAAAACAGAACACTTATAACAACGTCCTGTCACGCGAGTGCAGGCTCTCAAATGGTCTCACTGCACCGTACTCACCCTTCTTGCGTGGACAGGAGATACGACGCCTGCAGGACAAGATGAAGCGAGGTGCATGAGGTAGGCATCATGACACAGTATTAGGCGACTACGGGCCTCCGACACAATGTGTTAGGGGGACCTTCATCTGCTTCCCGACTGCGGTGGACAGTGGGTAAGCTAAAGCCACAAATAAATGGGGCTGTGTATTGTGTAAATGGTAAAGTGTATTGACACACATTGCCAAATTCATTTCCAGAAAGGCGGTATCAACTCACAGGCCACAGACAAGTTACAAAACTGCCATTTTGAGTTTACGTACCTTACCAATGCGGGCTGGCGCGATGTCATTATAATTAAATCAGTAGGATCTTGTTTCACATTGTTTTACTACCCTCGAGGCCATTTTTCTAAATGCAAATTTACAAGTGGTATTGCTTTTGGGAAGGTGGAATGTGTTTATGAGCTAGGTGGATATTCTGGTGGGTGGATACGGCCCTTCAAACTGAAAAGCAAGACTTAGGAGGCATCTAGCTCGCTAAAAACAGCAAAGCATAAAGTCAAGGAATAATGTTATGTTTTGTTATAAGTGCTTGTCAATATTTTTCTAACAAATTATCCTTTGAATTTTGGGTGATTTGTTTCTTCATACTTTTGGGGTATTGTTAGAAATTTCTGTAAATAGCATAATCAGAAAAACAGACATTTTCAAATGGAGGTTTGGCGGGGAAAGGTGATAGGTAGGTAGTGTTTTCCACTTTCTATAATAGAGTAATCACCTAAGTTTCCTTGATTTCAGTGGAATAAGAATAGATCAAGAGCTCTTGGGGGAATAATTATGGGCTTAGAGATTTTTTTTTTTTAAGAGGAGGGAGGGGCAGAGGGAGAGAGAGAATCTTAAGCAGGCTCCACGCCCAGCAGGGAGCCCAGATATGGGGCTCAATCTCACAACCCTGAGACCGCGACTTGAGCCAAAATCAAGAGTCAAATGCTTCACTGAGCCACCCAGGTGCCCACATTCTTAAAGACTGATAAGGGCATTCCAGAAGCACGGGCTTACCTGCTGATGGCAGGGCTGTTATACTCTTGTATCAACTGACCACTGTCCAACCCACCTTGAAAGAAGAGTTGCTGTTTTAGTGGTTTTAACTTACCTTGTTGAGGATCTCAGCATCACAGACCACAACCAATGAATTATTTCTTAATCAATGTACTGAACAAACAGCACCCCAGTTATGGGGGGACGTGTTGAGACAGAATACCATTATAACACGGTAACATGCATGAAATGTTCCCTACACCCTAACGTAGACTAGTTATGTCTGTGTCCAATGATCTTTTAAATCTCAGTAGTAAAATCCATCAACCCTCCCTGCTTCAGAGGGACCTCCCTTTTATCTGTCTTACAATACTGAGGTTCAGTGGAAGGTTTTATTTGTAGAACTATACATCTGTCGCTAAACAAGTTTTCAAACCAAAGGCTTAGATCAATAGTCTGTTTTCTGAGAAGAACAATTTCCAAAGAACTCACTTAGGAAGGTTGTTCAAATAAACAGAGGTTGATTAAAACATAGGTTTTTGCTCCTCACATATATTTCTTCTGACCAATTCATTTGATGAAAGGTTCCAAATTAGCTTTTTCTTCCATTAAGGAGAACATTCCAAATATCAGCGATAAAAGTTAAAGTGATCAAGTAGTCTTTTGCAAGTGAAAAAAACCATCAGCAAAAAGGCCACCTACTGAATGGGAAAAGATATTTGTAAATCCTACATCTCCTAAGGGGTTAATACCAAATTACATAAAGAACTTACACAACTGAAATTAAAAAAAAAAAAGCCCAATTAAAAAATTGGCAGAGGACTTGAGTAGACATTTTTTCCTACGACGACATCCAGATGGCCAATGGGCACGTGAAAAGATGCTCAACATCCCTCATCAGCGAAATGCACATCAAAACTACAATGGGGTATCACCTCACACCTGTCAGAGTGGCTCTCATTCAAAAAGACAAAAATAACAAGTGTTGGCAAAGATGTGGAGAAAAGGGAGCCCTCATACACTGCGGATGATGAAAACTGATGCAGCTGCTACTATCGAAAACAGGATGGCGTTTCCTCCAAAAATTAAAACCAGAACTACCATAGACTTCTGCAATTCCACTTCTGGGTATCTACCCAAAAACAAAACAAAACACGAAACCCCAGAAGAAATACATGAACCCCTATGTTCACTGCAGCACTATTTACAAGAGCCAAGATATGAAGCAACGCAAGTGCCTGTCCATAGATGAATCGATAAAGATGGTATGTATGTGTACGTACACACACACACACGCACGCACGCACGCACAGTGGAACATTATTCAGCCACAAAAAATGAGATCTTGCCATTTGCAACAACATGGCTGGACCTAGAGGGTATTTATGCTAAGTGAAATAAGTCGAAGAAATATAAATACCAATAATATTGTAATAACTTTGTATGGTGACAGGTATCTAGACTCATCATGGGGATCATTTTGTAATGTATAAAAGTATCAAATCCTATGATATAGCTATGAAATAGGATATTGTATGTCAAACTTCAATAAAAAATGACTAGTGTCAAACTCATTTTTAACTTGGAATATTATCTGTTAACAGGCAAATAATTAAGGTTAAACATATCTGTATATGCAGAGAAAAATTACTTCGGAAATACAGGTACAAAGACCAGTGATTTCCTGAACCAGTTCCTTGCCTGTATATTCAACCATCCCATGTGGTCAAGTAATAACCTGCAAAGAGAGAAATAAGTATGTACAATTCTGCAATAGGATAGGATTTAGGAATAAGATAATTTTATATGTTAAGATTTCCCCAAAATTCTTCCATCGAGTTGACTTTTTAAAAATTGTGCTTTGGTTTTTACACCTCCTGTGTCTACAAACACTAAGAAATTTAAGAAGCATATGTCAACGTGATTAGAACCTCACTGGAAGGTATGACTTATGCAAGCAATTTACACTATCATCACAATTTGCAAACTGTTCTCACGTATTACCCCACTGAATCTTCACAGCCATCTTCGAGATGGGGCTAGGATTTCCATATGTAGCTCTAATGTTATTTTACTAGGAGGGGGATACCTGTAGAGAGTGGCTGAAAGACTTGCTCCAGGTCAGGACTAGATGCTGAACCTAGAACCCAGGGCTCCTGGCTTCCAGCCCAGAGTACATCCCACTGGATTATGCTGTCAATCTGCTAATGAAAATTTCATTCCCAGAATTCAGGTTGAAAAGTGTATAGCTATTTAAATACTCAGCTCTAGACAAGCACAGTTATATCAAGACGTTACATACAATTTTAATAGGAAAACTGCCAAAACTAGCAAAGAATGGTAGGGAAGCCCGAAAAAAGAGCTAAAGCAGAGTCTTTCACACCACAAGCAAGTGATTTAGCAATATCACAATCTCACTTTCTACTCATTGGCATCCTTCCTCCGCTTACCAAGGCTTCAGACACACCATGCAGACACTATCACCCAACGGCACAGTAGCCTGGGTGTTTGAAAACACTTCTAAAATGAACTTTTCTTTCATTGGGTATAAGGATATTTTTACATACACATAACGCACAGCCCGATGAATTAGCCCCTGAGCCCCTCCATGTATCCACCACCCAATCAATAGTCACAAGGGAACCAGAACCCCAGAGGTTCCCTTGTGCTTCTTCAAGTCACCATCCTCTCCAACACGGTAGTGATGACCTTGATGCCGGGCACCACTGGTACTTTTTGCCTCTTTTGAACTTTATACATATGGAATCATAAAAATACAAATTGTACCTCGATTCTGTAGCTCAACATGATGTCTGAGAGAATCACATTTTTGTTACAGAGTATTATTTCGTTGTAGGATTATACCAAAAACTCCATGCTACCTGTGCGGGACACGTGGGTTGTTTCTAGATCAAGGCAATCGTGAATACGGCTATCAATGTTTTGTATGTGACTCTTGCTACACCTAGGTACATATTTCTTTTGGGTATTCACCCGAGGAAGCGGAATTATCATCACGGGGGTTATGCTCAGCTTCCGTCAATATGGGCCATTTCCCAAAACGGCTGCAATGACGTATAACCCTCGCCAGCAAGTCTCTCTCAGCACTTAGCATTATGGGGTTTTATTTTATTCTTCACAAGTGGTTGTGGGTTCTCACTACAGTTTGTTTGCCCTCCCCTGATGACCAATGAGGTGGGGGACCTTTTCACGTGTTTACGGCCCGTGTGTATACCCTCCTTCGTGAAATGTACCAAGCCACTGCCTGTTTGTCTACTGAATGATCTTATCGCTCTGTAGGAATTTTTATTCTGGACTCAAGACTTTTACTAGTTATAAATGTTGCAAACCTCTCTCCCCGCCTTGCCAGCTTACCTTTCATTCTTTCAATGGCTCAATGAACACATTCTCAATTTTACTGTAGTCGAATATATTAGCCTTCATGGTCAGTGTTTTACGTTCTGTTTAAACACAATTCTCTGTAATTTCGTTTTCTAGAAACATTACTGTTTTACAATTACAATTAGATCTATCTATCCGGAACTGGTTTTGTGTAAAGTGTGATTTGGTTGAGATTTTTTTTTTTTTTAATATGGCCACTCATTTATTGACTCTCTCTTCCCTACTCCTCAGCAGTTGAAGGCATATCTTTAACATGAAAATGTTGCCTTTCAATGTATACAGAAAAAAAATGCCCAGAGACCTCAAGTTTCAGTCTTCCATTAACCTAAGCATACTTGCCTAATTCCCATAGGAAAAGGGAGGCAGAAGTCCAAAGATGAAAGGCTTTGTTCCCAATTTCACCACTTTGTCAAGTCATACAAAGTGACTCTTCTGGACTAGTGAGCTTTAGACAATAGAACATGAGGAAATGATTTTTAAATCGTCTCAAAATGAAATGATTACAATGTCATTTTATACAAGGAACTCCTTACGTACTTCTCAGAGCCCATTTCTTAAATTTCATTTTAAAAACATCCATACTTCATTAACTCCACATCAGCTATTCTAAAGAGCTGTCCCAGGGAACAGCAGTTGGCGGAATGAGTTCAAGATAATCCGATTTCTGCAGTGCACATCTTTCTGGTCTTTGATACCCTGATGTCAAATGTGTCTTTCTGAGTGAATATCCAGACTCCCATTCCCGGAACCATGGGTTCCCTCTCACCTGCAGTACCCAACAACATCTCCTAGAACCAGCTAAAGAAGCTAGTGGGGAAAATGCTAGCTTCTGCAGAAATGGAGACTTTCCTTCTCTTTTTTTTTTTTAACGTAGTCCAATATGTTAACCTTTTCCTTTATGTTTAGTGCTTTTTATGTTCTGTAAGAACATTTTCCCAGGAAACAAGTACAAATAATGGTCTCCTGTGACCTCCCATCTTCCTTTTTTCCCCATCCACCAGCTAAGATTTTGGTCCTATCACACTCATGCCATGGACTCAGATTTTTGGACATCTTCCCATCTGATTTTCATTTCTAAGATATATTTTCTTTTTAAGATTTTATTCATTTGAGAGAGAGAGAGAGAGAGAGAGAGAACACACACACACACACACGCACGCAAGCAGGGGGAGTGGCAGAGGGAGAGGGAGAAGCAGACTCCCCTGAGCTGGAAGCCAGATGTGGGGCTTGATCCCAGGACCTGGAGATCATGACCTGAGCTGCAGGCAGATGCTTAACCATCTGAGCCACCCAGTGCCCCTAAGACATATTTTCAAATATTTCCTAGATGAACAACATATTGAGGCTGTCCAAAGCAGAGTGTCTTGGCATCAATCTCTCAAGTGTCTAACTCTGAGGTACCTTGGAATTCTAACTTTTATGTGATATTATGGAGGATTCACTTTTTATTTCCATGAAACCTCGAGGGAACAGAGGGGAGGGCAGGGAGAGGAAAAGGGGAAGTCCTGGAATGGGAAAGAGTGGAAAGAGTGGAAAGAGAAAATGGCGGATGGTTGCACTAACACACTATGAACTACCATGTCCATCTCTCTTTCCACTGAGAATTCTGGCAAGAGCTTCGACAGTTGGCAAGGCATCGCCTCAGAGACAGACCCCCATGGAGCTAGTAAGACCTTTAGCCTGCCTGGGGGCCAACACCCTGCTTCCTTAACATCCACAATTTGGTAACAATCCACCAACAGGGATCGGTCTCACCATATGCAGCCAGGTGGCCCTCTCTAGCCACACAGCCATACTCTGGAATGTTCTGAAAGCTGTCTAGTGACACTGCATAACGTACTGCCCAATCTGGCTTCTTATCCAGTCACCTCACCACCCCATTTCCTATTTGCTAAATATTGCATGTGAATACTTGGAGAAATTAGTCGCTTATATTCATACTGAATTTTGCATACTGAGCTAAATAAATGATTACAGGAAATTCACTGTACCACATATGCAGCCTCCTTTCCCCTGGATATTTACTCGCCCCTTCTGGATTTTACACTTGATCAAGTACAGGCTGCAGTCCTCACTTGCAATGGAAAATGTTTGAACACTATAAACATATGACAAATTCTAATTTCCATTTAAGCTTTCAAATTATGTGGTCATTTTCTTTCTAAATTACAAACCATCCTTTCATTAAGCATCTTCCCCCAAACCTATCCTCTCTGGTCAAATACTGGCTCTGACGCTTGTTGCCAGCCGTACGCCTTGGACACTACTCCCTTCATGACTCCTTTGGTCACCTCTACAGTGGGGATAATAGAGCCTCTGAAGGTAGCTGTTCTATTTAAAGCATTTCTCACAGGCCTGGAAATACAGTATTTTTCTTAATGTTAGTTATTATTGCTATTATTGCATACACTGGAGTATCTAAGAATACCAGCTGAAGACTCATGGAACCTGGAAAAATGCCAGGTGACCCATCCCAGGTAAGGGATGGAATGGACCACTTGGGTGGCTTTCCTTCTGTTTGTCCTCATCATGCTGTGTTCCTTCCAGGTCTCCTTCCCAGACTACCCCAACCATATCTCAATAATTGCTCTTTTCCTTCCACAGCTTTCAGCAGAAGAAAGTACCATGGTTGCCGTGATGGCAAAATTACGGAAGGGTTCCCCATTTCTCACAGTAGAACCCTTCTGAATTTGGGTAGAGAAGGCCTACAGATATGCTTCTGTTGTTTTACTTACAATTTTTTTATTGTAATAAAATATATAGGATCGCCTGGGTGGCTCAATCGGTTAAGCATTCCACTCTTGATTTCAGCTCAGGTCATGATCTCAGGGTCCTGGGATTGAGCCCCACATCAGGCTTAGCAGGGAATCTGCTTGGGATCCTCTCTCCCTCTCCCTGCCCCTCCCCTCTCCCTCTCTAAAAAAAAATACACATATATACTTACACATATATATAAAATAAAATTTATCATTTTAGCCATTTTTAAATGTGTAACTCAGTGGTGTTCAGTACATTTATGCCCTTGTGCAAACATCAGCACCATCCATCCATAGAACTTTTTCATCTTCCCACACCAAAACTTCATATAATTCCACACTAACTCCTCATTCCCCTCCCCCCAGGCCCTGGTGGTCACTGTTCTACACGGTCTCCATGAATCTGACTCTCCTGGGTACTGCATGCAAGCGGGATCATACAGCACATTGGTTTTTTTATGACAGGCTTTTTCACTTAGCACAGAGCCCTTAAAGTTCCTCCATGTTGTAACAGGTGTTAAAATTGCCTTCACTTCTACGGTTATAAGATATTCCCTTGTATGGATATACCATATTTTATCAATTCATGCACTGATGGACAGTTGAGCCACTTTCCCCTTTTGGCTACTGTGACTAATGCTGCTATCCATGGGTGTACAAATCTCTGAGACATTGCTTTCATTTCTTTTGGGTATGTACCCAGAAATAGAATTGCTGGGTCATATACCTTGTTTTTAAGAGAGGCCTCATCCCTGGGTGTGGCAATGACACACACTGACAACACAAAGTCTAAAGGACTCATTCTCTTCGGTGCACGAGAAAACATTCTCAGTGGTGTGACTAAAGCTAGCTCCGCTCCAAGGGTAAAATGTGGCTGCCGTCTGCCTGTTCGCGTGTGACGAATTCAAAGCAGCATCGAGCTATACTCCAGTTCGGTTTCACACACTGACGAGGAAGTCGGATTTCTTCATTAAAACAGACTAATGAATTCTGCACTCAAAATTTTAAACTCTAGCTCCACTGGTAAACACAAGCTCTTTCACTAATCTTGACTGAATTAAAAAGCCTCTGAAAGCGATCCTTTCTGCACATCTACCCTACCACCACTTTATCAGAGGAAGCTCATCAGTCTCATTTAACAGGCTTCAGAATCATTTTGAAATGATAGGTTTTGAGGAACACGGTAGCTCTTGTTCTCCACAGGCCCACCTTTTCAGGTGGTTGACTCATTAGCACTTCAAACCCCAACAGGCTTGGGCTGAATCAATATTTAGATGGGAACGTTTCCAGGGGAAACCTGATGGGACGTGAGCACAGAGAAGACAGCCGACAATCTCCCTGGACCTATGACTGACTTCCGGAAGGCCCCCAAACTCCTCGGAGTGCTCCCTGTCAGGCATGAGGCGCTCACCCACGCTTGCCCAGAATTACTGCAGGTGTTTTTGAAAATCTCCAAGTGCCAACCCAGACCAAGTGGAAAAAAAAAATCCCAGAGGTGGGGCTGACAATATTAAGTTCTTCAAGTGATTCGAATGTACAGCCAGAATTTAAAAACACAGAGATGGGAGGAAACAGACTTTGAATGGGGTTACACAGCTTACAAACTGTTTTGTACATGATCTCTTGATCCTCACACCAATTCAGTGTGGTCAGATGGGCTCACACTATGATTCCAATTTTACAAATGGGAAAACAAGATTCCGAGAAGTCAGGGGACTTGCCTAGAGCCCCAAAGCTGACTTGGGGCTGCCAAGTCCCAACCCGGTGTTCTTTCCACCACAAGGACGATGGGAAAACTTCCCGGCAAAACTTGGAACACCGACCCCTCTCCCACCAAGAATACACTGATGATGGATTTGAAATGGAGATAACCTTTTATATTTTCCTGAGCCTGACTAGCAATGTGTATGGAACATTTCTAATTTTTCATAGAACTGGCTTCAATTTCAGTTCGCACTTTACATTTTAGATTGTATTCTTGTCCGCTCATCTTCTTGATTTCCTTTGGGCCCAGCCGAGGCCCTCCCTGACAATTTCTTTATATTCTTTATATTTCTGATTTAACCACTATACAACACTCCTCGGCATTGGAGATGCAGCTGTGAGTCTCTGGAGGGAGAACTGACCTTGGACAAGCACACAAACCTTTCTCAGCTCTCCAATCTGCAAAAGACTGATCTGCTTTTTATTTGGGAGAGCACATCCTCATTTATGAGGAACAGCCAACATCCTAAATTAAACTCCAAATCTGAACCAGGAATCATTCAGCTGTGAGCTCCTCCCCCCCCAGCACCTCCCCCAGCCATCCTTCATCTATATGCTCCAAGCCTCCATGGGCCATCTTTCAGCTCAGTGCTTATTAAAAGAGAAGGGGAAAGTGACACTTAAAAATACTATAAATAGTGAATCCACAATCTATCTGCCCCAGTGGCCAGGACTCATTAGATCTGAAACAGTTTGGCTTTTCACGCAAGAGACCAGAGCCCAATTACCACCGTTCACATACAAAAGAAATGATCTTGGTAACATTAAGATTCCACTTTTAAGCTGTTTACTTGAAACAGTCCTGGGGTTTTAACTGGCTTAATCCTTATATAAATTCTGAAAGGATTTTTTAAAATTAGATCCTAGAAGGATTTAAATGAAGATTTCCAAAAGTATCACTCAAAATTCTCAGTAAAAGCAAGTGTGCTTTAGCTGACAATTTCTCTCTGGCTCTGCCCCTAACTGCCTGTATATCTTTGGATGAATAACCCCATCACCTCCCTGAGCCTCAGTTTCCTAACCTCTAAGAGGAGGGTGTTGGAGGGCTTCTGAGGCTCGCCTACTCCATCTGGCTCAAGGACTGCATGGCTCAAAACTTTCCGGGGCAATAGCTAGGATGGATCCAAATGTGGGGGTCCCTCAGCTGTCCCCCTTGAGCCCAGAGGGATGACATGCTTGGTCGGATGTGAAATCAGAGCAAAGGAGAGACCCTTGACACCAAACTCTTCTTGGCGCTCCCAGTTCTCACCAGCACGGTTTCCACGTCACGCGGACCGTCCGTTTGCCTCTAGTAAAGACAACCGCAATGTTAACCGTAGAACGCTCCCAGCCCGAGGTGTGCCATTTAGAGCTGCACAGCAGGATCTGCCCACAGCAACCGGATCCATAGCGAACCTTCTCCCCACCTTCACTTCCCTCCTTCGCCACCGCCACTCAGTGGAGGGCTTTGCCATCTTCTCCCTGAGCACTGCATTTACCCATGGCTCACCTCACGTTCTCTCCTGCCCATTCTTTCTTTTTTCCAGGCAGTAACCAGTTGGCCGTCTCACTCCCAACTGAATACTGCAGCCCTCCCCTTGGCTGCCATCGGAATGGACTCCCTCAGCACGGCCGACGAGGCCCAGCACCTTCTGCCTCTGCCCGCCTCACCTGCCCCTTGTTCGTCCTTGTCCAGGGCGCGCCTGGTCTACAGCGAGGCTCTGTTGTGCCTGGAATGCACTTTCCCCTGCTCTTACCCACACTGATTTGACACATTCTAGGAGTCTCGGCGTGGAGATGCAATCCTCACAAAGTCATCCCCCAGCCTCCAACAGAAGCAGCGCTTCTCCAGTTTTCCCTATCAGCACAGCCGTTCTGGGCTCAGCAGCACCCAGCATGACTTACAGTAACGCATCGATCTGCATACGTGTTCACGGTTGGTCTCCTCATCTAGACCATAAGCTCCAGAAGGGGAAAAGTCCATATAAGCTTCAGTGTCTACACAATGCCTGGCATGTACTTGCCGTTAAATAAGTATCTGGTACATCAACCATCAACCAACAGTCATCAGACTGGGCCTCGCACCTACCAGTGAGGGGTTTCACCAGGCTTCATGAGAATTCCTGAGTGCAAAGATGTCCCCACTGTGGCTACGGCTATAAAGTTCTTAAATACGTCAGAGCTTGGCAGCAGTAAGCTTTATCCCAAGGTGGGGGGTGCATTACAGTCTCCCCAGATGCCAGCAAATGACAGTGCTTGCTGGCGGGCATCTGGGCTGCACTGGGATGGCACTCTCTGCCTCTTCAGGGCATGTGCCCGTGAGACGGGAGAGTGGGACCCAAACCAGCATCTCACAACATCTGTTCTGCATATGAACTCCTGTATACAAAAACACTGTTGTCTGGCTAACTCCCCCCACAGGCCTGCAGGAAATCTACCATGGTGGGTCTTAACAATCATTCCGGAAAACACAAAGTTTCAAACGTTAGAAAAGTATGGAAGGAAAAACCCCGGTGTCTGCTGAAGCAACCTCTGTGAGCTTCACTATGGAACACTGTGAAAGAGGGACCAGCTCTTTGCTGAGATCCTTCAGAAACCGCCCTTCCCCACGAGATACAAACCCAATTTTAGCACCTATTACATGAGAGCGGCTACACCTATGATTTTAGTGACTATATGCCTTTGAAAATCCTAATGAGTAATCTTCCCCCTCCAAACTGTTAAGGCTTGAATAATCTGTTAAATTGTGTACATCATTTTTAGTGCTGGATCCCGCACCCATTCAAAGAGTCACTGCGGGATCATGAGTGATAAGTCTGAGAAATGTCAAGCAGGAAATCTGCTATTGTAAGTAGAGTGCATGAATAAAATATATTACTAACAATTTTAGAACCGTAATTTGTATCAAGTTGTCTGCCTTTGTGCAACTTGCTTCACAGAGAGGAGTCTCTGAATAATTCATTACGTCCTTAACCAAGTCCCTTAAAAAAAATCAGAGACATTGCAGATAATATTCTATCCCTTAAAAGGACCCCTATCCATCCCATTTCCTACCATTTCCTACCAGTGCTTCCCACAGCACAGGGGGAAGGGAATCGTTTGGTCTCTGAATGGCACTGGAGACCAGAGGCTCACAACTTCGGGAAATCATCTAGTTCACTGCCACACTTGCTCCAAACTAGCCTGCTTGTTCCCTACCCTGGTCCTATGTGGTCCTTCCCTGGGGAGCCTCAGGGGCGCGTACCCTCCTCCACACCCAACTGCCTTTCCTGGGTCTCAAGACAGCTTTGAGGTCTTCACACTTTCTCTTCCTTTGGTTAAATGTTTCCAGTTCTTTAGCTCCAGGAGTCAACCCTTCAATAATGTCTTTAAATAATAGATCATGGACGAAAATCGAATTGGATAGCTTTTGTCACCTAATGCCAGTGATAACTATTGTCTTAGGTTTGAAAACAAAAGAAAAATCCTCAGAGCACAGGAGTTAACTCATTGGTAGATGGCTCCAGGTGCAGATGCCTATTTAATAGATGTTTTCTGGTGATACAAACTCAATCTTGAATTTTTAAAGTACCTTTCAGGGAAAGACCCAAACGTGTTTAAAATGGAAAGCTTCCAGGCAGTAAACAGAAACTCGATGCCCAAAGGTGTTCTCATGAGCTGGCAGCTCAGTTGAAAAGAACTCTAGTCTCAGGGATGGCCTGCCCAACCTGAGGCGAGCAGAGCTGGATGAATGCCTTCCTTTTCACAGAGCACTTTTCTTGAGAGAAAGTGGTAGAAAATTGAAAATTCATTTGGCAAAATAAATGAGAAGGCTACGTATCTTACGATAAGAACAAAAAAATAATTAGTAGCATTCATCGCCAAGGTATGACAAATGAAAGCTTTGCGGATTCTTCTGGGATTCCACACATTTTTAATAACATCTTCAACAGCATCTGGAGGGGAAACCCTTCATCTAAGGACAGTCTAAAATTACTACGGAAACTGAGTTTGTCAACTGTAGAATTTCATAATAGAAGTGCCAGTCATCATTTTTTTTTTTTTTTAGACCCAAAGACTTTGTGTTCTTATAACTCAAATAAGTCCAGGTAGAGTAGTTCTCCAGTACCGTTAAGTGGTTCTTAAAGGGTCAACTAGGCTACGAGTCAACACGTTGCCTAGAAATTTCTCAGATGAAATTTAGAAACCAGGATTCTTACAAGATAAACTTCTAAGGAGGTAAACTGTCTAAGACACTTGCAAACTGTACCTACCACACTGGGTGGGGAAGCAGCAACCCTGCTTCTCTGTTCAAAGATGGCTAAGTGACACAGGAGGACATGCAACACAAAAGAAAGTCAAGGAAGAGGGAGCATTCTTCCAAAGGATTTTGCCATCTGCTGGAAAAATGTGATCTTCGTGGGGATGGGTCCTCGGGTGGCAGTTTCCTTAAAGGAGGCCACATGTGTGCTGCCGCCAAGAAGTCTGGCCATGCAAAAAGGGTTACAACATTCTACGTGGCTGTCTGACCCTGCACGTCTACCAATCCAGAAAGAATAACAGCCCTGAAGCCCCTGTTACGTTTAAAACACGGTGCTAGCTATTCAGTAAAACACCGTTCCTGTGTTCAAAGAGTTCACAATCTACTTAAGGAGACAAATGTATGATCTTAAGTAGCATGGGATGGTATCGACACAATATGATAATTGTTCAGGGCAACAGAGAATCCCAGCTGGCTGTCCATTCGTGTGGCAAGGAAGAGACCTCCCCGTCAAGAGAGCACAGAGCTTGCATAATTAAAGAACTTACGAGAAGATTTCAAAGCACAGTAGGTAAGCCCGGGAGAGGTGGGGGAAGAAAGGGTACCAGGAGGTGACAGATGATGCAAGTAAACTGACTTCATACTCACGTCATTATTTACTAGGGACACAGATCCTGGGATCCTACCACACCTGAGGATAGAGGAATCATAATTTTCAAACCACTCCTTCTTAGGAGCTTTCCCCCATAAGGCTGTATAGATTTAGATGTGCCTTAACCGACCCCCCTGGGATCAGAGAACTGACGGGCCCTTAAAATAGCGACGCACGGACGTTACTGTGCATTGCAGTAGACGCCCACGGACCCGGCTCCCGGGGACTTCCCACCTCCTGGTTTTCACACCCTCTGTGGTCTCCTCTCCTTGAGCGTGGGCTGGACCTACGGACTCGCTTCTAACGGAACACAGCAAAAGCGCCGGGCTGTCATCTCTGTGGTTAGGTTCTAAGACTGGGAATCTCGCTGGCATTTCATTTGAGGTTACAGCCTTCAAGGACGCAAGCAGGAAGCCCAGAAGTTAAGGATCTGACGGCGGTTCGGTTCCTAGCCAATGACAGCAAAGGGCCACCTCAGTCCAACAGCCAGGAGAAATGATCCTGCCAACGATCACGTGAGCAAACTTGGAAGCAGATCCTCGCCCAGTCGAGCCCTGAGATAAGTACACCCCAAGCCCACAATGGAAACGCTGCCTCTGAGACCCCGAGTCACAGGTACCCAGCTAAGCTATGCTCAGACAGAAACTATGAGATCATAAATGCTCTTGCTTTAGGCCATCAAGTTTTGGGGTAACTGGTTATGCAGAGAGAGATAATACGTTGTTTAATATAGACCGACAGTATTTGGCATTTTTTAAAAAAATCTCATGGTCTAGACTTTGATAAATCATATTTTTCAGAACTCATCATACTAGACACTAAAGATTTATGTATAACATGTAAATTATACTTCAATAAAGGAAGTGATTGATTCCTCTTATCACCTATATAAATCGGGATTGTTCTAAAACAGTTTTGCTTCAAGTGATACCTGTACCCATAGGACTTTTCCGGGGCTGTGGTAAACTAACGATCCCAAACCTGGCGTCTTTGAACAACAGAAATGGATTTGCTTATATTTCTGGAGACCAGTCTGGAATCAGTACAACTGGGCTAAAACCAAGGCATCAGCAGGCCCATCAGTATGTGTGCTGAACTTTGCTAACAGTAGATCCCTCCACCAGTGTAAATCATTTTTTGGAGAGAAGGATGGGAAACAGTCCTGTCAAGGGGCAAAGAGCATTGAGGAGAAACGCCCTCATCTGTACTGGCTGAATCATCCCTGTGAGGCTCAGTGGGAGCCTGCCCTTCATCTCAGTACCTTCTTTGTTATTTTTATGACTTAATGAGAAATGTAAGTAGCCACAGTTTTTGCTTCATAATACTCTTCCCCCAACAACTTCAAGGGAGTCTCCTTGTACAAAACCCAGCAACAAGTTCACTCAGGCTCTGGACCCACTATTAA
The DNA here is from genome assembly GCF_017311325.1 of Ursus maritimus. Lineage (NCBI taxonomy): Eukaryota > Metazoa > Chordata > Mammalia > Carnivora > Ursidae > Ursus > Ursus maritimus. The sequence continues at coordinate 12,870,660 of NW_024424897.1, read as the reverse complement.
AGCTAGAATTGGTTTGGTTTCTCTAATCAGGAGAAACCCTTTGGAACGTTCTCCTGCTTGAACCATGACTTGGGATTTGTGGACAGGCCTAAGAAAAAAAGAGCAGAGTGACATGTTTCACTAAATTCTAAGCAACCACAAATCATCATCATTGTCTCTTAATGTTATTAGTCAGAATTACCTAAAAGATGTTTGCATAATCTTCCTATGTTAAGTGCTTTGATGCATTGGAATAAAATACCTCAACATAATTTCTCTGCTTCTGAAAAATCATGTGCTAATGGAAATATTCAAGTAAAATTTGTGGTATTAGGGGTTCATAATTTCCAGCACCAGTGTGGAAACCACCGTATTTTTTATGCATCTGGAAAATATGCCCATGTCTTTCACTCTTTGAAACTATCAAAATGACTCAACACTGAATGGACAGAACTCAGGGTGGACAGAAGTAATCACAACACTTGCCAAGCATAAATTTAGTTGTTCGCACATAATTTTCAGTAAGGAGTAGGGAAGAGTGAAACCAGCCATCAATTCCTAATTTTCAGTGTACGTTTACTGAGACGGGGTTAGGAGCCTGGTGCTGTCCTAGATGCTAAGAGACAGAGGACTCTTACAAGGTCCAACCCCTCTTGGGAAGGGGCCAACAAACTGTGCCGTGGAAAGCAGCAGGCACTAGGACTGGGGTGAGCGTCATCCACAGAAAGCCACAGCCGGCTCCGCTGGATGGTTCGGAGGAGGAGGGACTTATGTAGGTTTTGAAAGGGAAATAATTCCTTGGCAGGTAGATAAGGTGGGCAGGGGGGTGTTCAAGGCTCAGTGTGAGCAAAGGTACAGAGATGTGACACATCCTGTCATATTTGGGGAAAAATAGTAAGTGAGAAATGAATGTAAGGTGGTAGGGAGAGGCAAGATCCCAGAACTCCATGGTAAACTGATAAAACAAGACTCCTGAAGACCTGGGACAAGAAATAATAATGAGCTTACCTTAGTAGTAATAAGAATATAGGAAAGACAGATATGGGAGAGAGGCTATATGGTTTTTTTTTTTTTAATTAGTTTTCAATTTTAATTCCAGTATAAATAACATACAGTATTAGTTTCAGGTGTACAATATGATTCAACAATTCTACACATTATTCTATGTTCATCATGATAGGTGTACACTTAATCCTCATTACCGATAGAATTTGAAGCACAGCACTTGATGCTTGACCAGAAATGAGGAGAAATGGAAGAAAACTGTTGTAAGGGGCTTACACTATATATGTGATATATCACTGGAAGGTAGATGGACTGGTTAAGGATAGATATCATAAACCCCAGGCAACCACTAATAAAGAAAACCAAAGAGGTATACCTAAGGTTGTGGGTTGAACTGTATCCCCCAAAAAACATATCTCAAAGTCTTAAACCCAAGTACATGTGACCTTATTTAGAAATAGGTCTTTAAGATATAATCAAGTTAAGATGAAGACATACTGAATTAGGGTGGGCCCTAAATCCAATGACTAGTGTCGTTATAGGGAGAGGGAGATTTGGAGACAGATACGCACAGATGGGAGATGACAGATGTGATGTGAAGACAGAGGCAGAAAATGGAGTGATGCAGTTATAAGCCAAGGAACACCACGGACTGCCAGCAACTAACCGACTAGAAAGAAGCAAAGAAAGGACTCTTCCCTAAAGTCTTCAGAGGGAACATGACCCCACCAACAACTTAATTGGACTTTTAAGTCTAAAAACTGAAAAAAAAAAAATCTAAGACACTCAGTTTTTGGTAGTTTGTATGGCAGCCCTTAGGAAACAATAAAGCTAATAAACCCATCAAGAGGTAAATTAGAATAATTAAGAGTACTCTAGTATCCCAAAAAACATAGGAAAGGAAGAAAATGAACAGAATGCACCATCATAGAAAGAGGATAGTGATTAAATGTAAATTAATGTTACTCCCATTACATGTAAATGATAAAGACTCCATTTAAAGGACAAAGCTTGTCACAATGGATAAAAAGATAACACCAGGGGCACCTGGGTGGCTCAGTTGGTTGAGCCTCCGACTCTATTTCGGCTTGGTCATGATCTCGGGGTGGTGGGATCAGGCCCCACGATGGGCTCTGCACTCAGTGGGGAGTCGGAGCCTGCTTGAGAGTCTCTCCCTCTCCTTCTGCCTTCCCCCTGCTTGTGCGCTCGCTCTCTAAAACAAATAAATCTTTAAAAAAAAAAAAAAAAAAAGCTAACACCAAACTATAGGTTATCTACATGAAACATATTTTGAATTTAAAAACAGACATGTTTTAAAAAAAAAAGTGACAGCATGTTATCAAAAGATAGCTAGAGGGGCTATATTAACATCAGGCAAAGTAGATTTCAGAGAAAAATGAACACATCTAAATAAGGTATTATACAAAGTACAATTTAAGGTAAGAGTGAATATGGTGCATTTTTTTTTTCAGGTGACATTACACATGGATCACTTCATGTTTTTCACCAGAATCTGTTGAATATTAGGATTCCTCAGGACACCTTCCATACTGTGTGCTTCCTAGAATGATCAGATTTTAAAATGCTCTCCCCTTTGTTGTATATGCTATTACAATGTTTTGCCTCACTTTTTTCCTTAAACATAGCCAGCAACACAAAGCAAACAGATATTGACAGAGCCTGGATGTTTAAACCATTTTTTTTTCCCATAAATTCTTCCTATATTTTAGGTCGGGCAGTCTCTAGCTATAATGTAAAACACTAGGACCTTGCACAAGAAAAGCATGACAGGATGTAAGATAAAAGTCTCAAGACATGGGTATGTATATTTTTTCTTAAAGACATACAGTGTTGTAAATTCTTTATATTTAACTCTCGGAGCACTGACAAAGAGAAGCAACAGTTTTGAAAGCACAACAGGAAAACCTTCCATTTGCTTAAGCCTAGAAAAATGTCCGGCAACCAATCGATATTCGTTGATAAACTCAAATCATGTAACCTTGAGCAAATGATTAACGACTTTCTCACCTGTAAAATGGAGAATGTAATAGTAACCTGCTCAGGGCAGTTGTGATGATTTAAACTATACTGGAAATTTTTGTTGAATAAAGAAGACCTAAAGTACTACATAACAAGGCTTCATGCAACTCTTGTAAGAGAATGTCCACATTTCCTGGATAATTAAATATTTTTATGTATCAAGTTTTTTTAAGCCAAGGTGAACAAATATTTCTGAAATGTATTGTTAGTACCCTGATTTCTTCTAAATCAATAAAATTGAACATTTTCTCAGTCACCATGATGACGACCCTGAACCAGCGTTCCCGGTATTCTGGTCCACAGCAATGGGACGGTGAGCTAGATGTGGGTTTTGTTCCTACACTAAGTGCCGTGGAGCCGTCTTGTTTCTGTATAATTACTGGGCCTGCCGAAATTCAGTCCTGTTTTCAATGAATCTACCATTTCCCTGCCCCCCCCCCCCCCCCCCCCGCCCCATTTTCTGCTTCTGATACTTAACACGGAAAACCAGAGGATGGGCTTGTTTGGGGATAATGGACTTTGGGTGCTGGCATCTCCTGCACAGGGCACACGGATGGCACTAATGACAACACCCAGTGCTGTCCCAGTCTTGACTTCCACATTGCGCTATGTTGTCTCATGTTAATACTAGTAGACAAGCTGGAACTCACAGGCTCTTTGGCCCCAAGTAAGAGTTGATATCAAAAGCCTAACCTCACAGTAAGGTCTGTGTTTTAATATCTTACACTTTTTTTTTTTTTTAAGATTTTATTTATTTGACAGAGACACAGCAAGACAGGGAACACAAGCTGGAGGAGTGGGAGAGGGAGAAGCGGGCTTCCCGCTGAGCAGGGAGCCCGACTCGGGACTCGATCCCAGGACTCTGGGATCATGACCTGAGCCGAAGGCAGATGCTTAACAACTGAGCCACCCAGGCGCCCCTAATATCTTACAGTTTCTTATTCTACAAATGAGAAAAAGAGCAGCGTTTCGGTGAGAAGAGCAAGAAAGAAGAGGCACCTGGTGTCTGAGGAATGCCAGGAAGTCAAGAAACACTGGCATTCTTTTGAACGTTCAATTAGGACACTTGCACTGTTTTAAGGAAACTTCTCAAACTGTATTTCATATAAATATTTTCAGCTCCATTCACTGCCCAGAAACTTGCCATCCTATGAAAGAAACCAGCAGATGACCATTTAGGAGTCAAAGTTTCTACTAGGTCAGGTGCTAAATCAAGTGTATTGTATTAAATATTTTATTACTGATTATAAAACGAGAGTAGAAATTATAGAAGTGTGTAGCTTTGGAAATTATGTGAGAACAACAGCATAATTCAACTTTAATTGGATGAAACAATAATTGACTTCAGCTATAACTCCAAGGTATTTTAGAACTATTACATTTTCCGAGTAATTTATTTGAAAAGACTTCATTGACTCATCAAATTCTATCTTTACAATGGTACCCCCATTCTGAGAAAATTGCCTGCACATGCTAGAATGACCTGTCGAACAATGTAATTTTAATTCAATGAAACAAAAAAATACAATTAATTTGTACTGTATCACTTAATAGCATGATGATACTTCCCAAGAGAAACAAACGATACTTAGTACCTAACAGCCCATGACTGCCAAGTCCCAACCGGCCCCCACTTACCTTTCTGTCCCTCACTGCATACCACAAGGCTCTGCCATGGAATCCTGCCCAGCTATTGGTTTCTGAATAGTCCTCTCACTTTGTAACATGGTGCCCAGAATGTCCTGCCCTGCCTCCTTGGCACCATAGCACCCCCCCATCCAAGTCTTATTGGACCATCTTCCCAGATCCTTCATACCTGTTCCCTTTCCTAAGAAGCCCTCTTTGGACAGAAATAGTCCCTCCCTGCCTCATCTCCATGATACTCAGTACTTCTCACGTGGGACCTTCTGTGCTCTGGCTCGATTACAACAAGCTCATGGTTAACCAGTTGCCCATTTCCCATTCACACACAGGAAGCTTTTTAGACTAAGTACCACTCCAGTTTGTCCACGGAAACTAGCACAAAGATTCTGCCCATAGGGATGCTAATAAATGTGACCTGAGTTAATTAACCACAAGCTGTATCATGGAAAACCAAGGCATAACCAAAAGGAAAAAAAGAAAAACATTCTATTTTTAATGCAGATACAGAACACTTTCTTATAACCCCTCTGTAGTAATTTTCAGGTTGGGGGGGAAAAAAAAGTTTGGCTTTGTCCACTCTGTATAAGCTCTTCTAAACATTGACTCATAAGGTTTAAAAGCATGCAATGACTTTTTCCCCCTGTGGCTTTATACAGAACCATTATAATAGCTTAGGGTCACTATAAATGCCGGATACTAAACTCCCACTACGGGATTCCACATGGTGGCTTATTATCAGCCTCACAAAGAATAAATGCGGTCAAACTATCTATAAAAATCTGCTGTGGGACTCAAAAATGTTTCAGGGGCTCATGCAAGCTTTGGGCTTTGATTATTTGATAGCTGAGAAGCACGCATTGATGGAAAATCTTAGACTCAAGAGTTTTAAACATAATTATACATTTTTACAGGGCATTTTCCACAACCTCTAGAATAAGTATGTAAGTGTGGTATAAAGAGGCAATATTTTTCCTTAATTTTCAACATCATTAGCCGCCTCCCTTTGTGGCTTTTGTATTCAGCAGGTACACAGAGCTGTGCACGCTTCCGAAGTGCTAGGCGCTGCGGATGGGAAGCCAGCTCCACTTTGCACATGTAATTCCTACTCTCAGAACTGCAGCTGTCACCTGCTGCCTCTGGCTTTGCCTCTGTTTGGAGGGTAGGAATTTTCCCTCCACATCCAACTCCAGAAGCGTAAGCGAGCTCTGAATCCCAGTTATCTGCTTTTTATCTGTTGCAGAAATTAATTTAAGCCACAGAGGAAAAAAACAAGAAGAGCTAAGACTCCAAAAGCTTTTGGTGTCCCTCAGCTCTGCAAAAGTTCATCAGTCCCTCTTAACAGGAGAGACAGGAGCCCAAGCTGGGGGTGGGGGGAGGGGTGGCAGCAGAAGCACGTTCCATAAGACCGTCTGACAAAAGTCTCATCTGCAGCTCCTATCTCTGCAATGCAGAAACAGCGCACAGCAGGTTAAAATCTAGTTGTTGTTTTTTTAAAGAATACCCTCACTGTTACATCTTTATTCATCAAGCTCTCTTATGAGAGCTATTACAAAGAAGCAGCCAGACTCCATTGGAGTCTATTCCAAACATCCACGTTCCCCTATAGCTAGAGTGGTCCCTCAGCAGCATCGTGACAGCCAGAGCAGACACGGGGAGGGGGGGGGGGGGCCACTCCCTACCCCTGTGGAGTGTTCCTGACCTGCATGTGCCTCGCCTTCTCCGGCTCTTCCCCACGGTGCGGTGGGATGGGGCTGGGAAGACAGAGGCTCTGAGGGTTTGGAGGGAAATGACAAAGCAATCCACCTGGTGAGCATCAGATCTAGTGATGGACCAGCAGGTATTAATAATGACTGTTGATGACACGTGTCCTACACCATCCCCGTCAAACTTCTCGAGGGAGGCTGGCCTTTTTTTTTTTTTTTTTTTTTTTTTTTTTTTTTTTTACAGCTCAGGACAAACACACATGCAGAGAAGGGAAGGAAGGGGTCGGAGGAGGCAGAGCCGGGGATCTGATGCGGGTCCAACATTCCATCTCTGACTCTAAGCTGTCAGTAAAAATCCAGATGTTTTAGCTGAACTCGCCCTCCCTGCCTCCCTGACCACCACTGTGGCCTTTGCCAAGCACTGGGGTGCCCGGGGCTTGCGGGACCCCCAGAGACACCCCTCTAGGTGCCGCTGCGAATTGCTGCCCCCACACTGTAGCAGCTACCAGCCGCCTGGTCTGCGTCCTTTATGAGACAATCCCCGAGCTCTAGAAGACGTCCGTCTTCAGCTTATTCATCCCCCCCCCATGAAGCAAAAAACCAGCACACGCCGTCCTTTGCCTTCAAGCGCCCAGCCCCGTCCGGGTTCCGCAGTCAGCTGCCTCCCCCTCCACCCCCTCACCGACAGTCAGGGCTCCTGCCTTGGGCTGAGCCTGCTCGCTGCTCAATGTTACCCTTTGTCTCAGAAGCCCTGGGCTGGCGCAGAGGGCTGGGAAGGCTGCACAACAGTGATGAATCAGTATTTATTTTTGAGGTTTTCTCCAAGCTGCCTCTTCATCAGCTCTTAAATAGCAGCATTCAAGCTGCCACAGACACTTCCAGAAGTTTTCTGGCCTGGGGTTCCCAATGGGGGAAAACTATGCTTTCCTGGCTCCATAACGCCGCGTCTGAAGGAGAAGAACAAACTAAGAAAAGCTGGGTGGCCTACATGTTTAAATTGATTTTTAAAATTATTTTCAAATCCCTCAGGTTGCGTGAATAACGGTGAATTCCTATTTCTAAGCGTGGCTGACCTTTTCTAAAACTGTTTTATGCTTTTCACTCTTCTTTAATTGGTGCTGCCTAAGACCACACGTTGTGTTTATTTGGTGCGTCTGGGTGAGCTGTTGAATCCAGGACAAACCTATGCCTTCAAATCTGAATTTAAGAATCCTCAATGGGCACAACCATCATTTCTGATGTAAAAGCGAACCCTTCTTCAGATTGGAAGTTTAAACTCAATAATGAAATGATCAGGCTTGAAGAAATATAAGAATAATTCACAAATTGTAGATCGGTTCTTTCTTGCTGCATTTGACTATTAATAACAAAGGTATTCTCCACCTAAAGCATTTATTTATACACACACACCCCACACTCAGCTTGATGCTGTGCAAGGGAGTTTTTGTCCAAGACGGCAGAGACGGAGGTGGGGGGAAACCCAAAAACCCAACAGTGAAAATCGGAGGACGCCACACAGAAATACAACGTCATCAAAATACAAAACAGCCTCCAGTAAAAATTATCTGAGGGCAATTTCTGCACTTTTGCACAACAAAGATGAAGATGGCATGAAGAGATTAAGTGTCCATTCCCTCTGATTTGTATCTCATGACCTTTCCAGGGTGACCTGAAGAACCACGGGGCATTTGATCACACAGAAAAACTGTCAACACAAAATCTTCCAAGGAACTTTTTTTTTTTTTTTAAGATTTATTTATTCGACAGAGATACAGACAGCCAGCGAGAGAGGGAACACAAGCAGGGGGAGTGGCAAAGAAGCAGGCTCATAGGGGAAGAGCCTGATGTGGGGCTCGATCCCATAACGCTGGGATCACGCCCTGAGCCGAAGGCAGACACTTAACCGCTGTGCCACCCAGGCGCCCCAGGAACGTTCATTTTTAAAGGGTGCCCCACATAGGCAATCTAAAGAAGCCCGATGACAGAGCCCATCACATCACAAAGACCACGTAGTGTTTCATGATTTAACTGTGATTCTTACCACACCTGCTAATGCCCATCCTCGGGGCAACAGAACAACAGAAGTTGAGAGTCTGGTTCAAAACTTCTACTTTCTCAGCGATTATTACCTGCAAGATTCTGCTAACCTGTGGCCCTAAGTAATTTTCACCCTAAATTACGGTAATAGCTTACTTTGATTGAGGGGGCTTTGGTGAACTACTGTTCTTGAAAGCAACAACAAAAAAACGAGAATATTGAGGGTTTCTGCCACTTCTGATCTTGGATGGGGAAGAGTTCTCAACATCTGGATGCATTTTTAAATTATGATGAATAAAAGGGGGGTGCTTCCTGAGAGTAGAGCTTAAGAAAAAAGAGTTGGAGCCCAGAGAATGAATTACTGAAACCCCTAGAACAGATTCTCCTCAATAACTGGAGTGAACTGCAGAAAGAATTCTGGTTCATGTATTAGACACAGTGGAGGGATTTTAGAGGCAGGCTCCTGGGAGGCAGGTCCAAGTCATTCAACTCTATCCAGCACCGACTGCAGGGAATGGCTCCAAGAAATTCTTAATCTAAGAAGTGCTGGGGGATGGGAACCAACTGGTGACTGGGCAACCATCTTCCCTCCCTGAATCTGCCCCCGATGTCTATAGGCCTCTCCCACATAAGCCTCTGGAGCAAACTAATTTCTATGGGGGAAGAGCAGATGGGGCCTGTCTTGTTGGCCCTTCTTACTAATGACAATGATAGCGATAGTGACCCCCATCCCCACCATGACCATGACCCTTTACTGGGTGCCTGATATGCACCAGGCATTGTTTTAAGTACCCACTGACCTTTGCAAGAGCTCTATGACAAAGCACTATTATCCACATTCTACAGAAGAGTGAGGCTCGGAGTTTAATTTCCCAAGATCAAAGAGCTAGCAAGCAGGAGAATGGGGATTTGAACTCAGAGTCCAAATGCCAATCATTACGCTACACTGCCTGGAGCATCACTTCCTCAAGGAATGGATGTTGAATGAACAAAATCTCAGGCAAGCTGCTTGGATGTTCTATTCCTGTTCGATTTTGAATTTGAGTGGATGCTTTTTTTTTTTCATTCTGGGTGCTCTCTGAGCTCTCTGGTTATTGCCTCTCCCTCCTGTTATTTCTGAACCTGTCACTTTTCATTTCTGATTTTGTGGCTACAGCAAGTGAAGGGGGGGAACGTGTTCAATTATCGGTCTAACCTCAGGAGCTCTTCGCAACTTCTGTCGGGTAGGGGGCTAGAACTAAGAGCTAAAACCAAGAACTGCCACCACTTCCAATTATGTATGGCTGCAATGCTCCCTTGGAGAAGCTTTTTCAGAGCTGCCACTCTTTGGATTCTGAGGCTCATTGCTACAAGGGCTGAGCAGCTCTAAGTATAGAGAATGAATTCTCTTGCTTACCACCACAGGAATAAAATCCATTCTCGTTTATTGTAAAATCGTAAGTCACAGAATCACAGAGAAAAAGAAAAGGGACCCAAGTTTGTCAAAGTTCTCCAAGCAGGTGGCTGGCGGGCTATGAAATCAGTGTCCAGAATCTTTCTCAACAATCCAGGTCAGTGCTTAGTAATGCTCTGGGCAGCAAATTAGTCTACGTCACATACATATTTTCCAGGGTGCATTACAAGTAGAATGATACAGGGCCACCTAAAACCAACCTGCTATCTTCTGAAACCCTTGAGAATTTGGAACAGTAAACCTCAGTACAGCAGGTACTGTTGGGCTACATTATTTTATTTTGGTTTATTTTGTCTTGCTGTCAATTTAAATACCCAAAGTCAACAGTGTGGCTTTTTTTCTTTTTCTGTATAGGCGTGTATGTAAACATGTTAAGTACACCTGTGTGGAAATTATGTAACTTTTTTTGGTAACAGCTTTGAGACATATTTTGTATACAATTCACCCATTTAAAGTACACAACTCAAGGATTTTTAGTATATTAGCAGGTTGTACAAACATCACTACAGTTTCACTTTAAGAACATCTTTATCCCCAAATCAAACTCCATACCCACTGGCAGTTATTACCCTCTTTCCCGCCTCCTGACCAGCACCCTTGGCAACCATTCATCTACTTTTCTGTCTCCACGATTTGCCTACTTTGGACATTTCATATAAATGGGACCATACAACATGCAGTCTTCTGGGACTGACTTCTTTCACTTCAAATGTTTTCAAGGTTCATCCACATTACATAGCATGAATCAGTACTTCATTCCTTTTTACAGGTGAGAAAAGGTTCATATGGCAAATTCAGATTATGAATTTATCATTTGTGAAGTGTAAGCTTACTTTCCCCCAAAGATAATCCACATTCCTGGATGACGAACTTAAGGAAATAACCCAAATCCTGTTCTTCAACCTGTCCCTAGGAGAGCACGTGGCTCAATAAAATTTGACCCGAAGGCATTTTAATTTGCTAGAAACAACATCGGTTTTCTAAAAAGTGCCCAATTCTGCTGACTCTGAAGCTCCCCGCACCCCATTGCCCCCAACTCCCCTGAGGGGGTAGACACACATACCCTCCCAATTCTTTTCAACTCACCGCTGAGGGAATTTGAATTTGACTCCATTCTCAATCTGTAAGATGGGGGGGGGGGGCGGGGAGAAGCACTCTCGCCATAGTCCCAGGAAACAGGAAGATAAACTAGACATTATGCCCGTATCTGAACTCGACAGACAAGCAGCCACATTCTTCACCCTGTGACTACCCACAAGTAAAAGGAGAAATCCCGGCTAAAAGACTATTTCTATTCCCAGCAACAACGCCGTCAAGAGAACGTCAGATTTCTTGTCTACCTAAGGAGTGTACCTTATTTCCATAAATATGGTTTCACTGATAGAAAAGCAAAACCTCTATAATCCCTGATAAAGGAGGTGTGTCTTTTCTATAGAATTTCCAGGAAGTTTAGGACAAATTGCTTCCGAGTCACCAAAACTCTATCGGACCCCGTTTGGTGGAACTTTTTCCGAAAGGTATTGGATGTTTCCCTGCCTATCTGAGGGGCATAGGGAGGGAATGGGAGGCCAAGTCCAGTGTCTGCTGTGAGCTAAGTCCTGTGCTCACGTGTCTTTGCCCTTCTCAGCCCCACGGCAAACCTCTGAAGGTAGACAACTTAAATGTATTCTTGGCCACCCATGGGGTTCTTGCAGCTGCTGCTGCTGGTGGAGACATCAAGAACAGCAGCATCTCCTTCTCACAGCTCAAAGAAGTTAAACAAGCAGCCCAAGGTCATGGACCCAGGAAGTGGAGAAGCCATTTCAAACCCAAGCTTTCTGACTCTGAAGTTAACCACGTTAAACACCGTTCTAATAACATTCCAGATATTTTGATTTGCAGTACCCTTCTTTCCCCAGACTGCACAATCTAATCTGAGTTGTTACTTCATAAGGCATTTCCTTGTGGGGTTTTTCTTCCCCCAATTTGGTGCATTTCTCTGTGGCTCTTCTGTGAATGATCCTCCCTTGATCAACAGAGGATCTATCCAGATATCACAGGAAGACTCTGGCCACTAGACGAACCATCCACATTTTGCAGACATGTTTCCTACCAGAGCATCTCAATACCACAACCACACAGTATGGGTATCCGGGGCTGCGATCAGCAACAGGCTGAGAGGACTGCAAGGAATAGATGCCAGGATTAGAAAAGTAGGGCACATGCAAGCATTTAAAAATAATGTTTCTAAAAAGCAATGAGTCAAAACCCAGGTAAGAAACAGAAATCGTGAGTAGGTAAATATCAAAGGGCAGAAGCCAGGGTCCAGGCAAATAGTAAGTGCAGAGGGGTGAGGAGGGAAAGAAAGTTACCCATGCTGACTGCTCCATACATTCCAGGCACGGTGCTATTTTTAGTATGTCTTCACTTTGGTTTCAAAGGTAGGCATTTTAGTACAAAAGAGAACGAGTCAGAAAACGGGAGATCAGGCTTCAATGACACAACCGTCCAGCTGCATGGGTCCCTCTTTAAAATGAGGGTCTGGACTAGAAGACTGTGGTCTCACGATGCCTGAGATCCTTTTTCTTGTTGAGAGAACAAAGAGAAGACAGTAAACAGTGAAGGGGGCTCAGAGGAACCGGGAAGGGAGGGACAGAGCAGATAGGGACCAGGCATGAGCCCAAAAAAAAAAAAAAAAAAAAAAAAAAAAAAAAAAAAGTCCCTGCAGCTCAGGTGGTTTGCAGAACCCCCTTAGGGGCTATGTTATGTGCCGCCTACTGAGGAAGCTGGGCCAGCACTGAGCTGCTGGGGACACCTGCCAACAGGTAGAGGCTTCTGGGCAGCAGGAGTGAGGGGATTTGGGTCCAAGACAGGGCAGGTTAAAGATGCTGCCCTGCCCATTTACTTTTCATTAACTAGCCCTCAAGACATCAATAAATATCTTTTTCTGGCACGTGTTGGCTTGAAGTAAGAGCTCCTGGTCTGAAGGCAGGGAGATCAACAGATGGCCTATTTATACTCAAGAACATTTCAGTAGGCCCCTATCCTTGATGAGTTTTCCTCCATCTGGCAAAATACAAATGACGTGTCAGAAGCAGTATAGATGGACGGTGAAGAGGGGCTCCAAGAGCGAATTCGCAAACCAGACTGCAGATGTTCAAATCCCGGCTGTCAGGAAACCTTAGGTGGGTTACTAAACCTCTCTAAGCCACAGCTGCTTTAGCTGAAAAGCAAAGACGATAAGAGCAGAGTTGGGGGATGATTCAAAGAACCAATTCACATCAAGTACTGAGGTTGCACAGTACCCGGTACTTAACATGAGTGTGGTAAATGCTAACTTCTATTCCTTATGATGGTGTTACTATTCACAAATGATGACAGGAAAGCACTCGTTACACTCTGGTCTCATTGATGTTGAAACATATTCAGTTTATAATCCTCTGGCTCAATAAAACCAGCATATGGCATTAGACCGCTTAAGTCCCAAGCGATCCTCCTTTATTCTATCGTAACGATGATGCAGGTATGGGTCAAATTATCATAAATCTTGAACTCTCTTTGTCCATTTCCCTCATGCTAGAAGTTTATCATTCAAACACATTTGACCCAGAAGTTTGGAAAGATCAACTTGTGACTTTCAATATGCACGAGATAAAACCCAAGAGGAAATCAAACATTTAGGGATAAAATGCATTGTTTGTCAGATTTCCCAAGAATTGACAGAAGAACCATGGATTTTTGCTCATGCATCAGGGACCCCAATGATGCCCTTTAGGAAGAAAAACTGCCCTGCTGCTTGGCTCTCATCTGATGGGAATACGCAAATAGGAGTCTTTGACACAAAATCATGGTCAGCTCCCCTAGAGAAGAAAAACGATCAAGGTGAATGTAATCAAACGAATCATTTTCATTCAGTGGGAGATGAGCTCAGAAAATGTCAGGATCTTCATCTTGCCTCTAAATGACAGAAGAACAGGCTGGAAGTTGAAAGAGTCACCTCCCACCTCTCAAAAAATAAAGTGCTCAATAAATACTTCTGCCTTGAAGAAGAGGAGGATTGGCTTCTGCCCCACCAAGTCCAGCAGCCTTCAGACAGCTCGTCTAAATGCCGGGGAAGCTGGGCTGCCCTTTCCAACGGCCTCTGCAGGGCAGAAATAAGCCTGAGCCATCACAAGCAGCTCTCCGAAGTCGACAAAGGCCTTTCAGTAGGAACCTTTATTTTTTTTGGTTTTTTTTTTTTAAAGATTTTATTTATTTATTTGACAGAGATAGAGACAGCCAGCGAGAGAGGGAACACAAGCAGGGGGAGTGGGAGAGGAAGAAGCAGGCTCATAGCGGAGGAGCCTGATGTGGGGCTCGATCCCATAACGCCAGGATCACTCTCTGAGCTGAAGGCAGACGCTTAACCGCTGTGCCACCCAGGCGCCCCTCGGTAGGAACCGTTAAAGAGGAAAAATTCTATCAGGCCACGGTGGGAGGCAACAGAAAGACCTTCCTTTGGATCTTTCCTGGTTACTCCTGACTGACCCCCGTGAGGTATCCAATTAAAGCCTCAGATGGGAAAAACTGATGGGCAAGACCGGTCTGTAATTCTAGAGGAAGCAGAAGGCTGGCCCTTAAAACAATCCTTGTCTGCCCAGCTAAATTAAGAATTATAAACCAAGTGGCTAAGGTAAGGACGCCCAGCCTTGGATGGAATGTGTTTCAAGACACATAGCCTAATAACCAGCACAAAGCAAGCCTACTCGAGGATAAAGACCTGTGTTGTTTGGAGGCAAACCTGGGAGCAGAAATGCTTTTTTCTCTTCGGCAAACCACATGCAATTATAGCGGTTCAGAGACAATGTTGGGGAAAAAAACAGATCGTTTCATTCAAAGAGAGCCTATCGCTTTTCTGTACACTTCTGGGCATCCCCTTAAAGGTATCATTCGCTAAGGGGAGAGGAAGGACAGGAATCAAAAGGCTGTTATCTAAGAGACATGTCACAAAAAAGCTCTCATGTTTGAAGTCTCTCATGCCTTAAAATTCATTTTCAAATGGCCGGGGTGTTGCTGACTGCCTGAGGTTAGAACTCCAAGTACTTCCCGGCCGTGCCTTTCCCCTTCACTGAAAGCAGGAAAGCAAACGTGTCTGGTCTGTGGTAAGGAAGCACCGTTCCCCTCCGTGGTGGGCTGTGTGTACAAACCGATTCCACACAGAGCGGCAGCTTAGCTCCTGGGAACGAGGGGGAACCTCGCACCCCTGTCAGGGAGGGCCTCACGTGCTGCTTCTCGGGAGACACGACGGGGACTTGCCCACGGCCACAGCAATCGATGGGCAAGCCACGTCATCTGCCGAAGGGGGATGAGTCCAAGCCAGTCCACAGAGCTTTATCCCACACAAAGAGGGAAGGACAGTGGAGGGAAGGACTGTAATTAAATTAGAAAATGAACGGAGATTTACGGGGGCGGGGGGGGGGGAAGGTCAACTGAAAAAGAAAAAAAAGAACAGAGCCTGGTGAAAACCGCCCAGCAGAAAGCTAGCACTCGAGTTACAGCGTGACTACGTGAAAGCCCTCTGCTGGTTCCTTATTCCTTCCGTGCAAAGGTGCCTGACAGCGACCGGAGGGACCCCAGCTGGAGCTGGGCCTTTAGCACGAGTGAGTCACTCGGGGAGGAAAAAGCCCATCCGGGAGGCGAAGTCATCTGCAGCTTCCCTCTTGGAAATTCACCCTGATCTGCTGAGAGGTGGAACGCGGTGCTCGGGTAGCAAAGAAGCTGAATAATGCAAGAGGAGCCCGAGGAAGACTCTGGAGATGCTGCAGACCGGCGGGTGCTTCCCTCCCGGCCCAGGAGCGGATGCGGCTCCTCTCCAGGGACATCAGACGCCACCCCTGGAAACGTGGGCCCCAGACCGTGAAGGCTTGGAAAGCGAAGCATTAAGATCATTTCTGAGTCCTGGCAGTGAGACAGGGCTGTGCAGACATCAACGCCATGTGCTGTCCGTGGATGCTGCACTCAAGGGTGACAAAGAGGTGGGCCTGAGAAGCAGCCACAGGGACAGAAGTCTGAAAACTCACCAGCTGCTGCTCGCCCTAAGGGGGGGGGACAGCGAGGACAGGAGGCTGCTGTAAGGCGGCTTGTGAAAACTGGGCCAGGTCGCTTCACCTGGAGCAGTCAACGCCATAAAAAACAGGATCGACCCAGGGAGCCAAGAGCCCAGCCTCCCAACACCAGCCACCAGGAGTCTACCCTCCCCAAGCCAAGCAGGGAAGACAGGTGGGCTACCGCGGGGCTTCTCTGCCCTAGCTTCAAGTTGGGATCACCTGGGGAGCTCTGAGAAGACACTGGGGCCACCGACTCGCCCCTCAGAGACTGCACGTAAGTGACCTAGAGAACGGCCCGGCCCCAGCCCCTCTTGGATACCAAAGGTGCAGTCAGGGCTGAGCAGCCCTGGTCTAGGGAGTCCCGAGAACAGGCGTCCAGGCCGCCGACCCCAGCATTTGTGTACAGTCTCCCTGCCTTTCAGCCAGGTTCCCACAGCACAAATGAACACTGGCGTGGCTTCCACGTGGGATGTGTCCCTGGCCCACCGAATCACAGGCTTTCTTGGAGCCCTCAACTCAAGTGCTTGCTGAGCAAACAGGAGATGGCAGTGAGTCCCACTGAGGCAACAGATGTTACTGAAAAGACCCTAACTGTCAAACAAAAATTTAGGTAATCAATTAAGCAACTGGACGTATCCTCAGGAGAACATGAGAGAGCCCGGGGGGAGAGAGGGAAAGGGACAGAGAGGGGGGAGAGAGCGGAGCAAGAGCAAGCACACACACACACACACAAGCGCTAAGGGGGCCCTGGCTCCCTAGCTGCTTATTCCACAGGCAGGACAAAATGGGAGCACAAAGATGGTTTTTCTCAATCTCCACCATTTACCCCAATATGACCACCTCTGAAAGGCAGGGAAGGAAGGTTAGCCTCTCGAGCCGTGTGGCTGCGTAGGATCACCACAGAATCCCGAAAAAGGAATTCCTAGACTCTCCTGCCTAGTTTAGAGAATGCCTTGAAGTAGGCCAGGGAGCCCCCTTCCCGTGAGCTCTGGGACACACGCAGTTCTTCCCTCTCACAGGAAACTACAGGCACCACCTCCCCCACTTCTCGAGAACAGAGGCTGCTGGGAAAAGATCCATTTTCTCCTGCATGAAAACCGTCCAACTGAGGTTTGTGAAAGATTGCAAAGGTCCTGGTTCTGCTTTTTAGATCTAGTCATCTCTGCAGCTGAAAAAAAAAAATGTACTGATAGTATTTTCTTTCTGCCCAAGTGTTTTTAGTTTCCCCGTGTTCCGGGGTGGGGGCAGAAGGGGAGGTGACCCTGGTGATTGAACCTCGTGTTCAGCCTACTTTCTACCCCCCACATCTGTGTCTCTTAGTAAGATTTTTATGTCACGGTCTTTGGATCAATTAGGTATATTCATGTATTTGTCCCTCTTTCTCCATCTCAAATCAAAATATGGTCTCAATCGGAATAAACAGCCTCAGCCTGCATCTCCACTCAGTTCGAGATAGGTGATGAATTTCAAGACAGTAAGAATCAGAATAAATGGATTCTAGCCAGGATATATTATGTAGCAGCCGTCGGAGGGAAGGGAGCTTGGGGTAGGAGCCAAATTAACATCACTGACTTTCCAAGAACGTTTAAGGTACATTACATACTAACAAGTCAAAACCAAAAGAGCACGATTCGTGATTTGGTTCACAGTGACAGAAAAAGTTCTGCCTCCCCCCGGCCTCAGTTTTCCTTACTGCACGTTGCAGACCTGAGAGGGCTGAGAAGGAGCAGAGGAAAGTATCTGGAAGGAGTCAGCTGAAATATCAAGTCTATTTGACTTGCCTGCACACCATCAGGCACGGTAATCAGCAGCTTATTTTGAGGCTGAAGAAGACAGTTGGACTCTGATTTACCCAGCTAAGCCACGGACCACAATATTCAAGGCCCTCACATAAGGACTCACAAGAATGAGCCAGAATCCTAGAGGACTTGCATAAGGACATTTTCAAAATGATCTTCGTTTGGTTGCTCAAAATATGTAACATTTGCCTTGAGACAAGAAAAAAGAAATGAAAACTTGCAAAATCTCATTTTGACCATGAAGAAAACCACAAAGACTAGGAGACTCTGGAATCCCACCCGTGAACCACTCCTCCCACAAGGAAGTACTCAAGGGCTGGTGATCCCACCAGCAGGTGCACTACCATTACCAACAGCTCCATGAGGCGAGCCCTGGACGCCTTTTACCAACGAGCCTGACAAGATAGCCTCTCCCTCTCAACATCGTTCACCACATCTACACAGCACTTTTTGCCATGAAAGGTAACATATTCTTAAGTTCTGGGTATCAGGACATGAATATCTTTCCGGGGACATCATTCTGTCTGTCTGTCTGTCTGTCTCTCTCTCTCTCACACACACACACACACACACACACACACACACACACACACACTTATTACATAGCTGCACCAGGGGAGCTGCAGCAATTCTGAATTATGTTTCTTATCGAACACCATATTATAAGCATTTTCCATACTTCCACACATACACCAAGATTGCAGATTTTAAACTATATAAAGCCATACCTAGTTAAAACCATCATAAATACATGCTAAGGGGGGGGGTACGTATACTATAATGGATATTTTCTTTTAAATTTTCTTTGTAATATTTTACCCAAAAAGTACTTTTAGTCATTGAAAAAAATTGCTGCAGGAAACTATGCTGACCCCAGAAGCCTGGGCCTCCCACCACAACACCAAAAGCTGACAGAAGTACATTTGAGGAGACAAAGGTCTGCAGCATTTCTCTTGGGAGGAAAGGTGAGCACGTTTGCACTTCATTACACACAAAGCATAATCAGATTGTCTTTCAGCAGAACGGCAACAATCACCCTATTGTCTAACAGCATGAATGACCTACAGGGCCACAAAGCATTAACAGTAAAGGCAAAAGTAGCAACTGGCTCCCTCCTTTGTGTGTTCTATAGTATGCAGTTTGTTGGCTTGTCAACTTTGGTTTAAGGATTATAGCTTGTGGATGCAAATTGTAGTGGCTTTCACCGCCAAAATTCAAGTGCCTGGATTATTTTATCTCCCTGTTTTACCTATTTTACAGACACACACAAGAATAAGAATGCAAGGCACACCAGAAAAACCCTAAAGGGGGCTGGCAGGGCAGGGGGGAGATCACAACTGAATTTGCTTCGCATAAACTATTCAGTCCCATAATATAAAACCGGGGTCAGCAAGCCTTTTCTGTAAAGGGCCAGGGACTATCTTCAGCTTTGTGGGCCAGTCTCTGTCACAAGCACACATACTCAACTCTTGCTCCAGGGCCAAAGCAGCCATATGCAATGCATACACTGCAGAATGGGAATGGCCAGGCTCCAGTGAATCATTTACAGAAACAAGCGTTGGATAGGATGGGTTCTAACAAGCTGTAGTTTGCGACCCTTGGTATAGAAGGAAGGCAGGTGTCTTTGTTATACAAAGACCCAACTATACCCAAACTGTTTGTACCCCATCTCTCATGGACCCTTGTGCTTGTTTTTAGCAACTCCTGACTCCTAAGAGTCACGAGGATAAAGTAGTAGGTTTCATTCCTGGCCCCAATTCTTCACCCCTCCCTGTATCTATGCCCTTTTTACCTGACTTTGGACTTTCTCCCATAAAGGTCAAGTATATTTCATGCCCCCACATCCCACCGACCCCTGACTTTGGGCTCAGCCATGTGACTTGCTTTAGCCAAGAGAATGAGGCAGAAACGCCCATGTGCCAGCTCCAAGCCTAGAATGAAGCACTTCTTGGCATTTCTGCTTGCCCTCGGGAGCTTCCACCAGCCATGGGAGAACATGCCCAGGCTAGCCCCCCCGTCAAAGCTGCATGAGAAGCACGAAGATCAGAGCAGATCCCCAGTTCCACAATGAGAAGGCAAGGTGCCCAGTGGAGCTGGGTTAAACCAGTCAAATCTTTTAAGACCTGTAGATGATGTCAGTGAGGATGCCATTGTGGTTTTAAAGCCACCAATTTCTGGGGTGGCTAGGGGACCACAGCAAACTGATACAGACAGTATATCAATCATAGAGCAAACTACCTCTTTATGTCAAACACACCCAATCACCTCCACGGAACTCTTCACAGAGTGCCCACCCCCTTCCACGAAACTGATACATATATCCTTCAGTTGTACATTTAAAATTTGCTTTCATAATTCTATCACTAATAAACGTTCTTAATTATTTCCTTATAGTACCACGTAGCTGCTTTTATCCCCTGATCAGAACAGATATCCGAATAGCAATACAGTTCTCCCTCATCCAGAAAGTACAGCATGCCTATGAAAACTTTGGAAAGTGAAAATAGCATAAAGAAGCGATCACCATTAATTTATATGGAAAATTCTTTGAGTGTTTCCAGACTCAAAAAATAACCTCTCAGACTTTTCTCAGACCTGAGGACACATCTCACTAGCCAATGCACGAATGACGACATCACGATAAGGCACCGGTGCTCGCAGACCCCGTTTAAAGCTCTGGCAGCGTGATGTGGAGACGCGGGGTCCAGTTCCCAGGGAAGGAGCTCGGTGGGGCCACCCTCGCTGCTCAGGGGGTGCACTGCCTCTGGAAGGGCCAGCTGCAAAACAAACCCTGAACACTAGCTCTGCTTTCTGCCTTTTTGTGCAAAAGCAAAGACGTGCTTCGGATTTCTTCTGGTTAGCACGAACAGGTGCTAATGCAGGTCTCACCATATAAGTGAGGTAGCCTAACAGGAACTTGTGAAAACTCTCCTGTATACTTAACATTAACTTCCCAAATTCTTCAACCACGGTGGTATGTTATTTTTAGACCACGTCATACCACATATGGTTTATCGTCATTATAAAAGCAAACTGGAACCATACTGCTTATTTATTTATAAGAGGTCTTATCAGCGAGCATATTAGACAAAATGGTGTTTATAAAGCAATTATGCACAGGGAATATTCCCAGACCTCCTTCGTGAATTTAAAAACAATGAATCATGAAACGCTGCATGAAAAACTAATGAAGTACTGTATGGTGACTAACATAATAAAAAAATAAAATTTAATGGGAAATATTTTATGATTAAAAATTTTTAAAAATATATCTTAACCCCCCCCCAAAAAAAACATGACTTTTGGGGGGAAAAGAGGGAAAAGTGTGTGAAGTGGCTGCACCATGTTTGTTCAACTGGTGGAGACAGATGTCCATTTTCCACTTTGGACTGAAATTACTGAGTCACGATGTTCTTAACACTTCTGGTAAAGAGACAATTCTCAGGTCAATGAAAACATATCTGTCCAAATTCTGGTCAGGGTCATCTTAGACCCATGCCTTTCCAA
Organism: Ursus maritimus; assembly: GCF_017311325.1. Taxonomy (NCBI): domain Eukaryota; kingdom Metazoa; phylum Chordata; class Mammalia; order Carnivora; family Ursidae; genus Ursus; species Ursus maritimus. The sequence goes on along the minus strand of NW_024424897.1, from coordinate 12,849,428 downwards.
GTACACCACAACTACTCACAACCACGAGAAGTGGGTCTGTGTGCCTCCAGAAAACCTCTACCACCCAACAACCACAATATCACATTTGCTAGGGGCTAATCTCTCCCCAGAACACATACAGTGAGCCACCAAACTTTAGGTGATTCTCCGGTCCAAAAGCTGGTCTGTAAGTGGGCCATTTAAAAATCTGAAAGGCAGGGCGCCTGGGTGGCTCAGCCAGTTAAGTGACTCTTTATTTAGGCTCAGGTCATGATCTCAGGGTTGTGAGATGAAGCCCTGTGTCGAGCTCCGTACTCAGTAGGGGAGTCTGCCTGAGATCCTCTCTCCCTCTGCCCCTCCCACCCCCACTCTCTCTAAAATAAATCAATCTTTGAAAAATTCGAACGGCATTTCTCAAAGCCAACCTTCTGAGATCTATGTAATTAATAACAGATGGGAAATATGAGTATCTGTATTAATATATACACAGAATGTTTACAACTTCGAATTATTAATAACAAAACCATTTGCCTTGATGTTGGTGATGAGGACCTTGAGATTTTAAGCTGGTGAAAATTCATCCAGCAGCATCCATCTGGCAGTTGACTGGTGCTAGATGGTCCATAACGGCCTCATTCCCAGGCGTGGGGGATGGTGCTGGCTTGGTCCAGGAATCCTCAGCCACTAAGCAAATTCCTGCTTCGCAGGGCCTCTTACCCCTCAAGAAGGGCAGTGAGGGCTTCTTCCTAAGGCAGAAGTTCCAGGGAAGCTGCAGGGCCTTGTAATGCTTTTGCTCAGAACCTTCCTGACATCACTCTTACTGCATTCTACTGGTCAAAGGAAGCCCGTCCAAACCCACAGGAGTGGACAAATGGACTTCACCTCCTGACCGAAGTTGTGGCAAAGTCATTTACAAGGGAGCATGCAAAAAGGATGGGAAGACCTGTGGCCATTTTTTTTTTTTTTTTTGGCACTATACCACATATGCCCGGTGATCATATAATCTATTGTTTCTATATAAAAGTGCATTGTAGTTTTCATGACTTAGTCTTCCTGCATAGTCACATGGCAGATTCTGGAGAGTGAGGTTGGAAGTGATCTTTGATAGAGGAAGACACCCTTGACATAGGTCAGATTACTTCTCATCTGGGGCAACAGAGTAGGTCCATTTCCAGGCTAATGGCACTAGAACACCCACTCCATGAGCACAGGGAGTTTTGCCTAACTCCCTGATGGATCCTCAGTGCCCAGAGGAGTACCTGGTCCACGGCAGACAAGCAATGAAGATCTGCGAAATGAAGGAGTGAATGCCTCCTAGGTTATCTGAAGTCAACTGTCTGACTACCAGTACTTAGAGCAGAACGATGATGTGCTGAGGTGTTCCCACATTAGTCTTCCAAAATGACATTAACGGCTTGAGACTAGAAATCGAACAAAAGCATAAGGAAGTAGACCTTCTATATAATTCCAACAGAACAAAAATGCTTTTATAAATGGAAATTTGTCTTTGTAAACTTCACGGGAATGTGAATCGTGAACAAATCAGCAAAACACAGCCTTTCACTTAACAATAGATCTTACACAGTAGCAGGAATTGAAATTCAAAGATGCACACAAAAGTGCTCCGGAAAGGAAGTGCAGTAAATGTTTTTGTCGAATGTTGGATGGTTAATGTCGGCGACAGCAGACCCCTGGCAGTTGTCTGGTCCCCCTTCCCCCACAATGAGGAAGCTGAGACCTCAGGGCCAAGCAGCTCATCTAAGGTCACTTGGCTGGTTAGGGCACAGATGGGACAAGAATTCAAGAGTTCAAACTGAGCTCTGAGCTCTTTCCACTACACACACCCAGCTGACAGTTTTCAGTGGTATAAACAAGCTTTTGAATATAAGCAACTATAAATAGCAATTAGTCAGAGTCTTGTATTAGATGTGTTGACATCATCAGTAGGCAACTCTGTTACAAAGCTCCTCTGACGCTCACTCCGAAACCTCTCCAGTCACAGCCTTCTTCGCTTCCACCGGCACCAGCCCAGACCCCTTCCGGTCCGGACCGCATCCCTCCTCCAGCATCTCCCAGCAATCCGAGCTTCGTCACAACGTTCCCTGTGCACTTGCTTTTCTCATCTACCTACATTGTGTATTTGCAAAGACGGGGAGCGTGATGTTTCTAATTCTCTTGCACGGCCCCACCCTACTGAGCAGCCGCTGGCGTTCTGCTTGAGCATAATCCCATTCAATAAATATTAGCTATGCGACAGGCAATGAGCTAAGCATTTTACGTGCATGGTTTCCTTTAATTCACTCCCCAAACTCTAGGTATTATTTGTCCTATGCCCACAGATAAAGATGCTGCGGTTTGGAGAGGAGAACGGACCTGCTCAAGGTCACACAACTGGAAAGGGTGTGTGCTGACGAGATTCAACCCAAGGATTATCTGCCTCTGAAGTTTGTGCTAATTCCCGTCCTTCCCAACAAGACCTGCTTGAGTTGGAATGGGCCCAGGAAATGCAGTTTGGAAAGTGTCCCAGGTGATTCCGATGTGCAGCCAGGTTGGGGGTCACTACCCCATCCTCCGCAATCCTACACTAATGGACGAGTCGACCCTTCCCAGCTTTCCTCAGGTCACGTGCGCCATGCAGAGTTGTTTTCTCTCCTGCGCTCAATCCCTTCCACTGGAATCCTCCACAGCCATTTCTGGACACAGACAGAAACCTGGGGGCGCCAGGAAGTTCTTCCAGGAGCAGTAACAGGATTCACGAGGAAGCAGCCCTGAGAGTCCACCAAGGAAGCCCTGACAGCACAGCCCAGGAAGGGGCAGAGTTCAAGGCCCCATTAGGTTCCCAGGGGGCCTCATAATGAATAATGCTCTATGCTCTCTTCTTCGGGACTTTTTATTTCAATGAGTCATCCACGCATGCCATCTAGCAGCCAATGACCCAGCTACACAATCCCATGCCATCTTCCTCAAGTTCAGAATGGACACTATGGTTTTCACTGCTCTGCATATAACCCAGGCAGCAAAAAAACACCCCAAAACATCCTTTTGGTTTGCTTTGAGCAGCTAGTCCCTTCACCTCCCCCATGGGGCTCAGCAAACCACCTGTGAGGGAATTACTGGGCCCTTTTATAACAACACCAAGCACAAGACCAAGGTTTTCCAAGAGACCACAACCAGCGCTCCCAATCAGCCCTCTGAACTTCCTCCTCACTCAGGGACTCTGTCCTGTTTCGGTTACTGCTCTCTCCCACATTGTCCTCTCCGTCTGGCTCTGCTCATAGCCAGGAACTCCTTTCTGCCTAGCATAGCTGAGACAGACTCAAAGACATTACTAAATACTAAACACAAATACACACAGAAATTACAGGAAGCTAAATAAAAAGGGGGGGGCTTTGTAAAGTAGAGGTGTTCTGTCCTGCTATAGCCGGCTTCAACGGCTTTGTCCCTGGTCACACACAGTCCTGGAACATCTGTCAGTCCTTTTCCAAGCACACTGCCTGTGTTCCTCCTTCCTGGCTCCTAGTCCACCTCCACCCATGGGATGCCCAGCTCAGGATCCCAGCAGCTCCCTGACTGGTCATCTTGCGGGATCTGTGGTCCAGACCAAGAGAAAGAACCCTGTCTCCGTCATACAGAATGGGAGCTGAAATATGGCTGAGAGGAGAGACTGAAGAGTGGCAAAGGGGGCCAGGGGCTGGAGGAAGGGTTCCTCCCGAACTATTTCAGGTCACACATACAGTGGGGTCTTGTCTCCTGCATATAATGTCTTCCCCTGGAATCTGCCATAGCCATTGGTTATTTCAAAGAACCTTCATTTGAAAACTGATCAAAAGTAGAAACCAAGTCTATTTCTTGAGCCAATGTTCTTGCCTTCCAGAGTGAGAGAAACAATTCTTGACCCTATTTTCTTTGCTTACACACACAGTATAAATCTGTACAATCAAGAGGAGTTCATTCTCTACAACAATCTGAATTTGTCTCAGACTGGCCTTCTTTACAGCATATATTCTCCTATCTTAGGACTCCTTAAAGAATACAGACTGAGCCAGACTAGATTCATCACTGCATAATTGGATGTTTACTTTTAGTTGTCCTAATTAGCCAAAGAAAAGAGAAATCACATTTTAATTTTCCTTAGGAAAGAGTCGAACCTCGTTTCATCATTTGTACCACTCTTCTGGGATCCTACAAACAGTACTTATTAGAAAAAGCAATTGAGGATGAGGGAGAGGGAAGCTCTCTCTGGTCACACACTACCCCTATCCTTACAGAGGAGTTTACATTCGGATGATGCTGAAAATAGGTTTAAAAATTATAAAAACGGGAAACAGGACTTTGACGGTCCTTATATTCTATAGACCCTAATGGTCCTAATGCACCATTAGGGCTGTATTTGTACTCCTGTGCTATCTAAAAACATGAGTTAGCAACTGCCAAATTCTTTTAAAGTCTGTGAATACACTTGCTAGAGAAACTGCAGACCATTGCAGAAAGCCTGCAAATGTCAAACATTTTTAGTACTTTTCTTTTTAAGGAGGCAATTTCCAAATCAAAATTAGCTGAAGCTACAATTTGGTTTGTATCGAGTGGGCAGGTCCCCAAAGAGTCCTGGCGATGCCGCATGTCACAAAATATTGGAGGCATCTCATATATCTAGGGTCCTTGCCTCCTAATATACCAATGAGGGCTTGGAGACTTTTAAATCACCGCAGGGTTTTTTTGTTTTGTTTTGTTTTTATATTCTATAGCAGGTGTTTGAGAGGCCCCAGGAGAATTTCATTGTGTCTAAAATAGCAGCTGTAAGTGGTACCAGAATCACCCTCCTTTTCCTGGTAAGTCTGTGGGCAAAATCTTTTGGGTTTGAAAAGCCCAGAAATCAACTATCACTTAGGAGTAAGAATGCAGGATCCTAGAGTCCGAAAAGCGTGTGCTTGATTGTTTCTTTAGCCCAACCAAGAAATACAATTGTAAATAAATCCCGACACCTGACATTTAGGAGAGAAACGGTTGCTAATTTCATTAACGTCGATAAGCTGCATTTAGCCTGCTTTTCGACAGCAAAATACAAAGAGATGTTTTCCATTCAATGTTATCTTGTTCTTCCAACAACTCAGAACTCCGGGGCCGCCAGACTCACCACCCTTCCCTCCCCAGTGGAGCAGGTAAGCTGTGTGAGACCACGAACCTCACATAGCAACAGGAACTGTCAACAAAGGCAAACAACCCCCCCCTCCCGGCCAGAAACATGTCCAAGGAGAGCTGTTCTCAGGGTGCATCACCTGGAGAGCTCAGTGAACAGACTGCGGGCCCCATCCCCGGAGCTGCCAACTCCACCCATCTGCGGCACCAAAGTATTTGCTTTTCTGACTGATTCCCAGGTGATCTAAAGCTTCAGGTGTGGAATCCCACTTTGAGAAGCGCCTCCCAGGGGAATTCGCTGAAGGGGGAGGGAGATGCAGCAAGCACGTCCCAAGCACTAGCATTACAAGTTCCTTTACCATCATTTCCCCCATGTTACCCTCGGTACAACTGACAGGCGTATCACCAGCTGAACAGTAAGGAAACGGAGATCCAGGGAGGTTACGGTACTGGTTGGGAGGCAAGAAAGCAAGAGACCATCGCAGGGCATCAAGAGTCTGCCACACGTTCCAAGTGCTTCTACTCCACCTTCGACCCCCAATCAACACCATCACGTCCACTGTAAAAAATACCCTGTGTTAGGAGCTGACGGCAGTGTCTTACAACTTGCAAACTTGCTAATAAAACATCCTGACTCGAGGTCTCAGAGCAATTCCACCACAAACATGCACAGCCACTTCTCAGCTCAGGAGCCAATTTCCACCTGTAAATAGTTGAGCATTTCCAACAACCCCTTAACTTTTGGCTCGCTCATTTCCTGTACTACTCAACCAACTTCCCAAATCCTCCTTTCTCGGCAAGTCAACCCTAACGGGGCACGTAAGAATGACCTGTCCCGATCCAGGATGTGCCACCCCACTTGAAATAGAATTGCACGTGCCACTGCTTGGACTTTTCAAGGCTCCTGTGGCCAAGGACCCTGATTTGTCTGTATGGGTGTCGATATTACGTCTTTAGGGTAAGATCCAAACACAGAGTTCTGCCCAAGCTTTGTACAATATGCATCGTAGCACAACGCTTAATAAAGGCTCCGTGCTGACAATGACCTGCAGTAACTCTCCATATCAGGGAGTCCCTTACACTAGATAACAAAGCAACTCCGAGATCTGTTTCCATGACAACAGCAGCATCACACAGGAAAGAGCAGGAAAGACTACAGAAAGGCTCTTTAGAAATTGCTACCAAAACGCACACACACTTTACGAGACTAAAAAAATGTTCTGGGCATTAGATTTGGGGTTAAAAACCTTTTCTTTCTTGAATGTACTCTCTAATGATGTGACTATTTTTAAGCATGTAATAGGAACTGATTCAGAATACTATAAATACCATCCATCTGCAGAATTTCGAGAGGTCTAAAATTAGGTTACCAGGTTCATCAATTTCCCTTAGAAGATTCTAGTAGAAATAGACCAAAGCTTTCTGGGGGCAATAACAGCGAAATGCTCATAGTTCAAATGCTATGGTTAATAAGTTGCTTTCATTTCAAACCTAATTAGTAAGAAACTCCAAAAACCATTTTTCCTGAATAAAATTAAAGTGGGAAACACCTTAGGAGACAGGAGTTTCTTAGAAGGCCCTTACAACAACTTGCCACATACTGAAAATAACTCACAGCAGTATGTGTTAGAACTAAATCATACGTTATAAACAAATGAGAGAAGAAAATATTCCATTTTCCTTTTCTGCTATGTTCATGATGGGCCCCTGCAAATGCCTGCTTTTCTCTCGTGGACGAGGTGGAAACAAAATGAAACACCCAGCAACTGGAGTAGCCTCTCCAAACAGACAGACAGACAGACAGACAGACAGACACACACACACACACACACACACACTTTTTGGCCATGATTTTTCCCTCATGGACCATCAAAGAAGAAAGGGCCCTCTTACTAAAAATATCCTAAAACATCAGCCAGAATGGGGACCTATTTTTTTCTCAGCCACTGGGAGGTAAGGTTATTTCACCTACATATGTCCCAAGTTATTTTTAAGACTTGCCTTGTTCTCCTCTGGTGAAAGAAGCCGGTGGGCTGTTGTATGGACGCTCACCGTAAGCGCCCTAGCTGGGCCCAGGGTCCACATCAGGAGCATGAAGAGATACAGAGGGGAACTTTCTCCCTCGAGCCAGAAGGCACAGAGTGCCTCGTAAAGTTCGACAGGGAATTTTCAACCTCGTCACAAGCACAGGAGTCCGACACCTCGACTTGATGGCACTTGCACAAAGAACTGTGCGGTTACTCGTGCTTCTCAAGGACCGTCCGTCCTAAGAGGCCACAGCTGGCCTGAGAGAGCAGTGCTGGTGTCCGTGTAGAGTTAAAACAAAAATCCCGTGTAACATAGCAAGGTTAACTCAGGCAGAGTCCCACCACCTCTGTTCACCTGCTGGCTAAGTATCTGCTCGGAGCCAGCGACACACCAGACTGTGGAGAAGCACAGAGGACAGGGAGATTCGGGAGGGGCTTTGCCCTGCACAGGCTACAGTGTATGGGCAGAGATGGAGACACAGTTATAGCGTGGTGTCCGAAAGCTCTTCAGAGAAGTACCCACAGAAAGAACTGAGGAGGTGGTGCCTGGGGGGCTCTGGCAGTTAAACGTCTGACTCTGGACTTCGGCTCAGGTCACGATCTCAGGGTCTGAGATGGGAGCCCTGCGTCAGGATCCAAGCTCAGTCGGGAGTCTGCCTCAGGATTCTCCCTCTCCCTCTGCTTCTCCACCCTCCCCCGCTCGCTCTAAAATAAATAAATAAATAAATAAATCTTAAAAAACAAAAACAAAAAACCCACAACGAGATATCACTTCATACTTGTCAGGCTGGCTATTATCAAAGAGATAAGAAGTAACTGCTGGTAAGGATGCCGGGGAAAGGGAACCCTCATGCACTGCTGGGGGGACTGTAAGCTGATGCAGCCACTGCAGAGACAGTATGGATGCTCCTCAAAAAATTTGAAAGAGCAAAAAAAAACCCCCACACAACCATATAATCCAGCAATTTCACTTCCAGTATTTATCTCAAGACAAAAACACTAACCGAAAAGACACACACACCCCCATGTTCACTGCAGCATTATTTACAAGAGCCAGGATCTGGAAACAAATGGTCTATCAATGGACGAATGGGTAAAGAAAATGTGGCACACACATACCATGGAATGTTATTCAGCCATAAAAAATGAAACCCTGCCATTTGCAACAACACGGATGGACCCAGACAGCATCATGCTAAGTGAAATAAAACAAATACTGTATGATCTCACTTGGAATATTAAGGAAAAAGAAACGAGCTCATAGGTACAAAGAACAGATTGGTAGTTGCTGGGGGTGAGCAAAATGGGTAAATGAGGTCAAAAGGAGCCAATTTCCACCTATAAAATAAGGCGATGTAAAGTACAGCGTGGTGACTCGTTAGTATTGTGCTGCAGAGCTGAAAGTTGCCCAAAGAGCTTTTGGTTTTTGACTTTTTGCCAAGAGAGAACTTAAAAGTCCTCATTACAAGAAAAAAAAAATTGTGAACTATATATGGTGACAGATGTTAACTAGACTTACTGGGGTGGTCCTTTTGCAATATATACAAGCACCAAATCATTATGGCGTACAGCCCAAACTAATAATGTTCTATGTCTATCCCTCAATTAAAAACAAGACAAACCGCTCATGTGGCAAGGGAGAAGGGGATTCAGAGAGAAAAGTCCACATCTTTTTGAGCCTCACCTCAAGCTTCAAGTGTGGCAGAGCCCTCTCTGCTCCTTGTGGGTGAAGCAGAACTAGCATCCCTTGTCATGCTTCTTGGAACTCCCTGTTCTGGAGTCCCTCTTCTATTATTAGAAACATCTACTCTTTGGAAGTTCTTTTTGGAGTTTATGCTGAACTCTGCCTTCTTATAATGCTTAGTCACTGGGCCTGGGTCAACCCCTGGTGTTCCAAAGTCAAGTCCACCCTTCCTCCTACGATGGAAGGCGGTGCTCATTGATTCCTACTTCTTTTCTTCACACTAAACGTTCCTTGTTTTCTGGGTCTCTATCCTACAGCCATCATAGCAGTCTGTCTGTGCCTCCTTTAAATTCGCCACCCATCCTGCCCTTTGGACTCCAGATGGTCACTCGCACCCATGGAGAAGTGTTGCTTCATTCAACTTGGGGGATTCTCTGCTGCTGCTGAAGACCACAGCTGCTTTAGTAAAAAGTGAGTTACCGATATATTGTTTTGTTTCAATCAACCCTTATTTACTATCAGGAACTACCATGTAATAAGAATACTGTGACTGGATAAGCAATTACTAAAGCTCAAAATACTTCATTATGAAAACCAAAATGCTTTTTACAAAAGTACCTTCACCAAAGAACTAAAATTGTTTAAAGAAAAAAAAAAGCTTATTAAAACTCATCACAAGACTTCTACATTCCTGTCTTCTTTTTCTATCTACAGATTGAGACACTTAGTTTGATTATATCTGAAAACCCCTTATGACATGTGAGTAAGAGAATCCTTCCCATGCTGAGATGGAGTCACAGCAAGAGAGAGAGACACAAATACAACATGTGAAGGCATTTATGTCTAAACGGTGGGGCTCCATCCTCAACACAGAATTCAAAGTTAGCTGCCTATCCAATATCAGTTCTCTTCTTATTACTGGACTTCCTTGATTTTGTGGTGGGTAGAAATATACCCAGTTTAAAACAAAAACTCCAGGGGCACCTGGTAATGGAGTTATGGAGTGCCTGGGTAGCTCAGTTAAGCATCTGACTCTTGATTCCAGCTCAGGTCTTGATCTCAGGGTTGTGAGTTCAAGCCCTGCACTGGGTTCCATGCCCAGCCTAAAAAAACAAGCAAACAAAACACCTCCAAACTCTACATTTTGTAAGCAGGAGTGGCTATGTGACACAGTTCTGGCCAATATGGAAGTTGTTGGATTGGGTTTCTGGGGGGAGTTCTTTTAAAAGGGAGTAGACTCAACAGGCAAGTATGCTCTGACTTCACCCTTCTCTTTCGTCCTGCTTGGAACATGGATGGGATGGTAATGGAACAGCCACCTTACACCAAGGGCAGCAAAGTGGAGAATGAAATCTGCATATGTTGAGAGGGCTGAACTGAAAGGCATAATGAGGCTGAATCCTTCATGGAACCATGAAAATGCCACATGAGCCCTGGAGTCCCAGTTCCACACATTTTGTTACAGGAGAATGATGCCCCTTGTTCAGGTCCAGCCACTGTTTAGTCAGGTCCTCTGGTTTTCCCACTTGAATGCAAACCTAAACTGATACACTGAGCATGAAGCTATCTAGACACCTACGACAAACTGCCTTCTTATCACACAGTTGAACAAAGAACTATCAGATATGCGGGTGTGTTCCATTTGGATAATGCTCTGGGAGACCACAGCACTTTGTCATATTCCAAAAGTATCATATGATGACTTCTCGAAAACTGTGTTGTTCTAACAAGATGAAATCTCGAAAGCGGCTCTCCAAGTCCAATTATCCCAAAAATCAGTCATCAAATGATTTCAATTTCCTAGGTTCCCTTCTAGGTCTTGCCCCAACACACAAATTCTGTCCAAGTTCTAATCATAGTAATGCCTTTACAGTAAGCCCCCGGTACCCAGCATCACAGAAGCACTTTTTCATGCCTTTATAATCATCATTCTTAATGGCTGCACATATCCTATTACACTGATGTATTACAATTTGTTTAACTCCCTACTGTTCACGAATGTTAGGAGAAACCGATGGCCGCGGAGGGAAATCTAAGAACAAGGATGCTGCTTCCAAGCCAATGTGCAGCCATAACTTTCCATGGGAAGATCCTATTAGATATAAATTACTCTCAAGGTTTGAAATTCAACACTTATCCCACTTATTCAGAATGGTGGACATTCAGAATCGGGTGGTTAATTACTCTAAATAAGACTGATCAGATACATTTTATTTTGAATTTTATAGACCACATATTAACACTAGGATCACAAAAAACATGTTTTTTTTGGAAGACACATTCAATCACATGGTAGGCCTCAGGCTTAACAGACATGGCCCAGTTTATTATACTAGATGGTACAGCATTATAACCACAGAAGACAAAAAACATCTCCACTGATCCAAGGACGTTTCCTTTTAATAATATTATTGGAAGGAAACAAAACTCTTAAGATTTGTCTTCTCCTGTGTAAGAGTAAGTGAGATGCCTTTGGCCAGCCAAAAATATTGAGCACTTCACGTGCCAGGCACTAAGTAGAACTGAAGCCTAAGACAGCATACCTACCACTCATGGTGTTTCAAGCTGGTCGAAGAGATGAAAAAGTAACCAAGTAAATATTATGGTTTCAGGTGGTGACCAGGGCTATGAAATACACAAAGTAGGATCGACTACTAGAAAGTGAAGGGAAGGTGTGAGCTAAAGAGGCCTCTCCAAGGAGGGGTCATCTGAGCAGACACCTGAATGGTGTGAACGAGCCACACTGCAGAGGAACCCACAAGAGCAAAAGACCCAGGGCTCAGATGAGCTTGGCATGTTCCCGTCAGGGAGATAAACAGGAGTAAGATCACAATCAGCATAAGCCTTGATGACCAAGGTAAGCAGTTTATGTTTTAACGGTCAGAGGCAGCCACGGAAGGATTTAGATAGAGCAACGCCATGATCTGATTTGCCGGATATACGCAAAATCTCACTCTAGCTGCCTGTGGAGGATAAACTGCAGGACACAAAAGCAGAAGTGAGGAGCTCACCAGGAAGCTCTTTTGCTGGACTCCCCCAGTTCCACTCCCACATGAAGAGAAGTTCACTAAGTGAGAATAGGACCGAACTTAAGCATACCACTCCCAAACCGACAGCAGGTGCGTGTATTTGTAGAGAAGATCTGTTTCACTCATGTGATTTTTAAGTTTTCAACTTAACCACTTCCCCCCATTCTTGTTCTGTACACCACGTTACTCCAAATCACCAATTTGTAATGAAAAAAACGTAATTAAAATGAATTACCTTAATCTTGGCGCATCATTCAAATGTAGGAAATGCAAAAGAGAGCAGACCTGCCTTTCTAATTTTAACAGCCTGCTGTGTGATCTCTTCTTTTTCAAGCTTCCCTGGTCTTTTGTGATTAATTTTAGTAACAGGAGAACGACCTGTTTAAGAACAAATGAGTCATGATACAGCTTAGTATCTAGAAACCTAAAATCACCCTCCTCCACAGAGAATATCATTTTCAAGTATGAAATCCTCATGTTTTAAACATTTCTACCCCATGTTAACTCTACAAAGCTTCTGGCCTTGAAAGAGAGATGCGGAGGGACAGGCTAGGATCTCAAAATTGTAGAAAGCAAGCAACATGCAAATTGCCTTCTGAAAGGTACTTAAGTATGTTTCAGGGCATGAAAAGGAAAAAAAAAAAAACCCTCACTTGTAAAAGTTTATGATTTGTGTATTTCAAAATACATTCTTTCATTCAGCAGTTTCCTACCAATATAAATCTCTCATAAGCATGAAAAGTTGTGTATAAGTTATGTATAAGTTATCGTGGCACAGTTAGGCCTATAATGTACATGGACCTAGAAAAGCAGTGGTCAGGGGCGCCTGGGTGGCTCAGTCGGTTAAGCATCTGCCTTTGACGGAGGTCATGATCCCAGGGACCTGGGATAGAGCCCCATGTTGGGCTCTCTGCTCAGCAGGGGATCCTGCTTCTCCCTCTCCTTCTGCCTGGCACTCCCTCTGTTGTTCTGTGTGTCAAATAAATAAAATCTTTAAAAAAGACCCAGAAAATCAGTGGTCAAATTGGAAAGAAATTAGACTACTGCTTCTTAGGGTAGCGTCCTTGGCGGTGTCATCTCCCTTCTTCCTGAACTGTGGTTATAAACCCTCTCCAGGTTAACTGTACAGTTAGCAATCACCTTAACGAATATAAATTCAAAATATGTGGTTGACAAAACAAGCATTTCCTTTTAATAGGTTGTTTTTCCCATCAATATTTAACAGAAAATATATTCGCCAAAGGGGGAAAAAAAATAAAGTCTGGTCATGCAGTTTGTGAGCACAGTTCTACAGCCAATCTTGCATGATTTTGTTAGGCTTAAACTTGCATACTAAGAGAGTCCCTCATATTTTTTAAAAGTTCACTTTCCAAAGACGATAACTTAAAATCGGTGGCTGTATCAATGCCAGAAATGGTTGGTACTGATTCTGAGAATCTTCTGGAATATTTTACAGATATTTTATGCAAACCAAGGAAATGATTTTGGGATCAGGGATTTCATTTTTTTCTTCTATTCTCTCAGCAAATATTAATGATCACCTAACCAGGAGTCAGAAATCACAATAAGTATTGGGGATATAGAGATGAATAAGATTTAGGGGAAAGAAAATAGTATAACAGGATTAAAATAAGTCTTCCTGGGGCCAGTTGTTACATTAATGACTGGAGTGACCCACCCTTTCCAGCATCCACACTGTGTATGCCTCCCCCTGTGATGCTTAAGTCTGTGTGTCAACTTGATTGGGCCATGAGGTGCCCAGATATTTGGTCAAATAATGGTGTTTCTGTGAGGGAGTTTTTGGATAAGATTAACATTTAAATTGGCAGATGAGTAAAGTAGATGCCTCCTCTAATGAAAGCCTAAACAGTACGAAAACACTGACAACACCCCCAGCCCCTAAGCAAGAGAGTTCTTTCTGCCCAAGGACTATGAACTAGCACATAGGATTTTTTGTTTGGACCACAAACAAAACACTGGCCCTTCCTGCATCTCGAGTCTGCTGGCCTTTGGACTGGAGCTACACTATTGGCTCTCCCAGGTCTCTAGCTTGCCTGTGGATCTTGGGACTGGCCAGTTGCATAAGCCAATTTCTTATAAGTCTGTGTGACAAATATACGCACATCCAATTTGTTCTGTATTTCTGGAGAATCCTGACTAACCTACCTTCACAGGGACTCTGGGCTTCTTTGAAAACTACCAGCACCATGTAAGAAGCCTGTGCTGCCCTCCTGGAAAGGCCAACACGGAGAACCAAAGCATCCTGGCTAACAGCCCCAGCTAACAGCCAGTGGAGTCATCTTGTGTGACGCTGCAGGAACCTTTTGAATATGTTGACATGCATTACACACACACACACACACACACACACACACACACACACAGAGAAAGAGAGAGAGAGAGAGAGAGAGAGAGAGACTGCATTACCACCGGCTGGCAATACAAAGGATGAACTAGAGGAGAAACAGTCCAGAGCCAATAAGACCAATTCAGAGACCACGATGAGGCCTTTGGGAAGATGGTGGCTATGAATATGGAGAGGAGAGACAGAGGCAAAGCCCACAGAACTTGGGAGACTGTTTAGATGTGGGAGACAAAGGAGATGGAGACAAGCTAGATGACCCCGAGGCTTCTGGCATGGGAGACTGTGGTAGATGAACCCCTGGTGTTATTTCAACATAGATGAGGGGGAATAAGCACTGGCTTGGGTAGTGGAGGAGATGCAGGGAGAACAGGCAGCAATAAAGAAAAGAAGGATGGTGTTGTCCATCTTGAGTGTGACACCCTCAACATAACCTGAGCACTCTTTCTCTACATCCAGGAAATTATCTGGGGAATGCAAATTAAGACTATCTAATGTCTGAAGGCAATGTGACACTTATTGGGACAAGGACATTCTCCTTTGAATCTTGCTTTTTCCCTTGGCATAAACTCAAATGTGTTTTGGGAATCTGTTAGATTATAAAATTTGAAATGTTACATGAACAATGATTAGAATGGACCTTCCCACTGTCCATGTCACCTCCTGCTAGTACTAGCTGCCATGATGGTTTGCTCACCGCTCTGGTACAACATATAGAAACAGCTGTCAGAGGGGGTACTTGCCCACTTCTCTCATCGGTCCCAGCCACGATCAAAGGCACATACAGAATTCCTAGTAAGTGGGCTCATTTGATTTTGTTTTTGGCCCTTGGCCTCAGTGTAAATAAACAGATGTAGCAATAATGCTAGCTAGAAAATCCTCTACAAATCTCCCTCTCCTGGCCCCCAAGGAAATGTGCTTCTCTTTTTGTCCAGTCTCCTGCTGGAAATTCATTAAGCAGAAAACAGCCAAGGTGAGGAAGGTACCAGCTAACTGAATGCGACTCCTACTTCAGCTTGTGGAAAGGAGTGACTCACTAAAATCCAGGAACAAGTCTCAGGCATGAGCCAAAAAGCTCTCTGGGCTTGCTTTCAGCTTAGGCTCAAGCCACTTAGAACCAATCTCTCCAGAAACCCAGGGTCCTGGAAAGTACAACCTTCCACCTTCTTGAGGAGAACCCAAGCTAAATCTCCAAATCGCTCTTGGCTCTCTCAGATTCCCATCAGCCCCACCTGCTCGGTCTTCACTAGTTCACCTTGTTGGTCTCACTTCTGAATGCTTTTTACTGTTATAATATCGGTGGAACTCACTTCAAGCTTCTCTTACCATATTAAGATTTCTCAGTCACCCTGACTCCAGTTTCTAGTCACAAAAATAGAGCATTTTCACTGGCAGAAAACCTGCCCCTCAACTGGCTTTGCTGATCAACCCACTTGATACTGAGGAAAGAGAGCAGGTTTGGAAGCAGAGGCGTGGTCCAAAGCTTGATGAACTATTTTCTACTGGATTCCAGCAAGTCATTTAACCAACCCTTGACTTCCACATTTATACAATGGGATTCATATATGCCTAGTGTGTTTATGTACGTTATCCACTGAAGTAATTATCCGAATTCTTATTCCTGTGCATGACTTCCCACCAAGAATAAGCCATCTGAAGGACTTTTTAACCTTTGCACCCCGCAGTACCTGGCAATAATAAATACCCAGGAAGCGTTTAATGATGGCATACAGTGAATACAGAAAAAGGACCAGACGTAAGAGATACTAAATATACATCAGGTATTATCATGAAGACGCCATTACTTATACGGCAGAATCTCTAGCTCTGGGCTTCCAGGGATTTCAGCTCTAGTAGCAGGCTCCTTAGACATCATTGCCAAATGACAGTTCTCAGGAACAGGTTGATTTGGTTGTTAGTAATATCAGACCGTTCATGATTTACAAAGTCCTTGTACAGGTCAAGAAAAATAAATAAGGAAGCCATCACACTAATTTTTATCCTAACCAGTCAAAAGCTACGGCCCAGGTCCACCATTTTTTAAACTCCTAATAGTTAAGACAATGACTTGAAATGGTTTGTGAAAATAGGAAAGTCCATCGAGTATGTTTCTCCGATCCCGCTCTCAAGGTGCCCCAATAATGCTGATGAAATATCCGTTCATAGGTCTTGGGGAGATTGATAGTCCATGTATAGCTAAAACCAGGTAATTCAAACCCAGATATGTACAACTAATGGTCCAATTAGGTTATCAGGCCTTCTTCCGCTTCTTCTGGTTCAACAAATCTCTTTCAAGTATCCATTCTGTGCCAGGCTCTTCCCTGAACTCGTGTTTTTCCAAGGGAAAAGACACAGGGTCTCTCCACGAAGGATTTGCTGTGTAGGCATGATCATGAGGCAGGGCAACAATTTTTTTTTTTTTGGTCAACATGGGTATTAACTAGAAATGCCACCGAGGGGCTACGTGCACCAGTTCCTATATGCTTCACACACACAAGGCTCCTTCAACCCTGATGTCTAGAAACCATTTGTAACGCTCCCAGGAAAATACTCTTTTAACCTTATCAATGTACCGTTTGGACCAAAACCTGTCCCACCCACCTTAATCACTGCCCCTTGTTCAGATCTGGCTCCACTGAACTTGGACAAGTCCCCAACCAATCTCACCACACTCTCAAAGGCTGACAATTTGCTCAGAGTGGAGATTTTGAGAAGAATGTGCTACTGGCCTTACATGCCATTCCAAGAGTGGAGTTCCAAAGATGTTTGAGCAGTGGCAACTTAAACCTCTGGATTAAGTTGGAAAGCCCACTGGGTGACTCCCTTGACACCAGGCATTCTGGCACACTGATGAAATGTGAGGCACTATGACCCCCCTCTCCTTACGGGCCAAAACTTGGTAGCTAAAGACAATGCATGTGCCCCCCCCACCCCAGCTGTCTCCTTTAGTACATCCGAACTGCGGGTGCAAGTCGTTGAGGCTATTTTTAATTCCCGGCTAAATTAATTTGGCGCAAAAGTAGCAGGAGTCCCTTCCCGTGGAGGAAATACTTCTGTTACTGTGAATCTGGTACATAAAATAATCCACCCACTGAAGAGCAGAATTAGCACGGGAGTTTTTTGTTGGGTTTGTTTCCCTGAAATAACTTCTTTTTAAGGTTTCCTGCGGCATCACAGCACGTGAGGAATGGTACCTGTGGGCGAGTGCGGAGGGCACTTTCAGGACCCCGCGAAGGCTTCCTCCGAGCTTTGAAGGCTTCCTCCGAGCTTTGTCTAGAGAGAATCCCACCAGGTGACACAGAACACCGTGTGTCTCCCTTGCAATTGTTCTTTGAACAGGTCCTCTTGCAAAAGCGTGTCACCTGAGTTTATGTGCCACTGGATAGCAGCATTTGGCAAGAGAGAGAACTCCCTTAAACCAGCAAGAGAAATACCAGAATAGTGGTCCTACTGGTTTGTAAGAGAATTTTGAAAAGAAATAGATCTTAAAAATCTTTAAAACCTCTCCAGGAAGTCTTGCCTCCATCTTCTGTAAGGTGCTTTCTCTCTCCCAGCACTAAAACTCAACAGCATTTTCGTTCTTCCCTGGTTACGGCAGCTGCCCTACGCAGGCTTATCGTCTCATTATTTGCATGCTCAGCTCATCTTTTTGATTAGGGAGGATGCACCAGGAGGGCAAGAACTGTCTTCACCTTCTCATCTTCATAGCATGAAGCCCTCGGTAAGTATTTAGCGAAGGAATGCCAATGAGGGCTGCAAACAACTTTAAAGACCAAGTTCAACCTTTATATTAATCAGAAAATGGAGGTCCAGAAGGATTTTCAGCAACTTGGCAGGATTCCCAGTTCCCACCCCAGAACTCTTTTGACTTCACTGGGCTGGAATTTTAAATGCAACTTTTTAAGCACCTGCACCTTTTTACAAATCTCCCTTTGTCAGTTCAGGAATATTCCGAACAGTGTTTCAGGTATACCGGGTTTGCTCACAAAACTGCCTTATTTTCATATTAAATGTAAAAGCACACTTTGAGAAAATAGAAGATTTGCTAATTAAATTTCTACCTTTATTTTAAATGTTTTGAGTTTTGTCATAAGTGACGCTCTGAAATGTTGAATTTTAAACAATTCGGCAGCCTTTTTCATTTGCACCGTTTCTAAGACACCGGAAAGAACTCAAGAACAAGAGAATTCTCAAGACCGCTGTAACAAAGAGGAAGTAATTTTGCACCTGGACATACAGGCCTCCCCAGGGTCCAGCCCCGCACCAGGTATCACTTTTGGCTCTGTACGATTGTTTCCAGGTCCACTCTAACCATTTATAATCAATGCTCTCGAGCTTCCTCCAATCTTTGCAGACCTGAAGATGTATGCAGATCAGAAGCCAGCCTCCCTGCCTTTTAACAATTTCTTCATTTACGCCCTTCCGAACATTCTGGAAGGCACCGCTAACTCATGATGCTGTCTATGTGGATGTCAGTTGTCTCCCAGGTGAGGGACACTAATGACCCAGGAAATTATTTTTAAATCACCTGAATACTGTTTAATTGTATGGCTCAGGCAGAAAAAGCACAAGGTACTACTGGTAATAGTTTCTCCCCAGGCAGGCAGGGGCACTGGTGAGAAGGCACAAAGCAAATAAATACGAACAAAAGGAATACAAAAGGGAAGGGGGTGGGTAAGGCTTTGAACAGGACCGTCCCTTCCCCTCTTCCTCAAAGGCTCACAGTTGCAGTACACAGAGCAAATATTCCAAAGACTGTGTTTACAGAGTTGTCTAGCATTTGTGTGGTTTTATACACAGCACGGAAACACTTTTCTCTCGCTACAAAGGGTGTGTGTGAGTGGGCTCTCCGTTTGGGCATTTCAGGGCAGGACTGAGATTGGGAGGAAGGTCTGAAAGGGGTGCTTCGCAATTCTCCCTTAAGGCACACACAGAACACACACAGCATGAAGACAAACGACTGCACACACGCTTACAGACTGGAAGACCTGAAAACCCCGCTCCCCTCTAGCGGGGCGGGCTTCAGGAACAGGGGTTATTTGAGCGGAGATGGTTCTAGCAAGCGGGAGGTACTCCAGACTGAAGGACAAAGGAGCTGGTGAGCTGAAATTTCAAAAGGTGAAGGGCAGGAGTCTGAGGAAGTCCGCCCTCTAGGACCCATTCCCCCACCCACCCCTGCCTCACCCCATCAGAGCCAGAGCAAGGAAGAGAAAAACATCAGCAAGGGGATCAGCAGCAGCCGAAGAAACAACAGTGCTGTCATTTCTTTCCAAGAGCACAAAGCACTCCCCACCCCCACCCAAAGGCAAGGCTGGTCCGCATCCCAGTTTGTGCGTTAATGGGGGATGGAGGGGGTGGCAGAAGAAGGGTTAGCTATCTCTCAACAAGGGCCAGTTTTCGTTCTTTGTGGTCTTACAAAATCCTAGACGCGGGGCAGGGGTGCAGGGTAGAGCTCCGAGCTGATTTCTGAGGCCGCACTTTCGGCAGCACAGATCCAGCATCAACTCAGAGCGCCTCTCCAACACCGACTCTTTCATTTTCCTCTCCTCTCTCCTTGCTCCGCTGGGGCTGCACTTCACGCCTGGGAAACGCTTGGCTTTCGTCTCCAGACACGTTGGTAGGGAGCGTCTGGAACGCTGTGCATCCAGAGGAGGTCAGGGAGGGCTGAGGGTGGCCCGACAGGTACGGGGAAGTGGGCGGTACAGGGAGAGGGGTCCTTCGGTCCCTCCATGGAACCCAGACACCCTTTCTCCTCCCCGAGGTTCCTGACACTTCTGCATCCTTTCAACTAGCCTGCTCCTTGAGTTTTGTGTTTTTTTTTTTAAACTTTATTCATTTATTTGAGTGAGGCGGAGAGAGAGAGAGAGAGCGCGAGCACGAGCAAGGGGCAGGGAGAGGGAGAAGCAGGCTCCCCCCGCTGAGCAGGAAGCCCAATGTGGGCTTGATCCCAGGACCCCGAGATCAGGACCTGAGCCGAAGGCAGATGCCTAACCGACTGAGCCACCCAGGCGCCCCCTGCTCCCTGAGTCGTGAAGATGATCTCTGTTCAGAACTATTTCCCTCTGGTTCCTGTAATGTGGGCAGTGCTAACTTCACACTTTTCAGTACCTGTCTTTTCATCCTGAAGAGGCAAGACCAGGTACAGCCTCGGTGCACTGCACAGGGCCTGTCCCTTCCTGGTCTCTGTGCGGGAACGCCCTCAATCTGCGGGGCTAGCATGGTGAAGCAGCACAGGACCTGTGTGCACCTTAAGCACTCGCCATGTAGGAAACAAATCATCTAGAAACTTTTAGATTTTCGGGGGGGGGGGGGGGCAGGGAATGCTTAAGGTAGTTTCTTCTCTTAAGCTGTATTTTGTGTTTCCCGATCCTTGCGTTCCATTAAGTGGCCTTTCCCATGCCCTTGAGCACTCCCCTCGATGTGTGACCAGAACTTTGAGGGATTACACCCAGGTAGTAGCCAGCAACTTCTCCACTGACAGCAGGACCAGGCCATGGTGCCCCCTCTTTCCCTTTGTGGCCTTGAGGCAACCACGAACCTCCTGGCCCTCAAGGGCCATGACACAGTGCCCCCGGATCATTTACATCTTTCTTCTCTATGCTTCGGTCTCCTCATCCATAAAATAAAAGTTAACCTAGATAAGTCTTCAACACCCCCTTTCAACTCTAATTCTACGACTTTAAAATGCATTCCAAAAAAGATAAAATAAGAAAATCCTACCATCGCATCTCAGCACTGTGTCCTGACACCTTCGTGCTTTTCCAGCTATCCCCCTCTGCAGTTCCTTCTGGGCATCTTGCGGATTTGTTCAATAAATAAAATCACCTTGCACACAGACCGCAGACACTTCTCATCCCCTGGCTGCACAAAGCCCTAATCATCGGCCTCTTAATGCCAACAACCAAAAGGCAAATTTTCTCCTTGGAAGAAAACACACAGACTGTTCAAGTACTTTTTTTTTTTTTTTGATTTAGGAGAAAATCATCTCTTATCTTTTGCAGACATTAAAACGTGAGACTACGCGTCTACAGCAGGTCAACACAACAGGGAGTAGGGACAGAGCTCAGATGAACACAACAGATTGCAGGCGTGTGTCCCATTGTATCACAGGACGTGCAGATCGTCACTAAGGCTTCCTGCCTGGCTTGGGGATCTAGGAGTAGGGTGGCCACATAATGATCATCAAAACAGGGTAAGAACGTAACACACATTAACTAATCTGTAGCAGGTGTAAACCAAGACTTCCCATGTAAACAAGACAGTCCTGCGCAAACTGGGATGTGTATTAACTATGTGTAGTAACAAAAGCTTACAGAGTTCATGACATAAGCAGAGAGCTGGCCTACAGCCCTTCCAGGAAATTGCTAAAACAGCATCACTCTGTCTTCCTCCTACTTCTCTGCCTGCTCCAATTTGGTCTCCCCCTCCTTCCCTGCCCTCCCTCTTCCATCCAACCCACTGGAGTTCTCCTCAGTGCTCTTTTCTTCTCATTCTATCTACTCCCTTTCTCTAGGCAAGAGCATCCACACCCCAAGCTTCAAACTAAGAACAGAGGAATCTGTACCTTCAGAAGGACACACCCCACTTCCGACCTCCACACTTGTGCTCATAGACAGGTGTCTTCTCAACGTCAGACTTCTCAAACTGCCCATGTCCAAAGTGAAACCCTTGATCTGCCCTACCCCATATTCCCAAATACATTCTCCCTCCATGTTCTGATGGCCTCCATCCATTCATAGGTTTGGGCCTGAAGCCCAAGAGTTTTTCCTTAACACCTCCATCTCCTTGACTCCCACCAATGGCAGAGAGCAGCTGATTCAGCTCCTAAATGTATCCTGAATGAGTTCAGCTCTGCCCAATCGCCATTGCTGCCACCTCCCCCAAGCTCCCACCACCTTGCCCTCCATTCTGATGCTTCTTGCTTTGTTGGTATTCCCCATCTTTACCCGCCCACCAAGACCCACTTCCTAACCCAGTCCATTTTCCATAAGGAAACCAGAGAAACCCTTACACCCTTCCAAACAGGATCAACATCCTTCCTAATTTAAAGCCTTTCTCTGGATTTCTAGTGTTCCTAAGATTGTGTTCAAAATCCTCAACTACACCTCCAATGACCCACTTGCTCCTTCTCTCTCCCACACAGAACTTCCCACTTCAGTGTTTTCTCACTTGCTTTTCCCTTTGCCTGAAACCTTCTTTCACGGGGCTCCTTACGCCCCAGCACACACTCTCATGCACATCCCCTTCTGCCTGCCTACCTCCTATTTGTTCCTGAAGCTTGGATTAATGCCATTTCCTTGGGAAAGCCTCTGACCACCAAGAGTCGGTCCCTTGGATGAACACACTCAGGGAACCTCTACCCTATTTTAATTAGTGATATTTTCCATATCTATCTTCCCCTAAGTACTTAATAACAAGTATTTCGGACACTTCACTGAGCTACCCAGGTGTCCCACTTGTAATTTCGGCTCAGGTCATGATCTCAGGGTTGTGAGACTGAGCCCCGCACTGGGCTCTGCACTCAGTGGGGAGATCTGCTTGAGATTCTCTCCTCCCCCTCTCTGCCTCTACCCCTACACTTCCCTATGCATGCACACGTGTGCTCTCAAATAAATCAATCTTTAAAATGAATAGACAGATAGTACTTAACCAAAAGAATGAAGAAGGGGAAGGGGAGAGGGGTCAGGCAATAACTACTCTCCTGTGGCCTACGAACTCCACCCCACCCCCACCCCACCCCATTCCTGCTNNAGCCAAAATGGGAGAATCAAAGGATGGGTTCAGAATAATGAGCAAGGTGGCCAAAGAAACACCATGTGATGCTTGAGGCCAACTTCCAGGAAAGCTGGTACTCTTCATCTATTTTTACCTCTAAGATGCCAAAAATGGAGACAATATTTCAGGAAGAAGGGGAATGTGCAAGGGTCGGGTGGAACACACTACTTTTTGTATGTAGGTGGGTCGGTCATGGACATGGGCTTTCTGGTCCGTGAAGACAGAGAACAGGATGATCTTTGAGGCTCTGGGGCTCCCAAGTTCTGGGGCTCCCAGCGGTGGCTCTGAGCCCAAGGCTCCTGCTCTGTGTGGCTTCCATCGGTATCTTAACCAAAACGCAGCATGTTTCCACGCAGCCAGGGCGCAATGGTAAGTTCCTTCATTACATGTGCTAAAACAACGCAAAGGTGAACCCTTCAGAGCTCACCATGAGTATGCCCTCCTCAGTAAAGGGAAGAATTCAGCCCTGCCTGCACTGACAAAGCCACCTTTGAAATCTGTGTCTCCTGATGGGAACAAGAACCAAAGGTAGGAACCACACTTGGAGCACCTAGTTTAAGTATTAGTGACTGAAGTAATCCAACAAAAGCAATTCAGAATAGAAAGGTCTCCTCTTCCAGGCCTCCCCTGCAATTTTTTTTTCCTGTTAAAATATTTTCCACATAACAGCCCAATTTTCCACTCAATGCATTTTAGATATTGGGATTTCCCATGCCTTCTGACTCCCACTCTCCTTTACTGATCCCATTTTTCAGTAAACAAGAGATGCAAGAGAGATGCTCACTAGAGACAGGCAGAATGAGGGCGCAAATAAAATTGTGTTCACACATGGGCAGCTTCAGAGATCGGTTGTTCAGTGGAATGGATGCTAAATTATTTAAATCAACAGCAGCATTTATAATACATCATGAAAAGGCAGCAAGGATCTCATGAAGTCAACTAGGAAGAGGTGGTTACACTGACCCAAAGCAAGGACAGTCCTGTTAGTCAACAAACCGTTAGGGCGAACCGTGAAGGGTGATTTACGTTTGTTGTGAAATTTGTCAACATCTTCAGAAAAGAACCACACTGTGTTTGTGAAAGCTCCTACTATAAAGTTGGTGGATTTAGCCCATGTGGTTGCCCACAGTGGAAGAGTAGAAGCTAACAAATTCTTCTCCAGCCCCGAAGTAGTCCTGCCAGGGCTCCGAAGGACTAAAGATCTGTTCATTGGTATGAGCCGAAGTTGTAGAGAACTCACTGACGAGTCTTCCCGTTAAGAGTATGTGCCAAAACAACACTTGTACAGGCATAAAAAGAGGTGAAGTCAGAGATCTCCACTATCATCAAATAATACTTTCCAGGCTACTTACGTCAGTGTCGGGTCCCTTATCCGCACCCGGACAAGAAAAAGTGACAAATTCATGGCACCTCTTGTGAACCACAAAACAGCAAACTGGTGGAGAGAAAAGAAAACTAAAATTAGTAATTTAATACACAAGCTTTGTTTTCCAAAACAGGGCTACGTCCCTTTAGAAGTCCGTTTAATTTCACTATAGACAGAATCTCAAACAGCAATCAGAAGGCATTTTATTCAAGATTCAGCAACATTTGGTATTAATTGGACTTACAGATAAAGGCACCATAAAATGTCAGGTAAGAGAGGGCCCAAGGAGACCTAAACCCTAGTTCCTATTTTCTAAAGTTGGGGGTGGGGGGTGGGCAGAGATCGTAAGACACTTTCCCAAGATATAAACCATAAATCAAAATTTCAACTACTTTGCACTGTCTTATACCAATATACACACATGCATAGAAAGGTCTAACACATCATACCCTGGGCGGGGGGCGGTGTGGGAAGAAAAAAATAACAGATCACATACAGAGAGATATTTATGTGGGTTGCAGAACTTCTTCAGCAGAATTCTGAATTCAAAGAACTCATTAAGACACAAACCCAGGGGGCGCCTGGGTGGCTCCGTTGGTTAAACATCTGCCTTCGACTCAGGTCATGATCCCAGGGTCCTGGGATCAAGCCCCGCATCGGGCTCCCTCTCCCTCTGCCCCTCCCCCTGCTTGTGCTCTCTCTCCCCCTTGCCCACTCCCACTCTATCTTAAATAAAATCTTAAAAAAAAAAGACAAACCCAATCTACAGAAAATAGCCTTTGAAATGAAAAGAAAAAAAAAAAGGCGAACACCTTCACACCATCTTGCACATGCACGCTTGTCACAGATGCTGTCACCAGTTGAAGGAAGTCCCCACAAATCTACCACATCTCCTATGGAGCAAATATTTTCCAAGTTCAACATGGTTTTGGTAAATATTCAGGATGGATCAATAAAAGAACTGTTACAGAAATTAATAAGCAATCCCCTAAGAGGTTTTATGGATAGTATAATATGGAGGATCCAAAAAAAAAAAAAAACCCAAAAAAAACCAAAAACAACCTGGTTAGTCCTTCCTCAGGAGCTTGAAGCTTACCAGAGCATATGACCAACTACTCCACTCTTCTTTGTTGAACAACTCGCTAAAAAAAAAAAAAAAAAAAATACCCCCATAATAGTGGGTAAGCCCTGAGTCTGTTCCACAGAAGGAAGGCTAGAGCTTCCCAGACTCAGGCTCTTTCCTTCCCTGCAACAATACCACAACTCCCTGCACATGTGGCCATGGACAAAGCCAACTGAAGACAGTCATTCTAGTGAGGGGGAGAAGGCGGCAGGTTTGCAGAGATCCCGAGAGGAGAGCAAGTACCAAGCCTCGTGCTCAGAAAGCAAGCAGAGGGCCTGGAGTGGCCACGAAGACATTCAGAAGGTTTTGGTAAGCGTCAGGAGCCACTGAGAGGTTTGAACAGGAGTAATATGGACAAAACAATGCTTTAGAAGGGAAAGTGGTGGCAACAGGAAGAATTTAATGGACTAGATTTGGGCCATGAGGCCCAATTAGAAGCCTCTTGTCTAATCTACAAATGAAAGTAATTGCCCATTATTCAGTCTGCTAAGAAATGGAAATGATAGATGCCAGAGATATTGCAGAAGACTTGACTTGCCAATGGAACAGATACTATGAGCATCCTATTATGTGTCATTTATGATGGGTCCCCTCACGTTCAGTATCTGAGTCCTACGTAATATGCGTCAATATCTACATTCTATCAAACAGAAAATATCGTTTCCCCTTTCCTTCTACTGTGTCCTAAGCCATTGACAGGAGCAGAAAAGATGTAAGAGGGGATGCCAAGATTTTATACATGGGTGATAGGAAAATGAGTACATGAAAGGAATTACATATATATTTAATATATATATATATTACATATAAGTATGTGTGTGTGTTTTAGAAATAGAAAATAACCAGAGGATGAAGATGTAGGTATGCCCTGTCAGGGTAGTGGATAAAGGATGGTTGTTTTCTTTTAAAATAGTTTTCTTTTAAGGTGGTCATAGTACAATATTCACTATAAAAATATTTCTGTAAAAAAAAAAAAAAGAAGAAGAAGATGGGCCTCATATGAGCAGGCAGCGTTGGCCATAGGAGGGAACCATGCATAGGAAACGGACAACACAAGAGGTCCTGAAGAGCATCCTTTTGGAAGCAGAGACGCCCGAGTGAAGGGTTCTCCCTGGCTGCCTGCCCCGCCCACCGCACCTGCCCACCAGGAGGGCAGGAGAGGACGGAGAAGTGATGGAGAGCCAGCTCCCAGGCTGCCCCAGCAGGCCCAAGACACTGCAAAGGGCAGCACTTAGCTCCTCCAAGCCCTCAGAGCAGCTTTTCCCACAATGTTTCTGCTAAAAGCATCTCCACTGCAACCCTCTCCAAGGATGGATAGATAATAAAGCAGAGCTGTGATGGCACAAATTAATCTCATCTGCTCACTCTCCCCAGGCACAAAGTCATCGCTCACTCACTGGAATTAGAAAGATAAATTACGAAAGGAAAAGGGTCACAGGAGCATTATTTCCTCATCATAGTTTATTATGGATATGGTGTTTTGAAGGGAAAATGAGCCTTCAGATTCCCTACTTAATCGTTCAACATATGGGGGTTTGTTGTTGTTGTTGTTGTTGTTGTTGAAGAAAAACCACCTCTGCATTCAGGCAAACACTTACGAAAACCTGTATTTATCAAATCCATTTGGATGATTTTTTGTATCTGTTCTTTCCATTCCCATTTACCTGTCAATGCAATTATAAATCTCAACCCAGAAGTATTTCTACTGTATGCCTCAAAAAAGTCTAATACCCAATTTTATCCCAAGAAGCTCCAGGCCCTCAGCAGCAGTATAATTTTCAGGGGACAGAGAAAGTCCCACTTACCCCCAAAACTACTTCCTCCTAGCCTACCTCAGCTGCCCCCCTCCCTCCTTACACATGAAAGTCACATCTAGAAAGGACTAGATTCACCCAACAGGAGGTGGAGAAAGGGATGCTATGAGAGCTGCTCATGCCTGTGAGCTGTCGGGAAGATAAAGACCCTGTAAGGCTTGTTCAAAGACTCATGATGCAGAATGACGACCTTCAGAGAAAGAAGAAACAACCCTGTCTAGGTGAGTATAAGGAGAGAAAGCCCAGTTAGCCCCCTTCTCCTATCCCACCCCTACCCCAGGGGCAGGGAAGAGGAGCCCTGCCTTGGCAGACTAGGGCTGCATACAGCTTTTGTCTGGGAAAGACCATCCCGGAAAGCTGAGCCAACGGTCAGAGATCCCAAAATGATGGCTGGTGGGCCTTGACCTTTGGTGTCAAGTTCCCAACTAAATTGGATAATGCATATTTTGTAAGACAGTACAATGCAAACATATAAGAAGTCTTACTAGGGTAGCTGAAGAATGAGGAATAGATTGGCTCAATAATACAGGAGAATGTATCAGGTTTACCAGGAGATGGTCAGCATAGTGTTTCCCCAGGCTAAAAATTAGGAGCGGTTTTTATTTTTTATTTTTTATTTCCACAATTCTAAAGGTCTACATCTCACCATGCTGTATGGAGCCAGGGGAGTCGGGGAGAGCTGGGGATAAGGCAGTTCTGTCACACGGTGTGGATTTCGTACATATTTGTCTGAACTTGGCAGGCAGGAAGTGGAGACACACATCCCAGCAGATTCCTCCCGCTCCATCGTTTGTCCTGGATCTGGAAACTTGGTGCTTAAACAAGACTTTGCTTAAGCAAGCACAGGCTGGCCAATCAAATGAGGATGAAGTCCCATTTTCCAAGACTTTGGGGCACGTCTGCTTATATAACCAAATGATGGGATTTAAAATATGAAGCTGTCCGGCAGCTTAAAGTCACAAAGTAAATCTTCATTCAATTATTTTCTAAGCACAAAATCGCTTTCCTCTAATCCTCTATGTGATATGCTTATGCTGCCCAACAGTGACGGATGACACGTGAAATGCACAAATCACACGAAGGAAATGACGTGGGAGGACAAAAAATAAAGACCAGAGGCTTGGCCAGATAATGATTCTTAACATTACCTGGCTTTAAAATGGAGAGTGTTTCATCGAATGATCCGTATCACATGCTCATCTTACTTACGGAAGTAAGCTAAATGGAAATTAAGGAGAACGTTCACCATCTGTCAGAAGTAGATTTCCAAGACAGACTAAAGCTCACCTATGTTTGGCACAAGAATTCATAATGATTTCTAAAATACAGAGGTGTGTGGTGATGCTGCCGTGTGGATGTTAACAGTGGTTTTCAGCCGTGCTCATGAAAATGAGCAAAACCCAACAAAGAACAATCTGAAAGCCAAACAGTCAGAGAGAAACACTCCCTTCTGATACTGCACCCCCATGAATTTGATCAGAATTGATTTAACTATAACGGTCTTGGCTCACTAGACACTCCTGGAGGGACAGGAGAGGGCTTGCTTTCCGCACCAAATGTCATCACGCAGATGGAGGACTTGGGGCTCTTGATACTAGACAGTGTTCTCCAGAGTGATCCTGGGCAAGCAGCAAGCCCAGAGACATTTTCTATGTTTCATTTAAACAGAGCTTTACCGGGGGGGGGGGGGGGGAGCATGGCGAACACATAAAGAAATCAGGGACGGCTACCTGCTCATGAATGCAAACTGCTCCTTACAAGTGCCCCCAACACGGGTCCCACGTAAATCAAGTAGATGCAGCAACAGCTCCGACAGGAGAGAAAATTCTAATTGAAGGTGATTCGTCACCACCTCATACCCACTAGGAAGACTATTAAGAAAACAGAACAACATGTGATGGAGAGGAGGAGGAGAAACTGGAACCCTCGTCCATCGCTGGGGAGACTATAAGACGATACAGAAGGTAAACACAGAACTACCCTATGATCCAACAATTCCACTTCTGGGTCGAAAACAGATATTTGCACACCTATGTTTCACAGCAGCAGCATCCGTAATAGTCACAGGTGGAAACAACTTACATGCCCACCAACAGATGAATGGATAAGCAAAATGCAATATATCCTTATGATGGATTATTCAGCCTTAAAAGGGAAAAATTCTGACACCTGCTACGACATGAACCCTGATAGTATTATGCTAACAGAAAGCAGCCAGACACAGACAGACAGATACTGTCTGGTTCCACTTACATGAGGTACCCAGAATAGTCAAACCCAGAGACGGAAGGTAACACAGAGGTTATCAGGGGCTGGGGAAGAGGACTGGGGCATTAGCACTAAACGGGTGGAGTTCTATTTGGGACAATAGAGCGCTCTGGAGATTGACGGTGGTGATGGCTGCACATGGCACTGTGAAGGCGCTGGACGCCACTGAACCGTATACACGAGATGATCAAAACGGGAAATCTTAGGGTATGTAGATTTTACCACAATAAAGTTTCATTCATCAACCTGCAATGATATTTATGAAATTATGAGACACAGCCTTGTAGTCCTGCTTCTGTGAATTTTCTGTGGTTATTTTTGTTCGCACTTGAACTAGTTATGAAACCAAGAAAGACTTATTTCCTTCCATTGCATAAAATTCTTAATAAAGGCAATGACCAAATAGAGTGGTGACATGGTGAAATTCAGAGCAGAGGATTCCCAGGACCGCTGAGGACCAGAGAGGTGTCCCACCAACCCTCCCATCTCACTCAGCAGCGGTCAAAGTCAATAATGCTGATGGAGACCAGGACCTTTACACTGAAGGCCTGGCTCTTTTACTAAATCCTTGTGACAGTGATGTTCCGCCCATGTGTAAATGGGACCCTATTTACACCAGACATGAATTGCCATGTTCACAGAAGAGAAAAAATATATACTACATATATCACTTTCCACTTCTCTTCAAGAAATCTTTTCTTTTCCTTTTCACCCTCACGTCTGTATCGTTTCAAATTCAGGTCAGAGTCATTTAAAATGGAACATATGTATAAAAACTCCCTGCTACCCAAAATTAACGGGAGAGGGTACACATTATGTAACAAATCCCAAATTCAAGGAAAAAACCTACTATAGTTAATCGTCTGACACTGTTTAGAACATAACACTGGTAGCTAGCTGAGTTTCCTCGAGGTCCTTTTTTTAAATACATGAATGGCTGCCATCATGTGAGGTGGTTTTAATTAAATTTTGCTTAGCTGGAAGGCATTAATGAAAGGTAGCGTCACATCAGGACACAATGAAATGAAAATCTCTAAGGCAAGTGAACCACTTTCAGCTTTGTAGGGAAAGTCATGAAAATTTGAGCTTATGTTATATTTGCATGCTCAAAGAAAATTATTGGTTTCAGATTTGTAACAATGAAAACAGTCTTCTCGTGGGATACATGCTCAAGCTGTAGGAAAACAAATCAAGTAAATGTGCTTTATCACATACTACTAGAAGGGATGACATTTTTCAGGAAGCACAGACTCTGCCTCTAAGAATTTGTGCACATACTCCCAGTAAACTCTCAAAGCCCCCAGTATTCCCATTTCTGATCAGGCACACACACACAC
>NW_024424897.1:12736290-12818518 GCF_017311325.1 Ursus maritimus | reverse complement strand
CCAGAATAGTCAAACCCAGAGACGGAAGGTAACACAGAGGTTATCAGGGGCTGGGGAAGAGGACTGGGGCATTAGCACTAAACGGGTGGAGTTCTATTTGGGACAATAGAGCGCTCTGGAGATTGACGGTGGTGATGGCTGCACATGGCACTGTGAAGGCGCTGGACGCCACTGAACCGTATACACGAGATGATCAAAACGGGAAATCTTAGGGTATGTAGATTTTACCACAATAAAGTTTCATTCATCAACCTGCAATGATATTTATGAAATTATGAGACACAGCCTTGTAGTCCTGCTTCTGTGAATTTTCTGTGGTTATTTTTGTTCGCACTTGAACTAGTTATGAAACCAAGAAAGACTTATTTCCTTCCATTGCATAAAATTCTTAATAAAGGCAATGACCAAATAGAGTGGTGACATGGTGAAATTCAGAGCAGAGGATTCCCAGGACCGCTGAGGACCAGAGAGGTGTCCCACCAACCCTCCCATCTCACTCAGCAGCGGTCAAAGTCAATAATGCTGATGGAGACCAGGACCTTTACACTGAAGGCCTGGCTCTTTTACTAAATCCTTGTGACAGTGATGTTCCGCCCATGTGTAAATGGGACCCTATTTACACCAGACATGAATTGCCATGTTCACAGAAGAGAAAAAATATATACTACATATATCACTTTCCACTTCTCTTCAAGAAATCTTTTCTTTTCCTTTTCACCCTCACGTCTGTATCGTTTCAAATTCAGGTCAGAGTCATTTAAAATGGAACATATGTATAAAAACTCCCTGCTACCCAAAATTAACGGGAGAGGGTACACATTATGTAACAAATCCCAAATTCAAGGAAAAAACCTACTATAGTTAATCGTCTGACACTGTTTAGAACATAACACTGGTAGCTAGCTGAGTTTCCTCGAGGTCCTTTTTTTAAATACATGAATGGCTGCCATCATGTGAGGTGGTTTTAATTAAATTTTGCTTAGCTGGAAGGCATTAATGAAAGGTAGCGTCACATCAGGACACAATGAAATGAAAATCTCTAAGGCAAGTGAACCACTTTCAGCTTTGTAGGGAAAGTCATGAAAATTTGAGCTTATGTTATATTTGCATGCTCAAAGAAAATTATTGGTTTCAGATTTGTAACAATGAAAACAGTCTTCTCGTGGGATACATGCTCAAGCTGTAGGAAAACAAATCAAGTAAATGTGCTTTATCACATACTACTAGAAGGGATGACATTTTTCAGGAAGCACAGACTCTGCCTCTAAGAATTTGTGCACATACTCCCAGTAAACTCTCAAAGCCCCCAGTATTCCCATTTCTGATCAGGCACACACACACACCCCCCCCCCCCCGCCAGGAGAATCACCTTTAACGTTTTCCTCTTCTCTAATGTCACCAAGTCCTACTGATTTTATTTATTTATTTATTTATTTATTTATTTATTTATTTATTTATTTATTTATTTTTGCATTCCTTCCTGGTTGGATTTGAGATACATTTTGGAGAAAGCTCAAAGACAGAATAGGAGGTATAAAAGAAAGGGGCCCCCCTGGTTACTGGTCAGAGAAACTGGGCAAACAGTGTTGCCATCTTGCAACCAAGAGTAGAAACAACGTGAAACAGCACGTAACACCAAGGAGAAAGAAAGAAACCAGATCTCTGTGTTGGCATTCGCTTCTAGACTTCAGATATTGGAGCTGTCGAAGACCCTTTCAAATATTCATTTTCTTTATATATACATATACCTCCACGTATACAGTATACCTGAATACATAAGATCATATCACACACACTTTTCCAGTTTATGCCAGCATGCATGCAGTGTTCTGTACTTGCAACCAAAAGATACCTAAAACAATAAAGGGAGAACTGGCAGATTGTGGGAAATGAACGGAAGAGGCTGAGAGGTAAGAATGAACTGGAACCTGGAAACTTGCAGCCTCGGCCACCTGCTCGAGGGAGTTACATAGGCTGAAGAGACAGGACTGTATGGTTTTAGACAAAGGGAGTACCCCCATCCTGCTGGGACATCCAAACAGATGTGTCAGGCAAGCAAGCAGAACCTCAAGCTTAGAGGTCAAAAGGCAGCTGGGGCCTGCAGACCAAATCTGGAGAGGCATCCGCATAGCTGAGAGCTGATGGGAAAATGGCAGATGAACTCCAAGGAGTAGGGAAGAGCCCTGGGAACACCCACATATGTGGCTGATGGTGCAAAGGAGGTGGTGGCTTGGGAAGTGACAGGACAGAGTCCTGACTCTGGGGCCTGAGGGAAGATGAATTTCAACAACAGCTGGGCAATCACTGGTATAAAGGATTCTTTCAGAGCCAAGGAGAAAAGTTGAGATTTGAGGATAAGATTTGGCCCCTCATGGCCCAAAAGCCACACACTTAGAAGAAGGCAGATAATGACAGCAACACTTATGCCAACAGGTCCTTGATACACAGCCTCCCTTTTACTTATTCCCATATTCTTCAACCTAGAACTGAAATGGGATGGGCTTCTCTGATGCCATTAATATACAGCAGCAACGCCGTCTTAATTCCTTAAGCAACTATCATATAAAGGCCCAGCAGTTTTATAGGAAAACAAAAAAAATCCCTCAAAGTATATGACAAATCAGGCAAACATGTTTGAAGGGAAATCCTAAGGCTTGATTTTTAAGCTCAGATCCGGCAGAGTTTTTGTGATTTCGAAATCATCTAAAGAACACAACTTCCCTTTAAGGTTCGTAAAGGCATATCAAACCTCCGTAACCTAGCAATATGACTTCCAATCTGAACACTGGCCCCAACATGCACTTCAGGTATCCTCTTTTGACCCTAAAAAGAAACTGCATCCGTTCTACACAAGACTACCAAGCCTGTAATCCCAGACTTTTCTCGGCAATATTTTCTTCGAAGATTTTTTTTTTAAGATTTTATTTATTTATTTATTTGACAGAGAGAGACAGCCAGAGGGAGAGGGAACACAAGCAGGGGGAGTGGGAGAGGAAGAGGCAGGCTCCTAGTGGAGAAGCCTGATGTGGGGCTCGATCCCAGAACGTTGGGATCACGCCCTGAGCTGAAGGCAGACGCTTAACGACTATGCCACCCAGGCGCCCCTCGAAGATTTTTTTTAAACAGGTAGGTTCATAGCAGAATTGAGTGCAAGATAAAGAGATTCCATAGACTGGTCCCCACACAGGCACAGCTTCCCCCACTGTCAACAGCCCCACCAGAGAGGTCCGTTTGGGACGACTGATGAACCTCACCGACACATCATTCTCTCCCCACATCCACGGTTTGTATTAGGGCTCACTGCAGTACTTTCAAGTCTTTCATTTTTTCAGTCTCCAAGGACTCAAACTGGGGTCTGAGAGAGACTTGGGAGGAGTTAAGAAGTTGAGCTGGACTCTAGAACCCTGTTCTTTGCCTTCCCTCCCTCCCCCTTCTAGTCTAAAACCTTCTTATTCTAGTGGATCACGACCTGCTTCCTTTGCTCGGGAGTAACTGGCGTCTAAGAGCATGGGTCTGACTTGTAAGGAACCCAAAACTACACTCTCAGCAAAATGCATACCACTTCACAGCACCTCAAGCCTCTCCCAGAATGGCAGGCCAAAGAAACCTCAGCTCCGGAACCTGGGAAAACGGTAGGTGGCAAAAACACAATGCAAATGAAGAATGGACTCTGCAGTGTAGATGAAACCTCTAAGTCTATAGCTTAATTCCATCCAGCTTGGGGTGGGTGCTCAGCAGGGATACACCTGTTTCTTACTGGGGTTGTAAAAAAGCTACATTGTGACACAATGTTGGAAGAAATATTCTGGAGACTACAAGAGGTAATGAAATGGAAGGAATCTTTTTTTCTGTCTCTAAATGTGTTTTTCTGAGCGTGTCTATGTATCTTTCTGGGCAAGCCTTTTGGGGGAATACCACTCATCCTTTATTCATCCAATTATTCAGCAAATATTTATTGAGCACCTACAATAAACCTATACGCTGTAAGACCTGAAGGCCAAGGGGTGGCCAAGACAATTTCTGCTCATAGGGAAGCTCAGGGTCTAAAGAGAAAAACACATAAAGGAGCAGGGATGTCAATATCCTCTCTTCCTTACTCCTCTGCCTCTCTATCCCCTTTATCTTCTACTTTTTTCCTCCTTTAATTCATTATAACGTAAAATCCAGGATTTTGTAGTATTTTTCACTGGATAGCTTTACCTTTCTCCATTTTAATATTGCAAAATATAACCTCTATTATCTTTAAAAAATTTAGACAAATGGAAATACACAATGTCTGTAATTTGCTCCAACAGACTCCAGCAAGGGGCGGGGGCAGATGAAACAAGATTGGTAAAAGTCAACAATTACTAAAGCTATGAGATGGGTATATGGTCTATTCTCACTATCTTTGCAGGTATTTGGAAATGTACCCAATAAAAGGCTAAGAGAATGAACAGTTACATGGGTTTTTACCCCTGTGTTTAAACTCTTCTCCTGCCCCCCCCATTAGTCAAAGGTCATTGAGAAATCAAGACAATATTGACAAAAAGCTGCTTAGAAAAAAAACCAGAACAGAGACTTCAAAAATAAGTTATTTTTATACCTAGTATGTCAAGAACAATCTCACAGTTCTTTCATAGGACAGAGTTTAGGATCCTCTAACAGTTGTCTTTCTAGCTACTCTCTGAAGCACACTCAGTGTAATTTATTATTTCTACCCATCTCTCCTATGCAAATTGCCAAATAAAAATGTCATCTGATTGTTTCGGCATTAGTTGAATGTTGTTATGAGTTGAATTGCCCCCTCCCCCAGCCCCCAAATTCATACGTTGAAGTTCTAATCTCCAGAATCTCAGAATGTGAAATTATTTAGAAACAGGGTTGTTACAGATATAATTCGTTAAGATGAGGTCATACTGGCATGGGGCGGGCCCTAATCTAGTGAGACTGGTATCCTTATAAAAAGGGGAAATTCAGACACAGACACACAGGAATACCATGTGAAGATTATAGGCAGAAATTGGGCTGATCCTTCCACAAGCCAAGGAATTCCAACGATTACCAGCAAAACACCAGACATGGGGAGGGTCATTTTCCCTCACTGTCATCAGAAGAAATCAACCCTGCTAAGAACCATAAGCTCAGATTTCCAGCCTCCAAAACTGAGACAAACTTGATTAAGCCACCCAGTTTGTGGTACTTTGTTAGGTTAGAGCAGCTTTAGAAAACCAATATATGGAGGCACCTGGGTGGCTCAGTTGGTTACACACCCGACTCTTAGTTTCAGCTCAGATCACGATCTCAGCATCATGGGATGGAGCCCTGCAACAGGCTCCACACTCAGTGATGAGGGAACGGAAGGCAAGCTTGAGGACAAAGCAGAAGCGGACACCTTGCAAACCCCCCCCCCCCAACCCATGGGATGTATGCAACATTCCTCAG
The DNA here is from genome assembly GCF_017311325.1 of Ursus maritimus. NCBI lineage: Eukaryota > Metazoa > Chordata > Mammalia > Carnivora > Ursidae > Ursus > Ursus maritimus. The sequence goes on along the minus strand of NW_024424897.1, from coordinate 12,813,094 downwards.
GCACTCCTGGCTGCCCTAAAGGACAAAGTAACAGTCCTTACTACCTACAGCCCATTGACAAGTCCTTGAAACAGGCATGGTGACATTCTTCTAGGAACTCAGCTGCCTCGATGTTAATACTTTGCTAAGGGCAAAAGGCAGTCCTAGCCTGACCCCCTCCCCTCCAAGATCCTGTAAGTCTACTTTAACATATAAAAATTCCTTTGGAAACTTCCTTTATCTCTAACCCCCCCAAGATACGTATTGGCAATCATCCCCCAAGCATATGGCCCACCGATATACATCTGAAGGGTCTCATGACTTAGGTTTTATTAGACAGTAATAAATGACCTTTTCCCAACAGCTAGCCCCCTCAAGGTCCTGGAGACCTTGCTTCCAAAATTCCTTAGAGACTTATGCTATCCCTAACCCCCTCCCAACTTGAGGGTATATAATGGGCCATTCCTCACAACCCGGGGCAGCAGCTCTTTCTGCCCACGGGTCCTGTCCCCGTGCTTTAATAAACCACCACTTTGCACCAAAGATGCCTCAAGAATTCTTTCTTGGTCGTCGGCTCCGGACCCCACCCCGCTGAACCTCACCTGTACCTCACCATCAGCACAGTCTGCTTGTCCCTCTCCCTCTGCTCCTCCCCCAGCTCATGTTCATTCACTCTCTCTAAAATAGATAAAATCTTAAAAAATATATATGTAAACCAAGACAGTTTCTAGAAAAGATTCAATAAACGAAAATTTTAATCAGAACTGTGTGTCGTCAAGAAAACCACAACACCCCACTTCTCAAATGGAGCCCAAGTTATTAAGTCTATAAAGTGTCCAGGGAAAGGATTCATAGATAATATAAGCTTCATATTTCAATTAAGTGATAGGAACAAGTAGAAAGGCCTTCAAGTCACTCTTCCCGGACAGCTCCAGGGGATGGCATACCTGTGCCCATGAAATTCACCTGTGTCACCGATGGAGACCGAGGATACCTTCAAGTCCAAAGCAGCGGTGAACAGTTCAAGTAAAGAATTAAGAGTTCCGTTAACACTTCCACCAGGAAAAATAAGGGCCCACAAAGATTATGGGTGATTGTAAGCAAAAATAGTTTAAAATCTGAATTGTTGATTTAAAATAGAAACCATGACATTCGAAAAAATCCCTGGGGCATTTGTACAGATTCATTTGCTCAGAATTATAAATGAGTTTAATAAAGTCAGAACTCTTAAAGGGTCCAATATAGAAGTATTATCAGAAGCTCAAAATTAAAATCCTTGACTTTGTATGTGTGTCCTACTTACATTGGCCGGTGCTTGCATTCAGGATAACAAGGACGATCAGGATAACAAGGTTTGTACAATGCTGGATTATACACTAAGGACTTTTCTCCGTCTTTGGTGGTGAAATGAGTTTTCTGGGTGGTATGACACTTGTGTGGGGACCTAACACTTGGAACCCTCCAGGGACCAAGAGCCCAGGGAAGTCACCTTTACCATAAACCTTCACGAGGCTATTACTAATTGAAACATCACAGAGTCTGAGAACAGCAGAATCAGGAGACTTCTGCAAGAAGCCACCTAGTGGTTTTCAAACTGTGCTCCCTGGAGGCCTTTTAGGGGGATTGGGTGGGTGGGTAATAAGGTCAGGACTCGTCTCTGTCTCTAGTCTACTCCTGTTTAATTTCAGGCTACGGTTTTATTCTTAAGTCAAAGCTTTGGCAGTCGCATGAAGAGTCAACACCCTTAAACAGGTATCTGTTCAGCAAACAAGCCTTTTGGTTACAAACTGAAGGTCAAGGGCATGGCCAAGAGCCAGGCCTTTCTGGTATTTGCAATTTTATAGCTTATTTTGAAAATGGATCAGATGTAAAGTTGCATGTCTATCTAGTCATCCAGTCCTTCCAAAAAATCTCTGTGAAGCTCCTAGTAGAAGGGCCAGGAAGGCTGGCAGGCCTGTGAGGACTTTAGGGTTTTATAAAGCACAATCCTGAGGGGCAGTGGCTGCCCGGGGGGGAGATGGCGGCAATCCTGAGTTTTCAAGAGAGATGATGTGCTTAAGGGAGAAGAGGAATCCGCAGGAAAGCAGACACAGGCCCGGGAGAAAGGCAAGCAGACAGCCGGAAGCCTTGAAATAGGAAAGGTGGGAATGCCTCAAATAGGAAGTTTTCAACAGTCTCCCTCTCACAAGTAGTCAGGAAGTAGCTGAGACAAACCTATTAGATCAGGGACTGGAAGGTCATTGTCATGCACAGGTTGTGGCTTGGGTAGCTGTAAAAACAGAAACCAAATACAGGGGGCGGGCAAGATAGGAGGTGGTAAAGAAACACAGGCAGTGAAGAGAAAGCATCCGGTTTAAATTCTGGTCAACCGATATTGAGCAACAGCTACGTCCCGGGCACACTGCTAGACCCTGCAGTTTACGAAGATCAGTAAGGCTCAGGCACTTTAAACAGCTTCAAATCTAGTCGGGTGAACAGTCACAAACTCATCATTTCAAGATCATGAAGGACCGTCAAGTCCTCCCGATACGGGCGGGCTGTGAGCACCCAGGGAAAAGCCTCGTCTCCCAGCCTCAAGTTTCCGCAAGATTTGTGGCAGAAATTATGCTGTTGCCGAGGCTGAAAAAAGGACACGAGGTCGAGGGACTTTTTCCTACTACGATGGACAGTCATCTGACAGAGCCTGCCGTAACACCCGATGTAAAAATATGAAAATAGGCACGGACTGCCTCTTGCAAACTACAGAGGCAGGTAGGTGGCCAGAGAAATCAAGCACTGATGGAAAGGAATGTGATTCATATCAGCCAAGAAAATATTACTCTTGGTCATGATTCACAGAAGGAAATTATGAAGTTGTTCCAAATATTTTAGTCAACACTCATTTCGGAATCTGGTGCCTTTTTTTCCCTTTTGGTCATGTAATTACAAAGCTCCCGTGGGTAAGTTAGGGAAAAGCGTTTCAAATTTAATGTTCTGGTTTGGCTTTGATTTCAATATCGAAATAGGGATGGGAACAGTCTCAGAATTGAAAAGACATTTAAGTTTAGTTAAAAATGCAGGGCTTAATAAAAGCAAACGTCGTACCGCATTACTTCTGAAATTTGAGGGGCAAAACACGGCGGTCGTTTTTAATTCTTAGAGATGAATACATGCAGAAGGGTTCCATAAATAAAGGTTTTCATTTTCTTGATATTCCATTGAGTTTATATGACAAAAATCTGTTTGCATTATTATGTAAATTTCTACCCATGTAGCGTTTCTCCCTGCTTATCTTGGAGAACAAATCAAAAGAAGCCGTAATACACTAATTACCTCCCTTTTACCAATTATGTTGGGAACTAATAAAGCATCAGGGATGTGGAACACAACATAATTACAAAGCAATGAGGCTACAAGTTTCCAAAAAGGAAATTTGAAAGTGTCCAGGGGATTCCAAAGCCCACAGGTAACAGCGGTGAGCACATGGGGAAAGAAGAAGACGAAGGAACTGACAAGAGTTTTCGTACAAATAAGGACATCAAGCATAGACAGAGGCAGAGAAGAAATGAAAATTAAACCAGAAATCAACGTTACAAAACGAGTAGGTTACACTGATGAATGCATGCCAGAAAATAAGGCAAAGGGAATTAATAAAGGACTTGTTATCCAGCATTTTAAGATCAAAGGGCTTTTAAAATCTATACTTAGCCACAATGCCTCAAAAAACCTACATTTGACAATAATCACAATATAGAGCTATTTACTGATTTTTTGTTTTTTAACGTACATGTTTTTGCATGGGGAAGAATCTGCAAGGATATGGACCATAGTGACAAAGGGACTGTGTCTGGGATGGTGTCTGGGAAGATTTAATTTTACTTTTTTGTTCATCTGCATTTTCTAATTTTTTCAACCATTAATGTATTAAAAATATAACTAAGATGTTTACAGCACGAAGTTGCAAAATTGTAAAGTGTTTTGACACTTAAGAAAATTACTTAGTGCATATTCAGAATTAAATTTGTTATATCGTATGCCTATCAGGTATTTGAATACAACTGCATGACTCATGCTGCTGGGTGGGCAGCCATGGGGTTTGCACAGAGATTAGAAAACAACTCAAATATGCTTGAGGACAGTGACAGACAAGCACAAAAACAAAAAAAACAAAAAAAAAAAAACCCCAAAAACAAAGCATAAAAGTGTTAACATCTAATCTTTGCTTAAAAACCTTTTGTTCCGCCGTAAGAAAGGATGAGATCTTGCCATTTTCGACAACATGAACAGACCTACAGGATACTATGTTAAGGGAAGGAAGTCAGAAGAACAGGTACCATGTGATTTCGCTTATATGTAAAATCCAAAAACGATGAACAAAAAGCAGACTCAGACCTATAAATACAGGCAACAAACGGATGGTTGGGGTGGGGAGAAGAGGGGAGAGGTGGGCAAACACGGGTGCAGAGGAGTGGGCGATGCAGGCTTCCTGCTTCCGGTTACGGAGTAAGTCATGGGAATAAAAAGCATAGCATAGGAGATACAGTCAATGGTATTAAAATAGCATTGTATGGAGACAGGTGGTGGCTGCACTTATGAGTCCAACACAGCGACACTTGTGAATCGCTATGCTGTACACCTGAAACTAATGTAACATGGTGTGCCAACTATACTCAAAAAATCAGTTCCACACTTAGCAATTATTTTGAATGATGAGAGATTTGCACAAAGACGTGTGGCACAGATGCTTCGAACCACATTATACAGAATATCGGAGACTGGAAAGAAGCTAAGAGTCCAACAGAGGAAAAGTAGGTTAGCAGGTGTCCATTGGATACATGTAATTACTCTACAGCCATAACATCTATGGGGTAAGAGAATATTTACCAAACAAAGCAGGTAAGCATCTAGGATGTGTTATTAAATAAAAGTAAAGGTGGCTACAAAATAAAATGGTAAATATTTAAAATGCATGTCACTATTCAACCCATTAATGAGGGAACCAGTAAGCCTGTAAATCTGGTTCAAACAGAATCAAACTCTGGCAGAATTAGAGTTCACCAAGAAAGGCATTCTGGGAAAGGCTGGCTGTGGGAACGGAAGGGACTGCTCACGGGATAAGGAGGTTCTAGAACGGACTATGCTGGTAGCTGCACAATCCCACGAATATTAGAAACCACTGAATTGTTCCCTTTAACAGAGTGGGCTGGCTATACATACGGTGAATTCTATCTCAAGGTTTTCTTCTGCTGTTGAAAACTCACATTTTTCTTTCAGTTTCATTGGAATACAACGGACATCCAGCACTGTGTAAGCTTAAGGTCTACAGGACTGACTTACACTGTAAGCTGACCACCACAATACGTTAACACGCGTCATCTCGTGCAGACACCAAGAACGTTTTTCCTTATGAGAACTTTTAGTTGTTTTTGAAATGCTAAAAATCAAACAAAAGCAAGTAGAACACTCTCAATCCTTGGGTGGTCTTGCAAGCAACGCCCCCGTAAAACACTGCAAGGACAGGCCGTTCACCTTTAGGACTCATTTCCAATATTTTAAATCATTTTCTTAACATTGAAATGGTATCTCTATGCCTTTTGAGATGGTCTTTGGAACTATCGACAAGACTAAGAAAAATAGAATGAAAAAAACTGAAGTAAAGACAGAACCTGGCTAAGAAGGAAATCGAGGACCCCAAGAAACAAGGCAAGGCTGGGGCCCTGGAGGCCACCGAGGGGGGCAGTCCTTCCTCTCCATTTCCTACGAAGAGAGAACACAAACCAGGGAATCCGAACGGTAGCCCCTTCCACAAAGAGGTAACAGGACGAGCACCAGCCAGCACCTTAGCACCCCCTTCCAACCCCCACTCCCTCCACCCAGAGGCCGGACACTGACAGAACCTCTGCCCAGCTGATCTAGACCAGGCGTGCCTTGGCTGATGTTCTCGCCCAGCTTTCCAAAGCCGCCCTCTGTGCCCAGGGCCTCCCCTAGGTCAGACATGTCAGGGAGCCTGGCTAGCCAAGGGGGAGGAGGTGCCATGCTACACAGAGGCACAGGCCCCGAGGGACAAGCCAGCAGAACTTGGACCCAGCACCCTCTCCACCCCAACAGCTGAAGACCCCAAAAGTGTGTTAAGTCCCAGGAGAATCAACTACCAAGGAAGGGAGTCAGAAACCACAGCCTCTTCCGTCCAGATGTGGCACAGAATGAGCTAAGATTATATAAGGGCCCACAAGTGTGAAGGAGGGTTCCTCAGCAACAGGCATGCCTTCAAACCCTCACCTGCAGCAATCAAAACCCTCATTCCACGGACGTTAGTCAATACCTACAATGTGCAAATACCTGTGTCCATGAAAGATGCTTCCTGACAAGCAGACAAGATAAAATGTATCCAGTACGGATGTGAGTGGAGAGGTGAGGGTAACAGGATTTATCTTCTGTGAACCCACAGAAGGCAAGTTTCCCAAATGGGGGGGGGGAGGGGGGATTGGGAAAGATAGTACATACCCTAACTGACAAAATTAGAAACCCAAAGGAAAAAAAAAAAACCCATAGCTAGACCAGGCTGATTCCACAAACCAGATGCTAATCAAGAGGACATCAAACAGTAAGGACAATTCAAATTCCAACATCCAGCTTCAGCTCTGTAGAAATAGAGCTCAACAGCACAGATGAAGACAAAGGCACTTTGATACAATCAATTAGTATGGATGCCAAAAAAATCAAGAGGCGGCTGCATTAACAGATGTCTACAGTCTAGAATGGAGAAGGTGAGAGTTCCATACAAGCCTTCATTCCTCCTGAGACATGATTCAGGGTTCCAAAAGTTCCCTTATCATAATGCTTGCAGTCTCTTTGGTTTAAGGGAGACTTCAAACCACGTCCTAAAAAGAATGGAGATCCACCTGAAAGGGAAGTCTTAGCCTGCAATGTAGCTTTCTGCAAATATTTGAAGGTCTGCTCTTTGCAGGAAGGATTAAGCTTGTTCTGTTTGTCCCTAAAGGATGGAAACCCTATAGGACCCAAGAGTGAAAGTCATAGTGGGTCAGATTTCAGCTAAGAGCGGATGATGTAAGGGCTATCTGAGAACGAAGGAGGCCTGTGGAAGCACTAGGGATCACCGGAGCTGTTCGTTTAGGCAGAGCATGGAAAACTGCTCTCGGTGAACACCGGGGGAGGCTTTCAGATACTCTACGTGACCCGGAAGACACACACATTTTACAGTTTGAATACGCACCCTAAAAATCCCAAAGCAACCACATTCTACCAAAGCAACTAACTGCAATAACCCTATTTATAAAAACGTTTGGTTCGCTACTAATCATTTAAGTTACAAGAAATGAACTTCTAGCATGAAACACACATCTAAAAGAAGACTCTTCAGGAAAAAAGATTTCCAGGGATGGGATGGTCTCGCCAGCACGTTTTAAAGCTCATGGTGGAATGAGCATCTGGAAGCTACAAACTTGGTCCTTTTCCATCTGACTCATTACAGCTACGAGACTCGCGCGCTGCGGCCCCAGGACACAGCTACCCTCAGCCGTTTCTCAATAGTGTAGCTGAACAGTTGGTACTTTGGCAATGTGCAGAATGACAAAAGCCTTTTGACTTGACGGACTCCTCTGCTGTATTCCCAGGCAACATTCCCTGGCATCAGGCAGGAAAGCTACATGCCAGGAGTCCAGGGCCCCATCCAGTTTTAAAGCTCTCACGTGTGGGGCGCCTGGGTGGCGCAATCATTAAGCGTCTGCCTTCGGCTCAGGGCGTGATCCCGGCGTTCTGGGATCAAGCCCCACATCGGGCTCCTCCGCTGGGAGCCTGCTTCTTCCTCTCCCACTCCCCCTGCTTGTGTTCTCTCTCTCGCTGGCTGTCTCTTTCTGTGTCAAATAAATAAAAAATCTTTAAAAAACAAAACAAAAAAACACAACTCTCACGTGTGCCCACACACCTACACAAGACAATGTCACTGGAGATTTCTGATCATGTCGATGGAACACTGATGTTATTTCTTCCTGACCCGGGCATGCTGCTGAAGGATCTCCACATTAAACTGTATGGCGTCAGGTTACTTGAACAGGGTTGATGACATGAGAAAAATCAAGAATATGAACACCAGTCTTCATCACACTCTTCCCAAAGGACGGAAGGACGAGGAAGCAGAGCCAGAGAGAGGTAAACTGCAGAGTCACACAGTTAACACGCAAGGAGTCAGAGTTCCAACCCTGCCTGTCTGGTTTGAGGGCTCAAAGTTTTTACCACATGCTGCTGGGCACAGAGTAAGCTCCCCCACGATCACAGCTACTCGGGTTATGATGTGGTGGTGCTCGGGGCATCATCGTGCTCTAATTTCCCCACCATTACACTTCGATTTGAACAACAGTAGGATGGGAGAGGTCTGGCTGGACAGAGGGCCTCCACGGTGACTGAGGGTCTGGGCACCAAGGTGTTCTCTTTCTGAAGGTCCGGTGTTACAGGGAAGGTGCTGGAGCCCAGGTGTGAAGACCAAGTCCTGAAAAGGGCAGGGCAGCTCCAGCAGAGACGGAGAGATGGGGAGCAGTGTTCCAGGTGAACAAGCTGGGACAAGCCCATGCGGTCAGCACAGGTGGGACGGAGCAAGGTAACTGGAAACCCAAGGTCGGAGGCCAGTCACAGTGAGACTCCTGGGCCAGGGCAGACGGAGCAGGTCCAGGCACCACAGCTAAACGAACCCAATGACTAGGTGGAAGGACCAGATAGTGGGGGGACGGGGCCTACCTGTACAGTTAAGTAAGAACATTTGATGCTGGAGCAGGGGAGAATGGAGGATGGGTGACACGAAGCAGGCATTTCTCCCAGCTCTGGGCAACAGCCTCCCCAGTAAGAAAGGAGCGGAAGAAGTGTTCTTAAAGGCTCTGATGTCAGCCTGGCCAAGAACAAAAGCTGCCCCTTCGCGACCCATCAGGCAGATCTGGGTTCAAGCACCTCAGACGGTGGCAGGAAAAGCTACGACCTCTTAAAGAGGCACGAGCTTCTCTGAAAATTGAAAAGTGACCTGCACTCATTGTGCACCTAACCGGATTCTCCTGCTACTTTACATCTGGGATCCACACAGGAGCCTAAGAGAGCCCTGGGCCAGTTTTCCAAAAACCCCTTTTGCAGGAAAGTGCCTGGGTGGAGGGGGGCGGGTAGTTGTAGGCTGAAGGCACTGACAGGATCTGGAGTCATGTTCATTTGAAGACATTCACTCCAAGCAGCCTGCCCTCAAACTCTGCTGACTCTTCACTTCCTTTTTGGCAACCAAGCGCTAAACCCGGGAAGTAAATATGAGGTCAATTTTGTGGAAACACCTGATAATGGATTTCTGTTCCCTTGACAAAAAAAAAGAAAATTGGAGATATGCTAACAGGATTCATGGGGTATAAGCAATGATGTAGACTATTTTCGCCCTGCCACCCCCGATGAGCAAACACAGGATGTCTGCCATGTGTGTGGCTGTGGGAGCTGTGAGCAGGCGTGACCTCCTTCCCCTGGCGATCACAGCCCCTGGAAGCAGCAAGGCAAAGCCTGGACCGTCCAGGAGCTATCAACCACCCCCACCTCGGGCTCCCTGGAGGCTGCCTCATTGGTTATGAACAGAACTTAAGCCTTACTGATCGCACAGATCCATCCAATCCTGATTCTTCTGCTTCCTCATCTTTCCTCTCAAAATCCCGTAGGGCAGCTGAATACGTTTGCCCTGAGCTGTACAGGGATTCTCAACATAAGCCATTTTTTCACCAGTGGTCAGGCGCCAACTTAACCACGTTTCATGAAACCAAGTGAGGACAGGATGGGGAGAGCAGCAGGAAAGACAGGTTTCCCTCCGTGCCTTTAATAAATCAGATTTGATTTCTACCTTTTCATGTTTAAAAAGGAACGTTCACTGTTGTTTTAAATGCCTGATATAGAAAACTTAGGAAACAGTCCATTTTTTCTAGCACATTCAGATGCCCCAGTCTGAAAATAGGTTTTATATGGGCTCTGCCTAAAATCCCAGAGGGATGAAAATCATTGCTCTGCTCTGGGGTGACAATATTTTCCTGTGACCATCCTGTCTGTAACACATTGTTGCAACTCCATTCCATTCACTATACCTTTACTGGGTATCTGTGCTGTACCAGACCCCGGCCCTGTAGGAAATGAATAACCCGAGGGAGTTCATGAGCTAATTAGCAAACACGCGCTGGGCAATGATAAACACTCTGAGCGGTCCAAGTTGTCAGCGGTGGCTACAATCTATCGCCCTGAGAACAGAGTGCAGAATATTTGATACAGAGCGCCCCATCTTTCTTTGCGTTGTATTACTGATTGCCACCAACACAAAATAAACTTTGCTCTGGTAAATGCTCTCATGGGAATGAAAAAATTAGGGAAACGAATTATTAGGTCAGCAAATGCAAGAAATGAATCTGAAGTTTCAGAAATTAGAGAGTATGCCCAAAACAGGGTTGAAGTTCATTTATTCACTATATCCCCACGCTCTAGAACGCATGGGACACTTTGTGGAAACATAATAAACTAAAAACACAGGTACCAAATGCCGGCCAAACGTAAGGAAAGCTTTATGAAGGTGTCGCCCCCCTCATCTGAAACCTAACCTTCAGGGTCATCTAATGAAACACATACTAAGTTAGAGCTGCTAGTTACCGAATCGGCCGAAGAGGGCGAAGCCAACCGAAGACTGCTTTTGCATCTTTTGATTTCCTCTGTTCCCTCACCTACTCAAGTCGTGCAACACTGGTTTCAGGGCTGCACTGCATTACTTCTGCTGGTCTCCCTCAAAATTACATCCTAGAATATCAAGTCCTTCAAAAGGGGATGTCCCGGTATTGAAAGGAAGGGCTCACAGGACCCATCAGGTCTGAACGGTGTGTCACACAGGGAATTACCAGGTCTGCACAGATCAGGTCCCGAAAGCCAGCTGGGGCCAGGGAGCTCCAACTGCGTTTCAGTCTCTGCCCTGTAAAAATGCAAAATGGTTCAGGTCCATTAAGCATCAGTTCTGAAATATGTCAGGGGAATTTCTTTCTTGGCATGTGATAGGTTTCACATGAGGGTTTCATTCCGTGGCCTCTTCCTGGGACCTGCAGCCAAAATTTATTTCCTCATCCCAAAAAAGTCCGTCCCGGAAGAAAAAAAAAACCACCCACCACACAGGCAGCATGCTTCAACAGACACATACTGTTGCTGCCTAGAAGACCATGATCCTTCCAAGTCAACTTGAACCTCCCTGATAAAAAGCTACACCAACTGTTCCCTCATAGGCCTTTAAGTTCACAGACACGCACACAGATCCTGAGGTTTTTGCTTCCTCTAAGCCTTGCCCCTGGGCTTGGGCACTCCCCCGCACCCTGCCAACTTCCCGAAGTTTCACTTTCCTAAAAACCACAAACGCTTGTACTTAGGGGCTGGGAGACTTAACCCAATCGATCACGGGCATCTATGTCAGAAACAGTCTGGGCTACTAGACTGCAAGCTTGTATATTTGCAGACAACTTATCCCACCTCCAAATGCTGCCTCAATAACCCGACAGAATGAGGCAGCTTGGCGAACAACTGGTGAATGTTCTTTAAAAGGCTTCACAACCTAATGAGTCTCTGATTTACAAAATCACATGATTTGTATGAGCCCATGAAGATAACATAGGATAGATGAATTGTTTGACAACTAGACCAAGGGTTCAAAAAAAAAAAAAAAAAAAGAAAAAGAAATCAAGACTGCCTTTGCTAAGGTGCTATACTGTGGTTATCACTTGGTAGAGGAATTGTATTTGTTTTCAGTATTATTAATTTCTATTTCATCTTTTATCCAGTGAACGTGTGTGACTCGAAACAAAAAGCAGAGCTCCCGTTACCTGGCCCTACACGTCATCACGCTGGCTACAGAACAATGAGAGTGGGAGAACTGGGCTCCAAGCAAGCCCTTGTGAAGTGACAGGTCAACCTATCTTCAGTAAATCTGTGGATCCCAGCTGAACACGTGGAAGCCAGTGGATAAAGCCACATGTGTTCCCCCCCTCCCCCAGTGTGGCCAGCTATCAATAGGGTGTGCTCCCTAGCAGTCTTGAGATGATGGGTGACTAGAAGTGGCCCCCACAGGAGGAAGAGGGGGAAACTACCCACAGGGACTCTCCTGCATTTGGAGACGATGCATCTGCAGAGGAAGTGGGACAGCGGGGCCTGATAGAGACTCTAAAACGCCATCCTCACATCCTTCTTGGTGCTGACTAGCCAGAAAGTCTAAGTGGAAAGTGATGATCCCAGAAGGGAATGGAGCTGTGCTAATTTCTCTCCACATTTCTGCTTGGCAAAGAACAAAAGCAGAGAGAGAGAACTGCAAAACAGATAGGGATGGTCACAGAGGGAAGGAAGAGGAACAGGTGAATGAGAATCTGGGCTTTTCTTGCCACCAACACCCAGAGTTCTCTCCCCCCAGTCCTCCCTTCCCACCTCGCCCTCCTTCCTGGACAGTCCACTTTGGGGCTCTTGCTGAATGATGCCATGGCTGTTGGCTTTCGGAGCACATTCCCCCACGTGAACTGTGAACAACTCTGGGCATTTATTCCAGGTCAGCTGCCCATTGAAAAGTGCACCAATAGGTCAGAACCCAATACAGTGGGATGCTGGTTTCTTAGCTAGACACGCTCTGTCACTTGCAAGTGTTGGACCTTAGGGAAAATAACACGAATTTTAATTTTCCAGGAAAGAAAAATAAGCCTTCAGGAACGAGTCAGCCGGCTGCTTGCAACGTGCTGCACTGAGGTAACGACTGTGAGCTCAAGACAGCCGGAGACCCAACCAGCCACAGGGACGGGAACTCGGGGTTCCGCAGCTGTAGAAAGTCACTGTGATGTGGCCGTCAGGACATCTAATAGGGTAAACGACACAGTATAAAGCCAGGAAAGAACAAAGTCATTGTACAGTTTTCCTTTCTGGAGGCCAAAAGAGCAAACAGACAATATGTCCTTTATGTGAAACACTGTTGCTTCAGAGGTATCACACCTTCACCGTGGGTTGTAGCTGATCAGAAGTAAAGTGATGTGCCCGTAGGAGCCCAAAGAGCTCCTGGAAGCAGCACGACAGCAGTTAGTAAGGAGCTAGTGGACGGAGCAGCTCTTCTACCCCACACACGCACAGGGAAAGGAGGCCACCCACACGGACACACGACTAAGAGACAACCGTCCCATCAACACTGCTCAGAGTGAAGAGAAGGCTTTGAAGAGTGAAACCACAAAAAAATGAATTCAAAGATGCGCCGGAGGAGGCCACAATTCACTACAGGGTTCTTTCTCTGCAGAACAACAGACTCGCCGAGCTAACATAAACCGTTCAAGCATTTTGCTCACAATGAAATTTAATGCATCGTTGAGTCAAAAACCCTCGTTTACAGAGGAGAAAGCAGAATCCGTCAGTCATGTCACGTGAGCATTGAACAACTCGAGGTTAGCCCCATGAGATCTGCTTATGTCGCACGAAACATAAGCACTGTTAACATCACTCCATTCAACACACTGGCATCCGGGAGCCTTAACTGCTCATTGTAATAGGGTCGGCGGCAGGCTATGGCAGAAATCCAAGTTGGTAAGCCATAGTATGCACAAAAAGATCTCTCCAGATCTCCTCCTTTGAACCAGGCAAGATGCGGAGTCATCCCTCTCCAGAATTCTCAAAGAAAATAAGGATTTACTAAATAGAGAGCCAACCTGTCATGCGTGTTTTTAGGGGAAACAAAGCAGTCAGTAAAGAACTCCAATGTTGGTATAGTTTTGCTATTTAAAAAATTTCTTGCTACAATGAAAAATGAAGGTATCCAACGCGACTCTCAAGTTTAAACCCAAGACGGGAGTAATTTTTTCTCTACGAAGTAAGAGGTCACAATTCAAATTCCCATACTGACTTCCCTTTCTTGACCCCAGGGGTGAAGAGCCTACTTGGGGTACCCTGTGTGTACCCCTAAAGGAAGTACAAATGAGGATGACTTTATTTAAAAACCTGATGTTTCTCCCCATTAAGCAAGGAGCCCAATGTGGGTCTCGATCCCAGGACCCCAGGATCATGACCTAAGCTGAAGGCAGACGCTTAACCAACTGAGCCACCAAGGGGCCCCAAAACTTTGTGTTTTTTAATGTTGGATTTTACACAATATGGAAGTATACAGAAATACCTCCAGAAGGGGTTTAAATGCTACTGGGGTCTACAAGTTTCCTTGAGTGGAAAGTACCACCACAGAATAGTGACAATGGTCCCATGGAATCAAAACTATCTTGGTTTATAGTCAATATACCCACTTTTCTCTATATAGCTCTACAGTTAGAGCCCCAACACACTGGTTGCCAAATTTCCTGATATACTATTAGGATAAGACAAATATAAGAATTACCCAACAATAATGACCTCTTGGGGCAGCAATGAAGTTCCCTTTGCAAACAAATTGCAAAACAAATCTTGTTGAAAAACAGCTCGGAGGACTAAAATTCTGGGTATAAAAAAATAAAGGAAGAGTCCTCTGTGTTCTGTAAATACTAAGTCATTGAGGGTGCACGTACTCAAGAGTCTGCTAGTCATTCATTCACATATGAAGTTACTGGTTATGCTCTTGAAGTGACAAATTACGTGTCTGCCAAAATAAGAAAACCAACACCCTCTTTTAAATTTTTACTTAAGCTAACACACAAAATCACATAATTCTAGAAGATAACATAGGAGAAAATCTAGAGGACCTTGGGTTTGACAATGACTTTAGATACAGCACCAAAGATACAAACCATGAAAGAAGTAACTGATAAGCTGGAGTTCATTAAAATTAAAAAGTCCCAGGGGCAACCGGGTGGCTCAGTCGGTTAAACCTCTGCCTTCAGCTCAGGGGTACTGGGGATTAAGCCCCACGTCAGGCTCCTTGCTCAGTAGGGAGTCTGCTTCTCCCTCTCCCTCTGTTCCTCCCCACTGCTCATGCACACTCTTTCTCTGTCTCAAATAATTCTCGGAAGAAAAAAAAAAAAGTCCTGTGCATAATGTCGAGAGAAAGAGAGAGAAGACAAGCCACAGGCTGGGAGGAAGTATTTGCAAAAGACATACCTGATAAAGAACTTACCTAAAATATACAAAGATTTCTTAAAGCTCAACAATAAGCAACCCACATAAAAAAGGGGGGCCAAACACCTTAACGATACCTCATCAAGAAGATACACAGATGGCAAGTAAGCAAATGAAAAGATAGGCCACATCGTACACCAGAAAATGCAAACTAAAACAATGAGCCATTAGGATACCTGAAGTCCAGAACACTGGAAACCTACAATGCTGGGGAGGATGTGGGACAACCGGAAGGCTCCCATTCACTGCTGGTGCAACTACAAAATGCTACATTTTGGAAGATAGGCAAATTCTGATAAAACTAAGCATTTTTACCATACAATCCAAGCCATTACACGCCTGACCTTTACCCAAAAGAACTAAAAACTTACATCCACACAAAAACCTCTACATGGATGTTTATGGAGGCCTTATTTAAAATTGCCAAAACTTGGACGCCATCAAAATACCCAGCAGTTTGTAAGTGGATGAACAGTGAAAAAACCAATAGTCTTTTATTCAGCACTAATACGGAATGAGCTATCAAGGCACAAAAAGACACGGAGGAACCTCAAATGCGTTATTACTCAGTGAAAGAAGGCATCTGGAAAGGATGCATACTGTATGGTTTTACCTATAAAGCAGTCCAGAAAAGCAAAACTAGGGAGCCAATAAAAGCAGGAATAAATAGTATTTATAATAATATCATATAAATAAAAGGAGGAAGGGGACGAACAGGTGTAGCAGAGAGGAATCTCAGGACAGTGAAATTATTCTGTTTAATACTATGATGAGGGATACATGTCAGGATACGTAAGTCAAAACCCAAAGAGGGGCACCTGGCTGGCTCAGGCAATAGGGCATGCTACTCTTAATCTCGGGGTCATGAGTTCAAGCCCCACACTGGGCATGGAGACTACTTAAAATTTGGGGGGGAAAAAAAAGAATATACAACACCATGTAAACTATAGACTTTGGGTGATAATGATGCGTCACTGTAGGTTTATTAACAAAGGTATCACTCCAGTGTGGGGACTGACAAGATAGGCTCGGTGTGTGAACGGACAGCGAGTTTATAGGAAATCTCTGTGGCTTCCTCTCAATTTTGCTATGAACCTAAAACTACTCTAAAGTCTACTACGGCGGGGGGGCGGGGGGTGGGGGGGAAGAATCTTAAGGCTAAGAATTTAATCATGTAAAATTTAATTCCTGGGTAGTTACAAGTTTGCTCAGCCAGCTCACATGGCTCAAGTTGTTGATCTGGCTTAGGATGGTTTCAGAGAAAAGTCAGAAAAAAAAAAAATGGATATTTATGGAATGACAGAGGCTCACTCTGCTCCCATCCCAGCAATAGTGACATGAGGAAGAGCCTCGCGGGCCATGAGGACACAGGGATCTGAAGAGCTCCAAGGCCACCGTGGGAAAGGCCACTGTGGGAGCTAAGCTAGGGGTGAACAGCTCTGCCCAAGGATGCTTCCAAAGCTCCAGGCTGGGCGGGCAAGCCCTCTGAAGTCTACAGATTGAAACAGATTTTGTGGAAATAATTTCTTACAGTTGCCAGTAACCCATTAAAAATCCGTGTGTACGGGTATGCCTCTGCATCTTCAAACGAATGAATATATGTATGTGTAATTCTCCCTTCGCACTTTAATATTTTCTAGGTTGTACCAACAATAAGTCTCTGGGCTTCCCACCCCTCCAAGATGGCATTTTATGCCTCTAAGCTAAGAAACAACGTTTTTATAGAAAGCAAACACTGCAGGTGGTAGGTAGGGGGTATTTGTGTTTTTGTAAATGGCCTCTGAAGATGCTGCATCATTGGGGATGATGACCTTTATCTTGGCTTAGAAAAGATGTATCCAGAAAGGGACAAGTACCATTTATGTGCTTTAGCAAATTAAAGGAGGCCACTGATAGAAGTCTTATTTTTAAGAAGGAAACAAACTGATAGAATGAAAATGTTTACGGATTCTACAGGTAAAGTTATAAAAACTAAAATACGTTGGTAGGCTGTATAACAAGATTTCCAAGTATTAGAAAAACGGAATTTCCATACAGATACAAATTATCACCTTAAGGTGAACCTAGCTGTTGGGTGCCTTTTCTGTTCTCCCACTAAGCAGTACCCGCATGGAATCAGGGACCCGCCCGCTGCTTCTTGGAAGGAAGAGCCTTACGCTTCTTTCCAGCCTGACACCTCCTCCTTTGTATCCTGCCAGACAGAAGTGGTTTAGGAACAAAGAGGAAGAAATCCTGACAAACCAGGCTTGGTCTTATGCGTTCTTCCAGAACGCGCTCAGCACCGTCAGCCTCCGTCCACTACAGGAATGGACCTGCCAATCCTGACTCCGGAGTGGAGCAGATCCGAAGGCGAGAGTCACAGAACGTGCTCCACGCCCCCGCCCCACAATCAAGGTTTCATGTCAAAAGCAATGGAAATACAGATCTGAAAGAGAAAAAACCCTCCAACTGCTCAGGGAGGCCCGAGGCACCTCAGCGAGGTCTCCTGGAACATGCCCAGTCATCAGGAACTCTGTCACATGCCTGTCATCTCCGGGCACACATTACTTCTTGAGTTACCATGAAGCCCGCAAAGTGCTTCTACATCCAGCAGGCGCTCGGGTCAATGCTCTTTAATATCTACCACCAATATAAACCTGAGTGCCCAGTGAACACTCTTTTCGATTAAGAATTTATCTTTAGGGGCGCCTGGATGGCACAGCGGTTAAGCGTCTGCCTTCGGCTCAGGGCGTGATCCCGGCGTTATGGGATCGAGCCCCACATCAGGCTCTTCTGCTATGAGCCCGCTTCTTCCTCTCCCACTCCCCCTGCTTGTGTTCCCTCTCTCGCTGGCTGTCTCTATCTCTGTTGAATAAATAAATAAAATCTTTAAAAAAAAGAATTTATCTTTGAACACCCTTCCCTAGAAAACTGCATATCCTTTCGGCCACGCGCTGCCTGTGATGGGAGCCCTCTAACGCTCCAATACTGCATCTCGAAATGGGTACAAGCAGCAATGAGGCAATTATCACACTGACATTTGAGGTCATTTTCTCATTCTGAATATCAGAAAGGGAAGGATATCCGAAACTATTCAGAGTTCATGCTACATCGGTGTTCCATGTAGAACATTTTACTGTCGCTAGATGATTATCTACCCACACTTTAATGTGCAAGATAACCCATGCTGGCTGAGATTGGTCAAAACAAGTCTGGAGGAACTTTAAAAAAAAAAAATTATTTCAACCACACATACGACTAGGTTAGTCGTGGAGTTTTTAAGTTGGCATGTGACCTTTAAAGTACTTGGCTGTGCTTTTCTACAGGACAAGCCTATCAAGACATAGTCTCAGGGAAGGCTGTATTATAGTTCTTTCATAAACCCGTTCCTGTGATAAACCCTGGGTAGGACCTGTGACATGTAGCCTTTAGCCACTGCTTTGCTAATCGTAAGCATCTCCCCCATGTCAAATCCTGGGAATGCTGTCCCACTTCTACGGACAAGCAGACCCTAGAGCCTGGTGGCTTGCCCCATCCACTGGCAGACTGGCACAGCCCTTAGCAGTAACAGTCAAAGGTGGCATTCAGCTGGCTCTCCAAAGCCTTAGAATGACGCGCTGGGAATGACAAGACGAAGTTCTTCCACGAAAGCTCAGTAAGCACCAGAGGCCAAACAGAGAGTCATTTTAGGACACCCCCCCTCCAACCCTGCACTATTAAGAATTTATCTTTAGGGGCGCCTGGATGGCACAGCGGTTAAGCGTCTGCCTTCGGCTCAGGTCATGATCTCAGGGTCCTGGGATGGAGCCCCACATCGGGCTCCCTGCTCAGTGGGGAGTCTGCTTCTCCCTCTCCCTCTGCCACTCCTCCTGCTTGTGCTCTGTGTTAAATAAATGAATAAAATCTTTAAAAAAAAATCACTTCAGTTACATGGCTTAGGAACATATACATACACATCCCACACACCACATTAAACTCTGCTAGGCACTTCCAAATCCAATCAACGATCTTCAGAGTTCATTTATAGAACTCATCACATCACATGGTACTTGAAGCTAACAATGCCCGTTCTTTGGGAATTACTCAGAAAAACGAAACAAAAAAACACCGTGGACTACAAATTTCAAAAACCGTGTTGGAAACAGGCAGAAAGCAAAGCTTAATTAAAAAAAAAAAAAATCAACTTTGCAAGAAAAGCTTGCATCCAATGAGGATGGAAAACCTGCTCTCATGAATGATTCATCCCCAGAGACTGAGGATGGATTACTCAAGGCCCCGCTGACGGGATCCTTCCTGCACATGTGAGAACCAGACAATGCAGGCTGCATGCTCGCTCACCTGGTAGCACTGGGGCGGGGGGGGGGGGGGTGGGAAACCAGTAGAGAACAATACTTACACACTGGAAAAAAAATAGCAACGTTCCAAAAGATTATGTGCTTCAAAAGCACTCCCAAACAAATCGGATCAATAAATAGAGTAAAAATCAGCAGAAACACCATCCAGCCTACAACCATGCTTCTCCCGCCTTGCTTCTTGACGTCAACGAGGAAGAACTGGACAGAGATCGCATTATAGCCAAACAAGACACCACAAAATCCAGTTTATCCAGCACTGTTAGAAGACCGGTATTCCAGAGGAAGTTTTCAAGTGTTCTGCACCTACCAAAAATTTAAACAACTTGGGGCACCTGGGTGGATCCGTTGGTTAAGCGTCCAAGTCTTGATTTCAGCTCAGGTCATGATCTCAGGGTTGTGAGATCAAGCTTCCACTAAGCACAGAGCCTACCTGAGATTCTCTCACTCTCCCCACTCGTGCAATCTCTCCCCCCCAAAGGAAAAAAAAAAACAAAAAACAAAACTGGATCCGCTAATATTTCTAAGGAGTATTGTAGTAGATACCTTCCTACCTTTTCAAACAGGAAGCACAGAACATAATCTGATCTTTCAGCAGGAATTCATCATGCCGCTCTTTGGTTATAGGGTCTCAATGAGCTCTTTGGTGCTGATTGCCTTTTCTCACCACGTAGGTGCCCACACATGAGAGTGGGGAAGCTTTGCAGACAAGCAAACCTGGGTTCAAATCTCAACTCCCCTACTTTGTAGTTGGGTGAACTTCAAGTTGCCTCACCTCTCTGAGCTGCTAACATCCCCATCTATAAAATGGGAATCATAAACCCCATGTCAAGTGCCTGGACCATAGTAGGCATTTAACATAGGTTATTTCCCTCTTCCCCTTTTTGCTTGCTCTAATCGGATATAAACTGGGAAAGTCAGCAGTCAAACCCATAAAAGGACATAAAATTCTTTTCATCATGTCATAAATATTTTAATATTAAAGGTTCTATCATTAAATTGTTTAAGTATTTATAATTAATCTCAAATATAATGAAGCCATTTTCAGAAGGTTCTGAAAGTTTCCTTAAAAAGCAGAGTAGAAGGGACCCTAGCAGGGTAGAACATGCCATTGGGGGTTTTGTGATCACTGCTTCGAGTACTCAGTTTTTGTTTAATTCTGGAGTCTAGGCTCTGTTCCAGAAAGTTGTAGATTTCTTCGAGCCTTAAATCAATGTTTCAGATATAACTATTCCAATGGCCTAAATAGAAAGCAGATTCATTCACACAAAGAGCCCAACAAAAGAAAGAACACGTCACTGCAGGATTCCGCAAGACAGGTTTTCTTTCATGATTCAGAAGCATCTCAAATTTTAGAGGTTAAAATTGGTATTACCCCTCCCCCCCTCAACCAAGCAGTTTGGAACTCTCTTCTAAGGCCTCCTACATTTTTGGAAATCACCGCCTTCACAATGTGAAGGTTCTAATGTTGATGTTGGGCTGCTTCTCCAAACCAACTCGACGGATGAAAGAGGATGGATTCTTACATTCATGAGGGCATCAGGCCTCACTCCTTCATTCTATAAAAAACAGAGGTCTGGAAGAATCCAGCAGGTGATCCAGTAGCTGACTCAGTTCATGATAAAGACTAACCTTTACAGGAGAACTCAGGGTGAGCCAGGTACCCCACTGGACTTGGTAGGCATCTCACATGTTCACCAGCCCTTGGTGGTGGCACCATTATTGCCACAACTTCAGAGACGGCCATTACCAAGACCCAATGACTTAGCCGCAGAACCAAGCCATCTAAGTCTTTAGAACCCCCTGCAGGTGCTAGCCCAGCCACACCCTCCCCCCATCTAAGCAAATCCGCACATCTCTTCAACCAAAAGACAGAGGAGGGCCCTACCCTCAGTACAGGCACAAGTGTGTGTTCTCCTGATCGACACAGGCTCAAAACCAAGGGTTACAAACTCCTCTCTTTTCTGAGAAATACCTAAAATAGCAGTGATGTTACAGAACAAGGAGGAGATTCCAAGATGACTCCATCCCTTAAATTCTTATTGAAATGTTAATTGCTGTCATGATCACTCGTGGCAAAAACAAGCCTTCTACCCTAGTCCTGCCAGGCACCCTCCCTCGGCCACACTGATGGAAGCCACTGGCATTCAAGGCACACCCAGAATCACCAAGCCAGCCTAAACCACTGGAATGCCTCCCTGTCGGCTGTTATTCACCACTCCTTCCTAATTCAGCCCAGAAAGCCGTGCCTCTAAGGCTCTCTGTGCCTCTCAGTGGGACAGCCACAGGGTGGAGGGCAATGGAGTGTGTCCCAGCTCTGCCCAGGCTCCAGCCGAAGCCAAGGGAGAGGGTGAGGGGAAGAGGGAATTTTTGTTTTGGACTTTTGTCTTTCCTCTGACACCTACACTTAGCTCTAAATTAGACCCCACATCATCTCACATGGTGGAGACGTGAACTTGAAGCACAGAAGCTGGGGCTGGCAGCCAGCCAGTGGACAATTTTCAACTCTAGATGTTCAAGGATCCACTCCAATCCACTGCGGAGGAAGACAGTATCACCCCCCCCCCCCCCCCCCCCCCCCCCCCCCCCCCCCCCCCCCCCCCCCCCCCCCCCCCCGCCCCGGCAGGGTCTGACTATTCCAAACACCGGTGTTCTATAGAGTCCTGGCTAGAAAGGAAAGGAAAATCAGCAGAGACCTTTCAGAGCCCTTCAGGACGAGGGGAAACGAGAATGAACGGCAGTGTGGACCCTCCAGTGAGTGGGCGAAGGAGACACGGGAGTACAAAGCGGGGGAGGGAAGGGGGAGCCGCAGTGTCCTGGGGCTGCTGTAACCATGCACCACACGCTGGGTGCTTTAATGCAACAGGAACGCGTTCTCTTACAATCGCGGAGGCCCTCCTCTGAGCACGTTCAGATGGACTCCTAAGGCTTGGCACCGCCATCACTTTTAAAGGTCGATGAGGAGAATTTTCAGGAATGTGGGCATGAGAGTCTGTGCACTCACGGAGGCTTCAGCAACTCACATCTTTTTCTCGGAAGCTCCAAGCTCAAGATGTTTTGGGGGACTCTTCCTCCTCACAGCATCAACATAAATGGGTCACCCTTTCTATCTGAAAACCCAGCCTTCCTGGCAATTTTATGGTGTCTAGGTGGCGAGAAGAGGCGCTTTAATTTTTTTTCGGGCACATTTGTGAGATGTGTGGGGAGCCAACTAAAATTAATGAACTTTTCTTGCCAAAAAGAACTCGGCTCCAAATTCGGTCATGTACTGCCAAAGTGTGTGAATGAAGTCAATTTGTGAGGAAAAGAAGAACATTCCAAAGGAAAAAATCAAATACAGGCAGTCCCAGACTCACTTATGCTGATCTAAAGATATTTCCCTTCTGGGAAAAAAAAAAGCCCATTCCTGTAGCTGAGTGGACCACACTGAGGCACCCAATTATCACTCAGCATGTCCCTGCCATCTGCCTCGCCCCCAACGTCCACGTTCCTCTACAAATCCCACCTGCCCCCACCTCCTGTTCCCTGGTCAGGCCCCTCCCCCGGCCTGGCCCAGCCCAGGGTCAATGGTAGCATGGCTGACAGGGATGAAGGAGGAAGGAAAAGGCACCCCCCCCATCCCCTCAAAGCAGCTGTCCTATCTTGGAATTGGCTACCTTGAAAACCTTAAGGTAGCCCAGATCCTACCCTCTTCCAACCACAGATACCTGAATCTGGGTTTTCTTCCAGGAAGTATGTTTCACCCTCTTGGTCTTTACCATCACCTGGCATGTTAGACCCGTGTCCAGATTGTATCTGCCTGCCACTGAGGCAGTACCCACCTAGGCCAGTCTGCTCCACAGTCCGTCCCCCACGAACCTGGCACACAGATCGAGGCGTCCACAGGGTCTTAGACCAGTACAGCTACCGTGTGCCAGCCACCGCCCCAGGGAGGGCGGTGGGCCTGGCTCAGCTAACCAACTGTAATTTCAGGCTGAATGCAATTAATTCCATAATTGTGAGTCATTTCAGATTAATTCTGTTAAAATCAAATCATGAAACTAGGGCATGATGAAGAATTGTTTTAAGAAACCAGACGTGAAGTCTCCAGAAGTACTTGGTTCACGTCTAATGCTGACAGCTAACCACCCTATCAACTGGGGTTATCAAGGAAAAAAAACTGACTTAGCTCAAAGACATAGAGATCATATCCCACAATTTTAAAAACCTGCTTGGCCCTGCTATGGGTCTGGGGGAAAAAAACAAAAAACTAAGGCATTTTGACTCCTATTTAAGCTAAATAGTCCTACTGAAAACCTAGAAAGATAGAAACTTCCATCAGGGAGAGAGGAGAAAGTAGACCAGATTTAGGTCCAAGTAGAAAAGAAACTCGGAAGTGCGGCAGGAAGCCCTAAACGGAGCTCCTTCCCAGGGCTGTCCTGCTCTCAAATACAGTTCAATCCAAGACACGATAGGCTTGGATAGGGAAGCAAGCCGACCCATCCCTGAGATCATAAGGGACAAAGAAAAGGATGGTGCGGAATCGTACGTTGCTGGGTAGGTGCTGGTTCCCAGTCTCCCCCTGGGATCGCCTGAGGTCTCCCGGTTCCTGCCAACCCGAGAGCCTCCACCCCAAGCCACAAGGCCCACCATCTGTGGTTTCAAACTGGGGGTATTTCTACTTCTACGACCACTGAGCCAACAGGAAATGAGGAGGAGGGTTTCCTGCTCCATTTTCTCAGCCACGATGGGGCCCTCCAGACAGGGCTCCCAAACGCCTCTCCTCACCCCCCGCGGGTCACCAGATTGGTACCACTACTCACTCTGTCACACACAGGAGGGGTTAAAGCAGCCCTGTGGAGTGGGACGCCAGCCACGACAAGTCCCCTCATCTCTGAGGAGCACCGGTGTCTGGGATCAGACAGTCACTGCGGAAACAGGGTCTGGAGCCCATTGGGGGGTTTCCTGGACATGGTTTCAGCTGTAGACGCACAGGCCCCGTTCCAGCAGGCTCCAGCACAACAGAACAGCCAAGAGTGTTCCTGCCGAGTGATGACGACAGAGGGTCCTGGGGCTCAGTGACTCCCAGGGAAGGACAACCTGAAAGGTGTGACCGTGAGCCATTCCTTCACCTGCTCAGGGCTGCAGTGCTCCTGCCCCCGTGAAACTTCACGGGAACACATGCCCTCCTCTGTAAGTGCCCAAGTTCAGGGCTCCCCGCGGCAAACACCTGCTGCCCCTGGACTCTGGGGTCCTTCTCCCAGTCCTGTCTGGGGCCTGTCTCCCCCAGTACGATGCTGGCTGTGAGGAAGAGCACCAGCCTTCCGGGAGGCCAGCTGATGCACCCAAGCACAGAGACGACGACCGAGTAGAGACACGGCCCTAAGACACAATGAAGCTAGTGCTCCTGTTTTCAATACATCACATTATTCAGGCTCCGTGGATCGTAAATTCCCCTGAAGCCCCCATTCCCTTGGTCGAGTCTGGAAGTGTCCCTGCTGCGTGGAGGGGCCAAAATCCACTTCGCAGAAATGAGGAAAGTGGGCTATAAAATGAAACGTCTGCTGTAGGCCGCACTGTAGAAAGCCCTAATCAGATTTATCCCAGCAAAGTCGTGCTTTCAATCAACTTTCTGGACAGCTAGATTGGGACAGAATCAGAAAGGTATTTGCCTGGAGAAGAAAAAGATTTCTGTTCCCCTGGCCTTTATTACAGATCACCCTCGAGTTAGCCAAACGGTACAGAAAAACCCAAGCTTCATGAAAACTTCAAAGCCTTTAATTGATCAACTGTGGCTGCCAGAAGTGCTGTAGAAAAACGGTCTAGGGATCCTTCCTTTCTCGGGCCACACACCCCCTGCCCTGCCTGCGCCATGGAGGCTTCCATGTCCAGGCGTCACTACGAATGGAAGAGCAAACACAAGTAGGATCAGAGTACAACTACTCCCCTCAAAAATACCTGTTCAACTCTCTCGTGTCAGAACAGGACATTACTCTAATCCTGTGGACACATTTTAATTAGGAAAAAAAAAAAAAAAAGGACATTAGGTCTTTCTATGAAGGAAATTTAGATGGCATATGGCCCGCACGTTATCAAAACAAAAGCATCTTTCACGAACCTTGTCCCAGGAGAAAAGTATTTCTAATTCTGTACTTAGAAGATTTTGAAACTAAGGACTCCTCTTTGATACTAACCTTCAATTATGTTCTAGCCTTAGAATCTCCACTTACAGATCAAATCTGAAAGAAACCAGGTGCACAGCTTAAGCATGAAGAGGACGGAGTGTGTAGCTTGATCAGACCAGTACGTGCATCTTCCATTCGCTCGTGAAGACAAATACCCACGTCTACTCTTCCAAATCTCATTTTTAACCAATATACCATCTGGTTCATGAAATGAAGCATCAAAGAAAGAAAAACAGACACCCAGAGACTCTAGTCACTTTGTGGTTTCTTCCGAATCACGTGAAACACATTAACTCTTCCTTTTTCTTCCCAACAAACCCTTCTCTTTTTTAAAGGGGGGGGGGGCAGTGAGAGCCACAGAGTGGGTCATTGTACTTTCACCCAGCAGGGAAATACCACGTGGCAAGTTCCAAACCGTACCATTTTCTTTCAAAGTTAAAATGGGGGGGGGGGATCAAGATGTTTTACCGGGTGCGTGAATCAGTGGTTTTCCTAAGCCACGCAGCACAACTGACAACGAATGCAGTAGGGTGCAGGAGCCCGTACGGGGCAGCCGACATACACCAGTATGGCCTGTCCCGACCTGTGCGCTCAGCACTTGCGTGAAGGCGGATGCCCACAGCTTACAGGGTAGAGAGTATTAAGTGTGTGGGTGAAAGTCACAGGAGAAACCACCACCTGCTCTGGGCCCTTTCCTCGATTCCAGCTCTCCATGTCCTCAGTCCTCTGGTCCCTCTACTTCCCTGCAATGTGTCTGTTCATGTCCCTCTAGCTCACCACAGAACCCTTCTTGTAGACGGAGCCACCCCCTTCCACACATCTGAGGCTGGCCTTCCCGAGGTATGGCATCAGGAACCAGCATTCGCTCAGCAGACTGTGGGGCAGGCCTTTTTACCTTTCTTATTTTTATTTTTTATTGAACACATAAGCACTAACCCAATGAGGTACTATTATCTCTAAAGTAGAAACCAAGACAAAGAGGAATTTTGCCCCTCCTCCAGAAAGCCCTTCCCAATCCTTGCAGAGAGGGTGGGATGCCCCTAACCCTACAGTCCCATGAACCTCCCTTAGCTGTTCACCTCTGCAACGTGAGATCTTTGAGGGCCTGCCACGGCCCAGGGCATTCAGCAAGCACATCGCTTAGTGATTATTGCACGGATTAACTATGTCGTCAAAGGTCACTCCGTTAATAAGTGACAAAGACCTAATTCCACAGCCTCTACTCTTCCCATCCATCCAATGAAATTCTGGCAAATCTATACATGATGCTTTAAAGAGAAAAAAAAAAAATCCTCCATTCCCTAAAGAACACCTCCTTGAAAAATGAAAACCAAACTAAATGAGAAATCACTTCTTAAAAAGTAATCAATACAGGAGTTCAATCCATGGTGCCTCTAGACTCAGGCTCCTGGCAACACCACCCACTGCCCACCTCTGAGGACGACTGGGGAGCATTCACCAATGAGAGCTTTCATTCCTTCTGCCTTCTACCACGGTCATGGTCCCCACTTGCACACGGCGTGCTGTAGAACCAACCCTAATAAAGGCAACACAACCCCAAACCTAGGAGTAAGCCCCTGGTCCCGGCGCATTTAGAGCTCACCCCTCTTACTTGGCACCTGGCGTTCTGCTTACAAAGGTAACAGCTTTATATACCCGTGCCGTCTCTCTGGGCTGAACGACCCAAGAGACAACACGCCTCTGCATTTAGCATAGAGTCAGGGACACAGAAGCCGACTTCTGGTGGGAGAAAAAAAAAATGTTGAGGTTGTATTACTGGATGGGCAAAGACGTTCAATTCAGGAAAGTGAATAAGCATGTTAGATTCGCTACTTTGTATATGTTTTTCAAAGGCAAAAGGACCAAGGAATTACAAGAAAAATACCTCCATTTCTCCATGTATTCTCTTGAAAGCACATAGAGCACATTTAAGTTTTGTGTTTCTAAAAGTTAGGCTCTCTTCAAAATACTATGAACAATGTAACAACAACAACAAAAAAACCTGAACAAAACAGCCAGATTCAATAAATTTAAAATGCTACTAGATTTGTTTTGCCAGAATCTCTCTTTTATGTGTCCACAAAGGTGTTACAGGATAATAGATTCATCTCACTTTTCAAAAGCACCTTTATGGGGGGTAAAGTTGTATGCATATTTTCAGCACTTGTCTGGTTGAGTGTGGGGCAAGTCAAAGGGCCAGGAAAATCACAGTGAGCTCTTCTGAAAGTACAGACTTGTTACAACCTGAATAATTTGCTAATGTGTTTGATCACTAAATTTGGATTTTTGTGCAACTAATTTTCAAAACGAAGATACAGCACAGATCCAGAGTCTTTCTAAAGGTTAAAAGCGTTTATGAGGATACGAGTCCCTTCCCAATCTGCCATCTTCATTACACCTAGCAGTTTAAGAGTATAAAACATTAACAGGTCTTCAAGAGTGTCACGTAGCTGAGACGACATGCCCGTTTCCATCAGGCCACCTTCAGTTTCAAAACCAACCTTCAGCTTTCGCTGAGCTCCGAAGCAGCAACACTCACCCTTCCCTTTCACCAGACCTTGTTTTCGCAGTACCGCATTAGGACAAAAAGGTCTTGTGATCCACATTAAAGTTTAGAAGCATGTACTCAGATACCAACAAAGCAAAATAAAAGCAGGACATCAGCTTGTTGGGGGAGGGGGGAAAGGCACCAAATGAAACAAAGGTCCTCTTTTACCAAGACTGCATTCTGAAAAAGCGAAGTCTCACAGCGCAATTCAAGGCTTTAATTCAATTTGATCCATTCACTTTTATTGCGTTCTCTGAGCCATGTACGCAGCTCAACTACAGATGCAGAAATAAAACATCCTCACCTTGCAGATGCTCACTGCCCAGCAGAGGCAATGAATAAATAAATAACCAAATAGGCCCACACACTGTTCAGGGCACAGACACAATGCTTCCGGAAGCAGGCAGGGCAGTGATGAGTTCTGCCTAGGACTTAAGATGTCAGCTGCATAGGAGAACTCACTGAACAAAGGGATAAAAATCTTCACTCTCCTACTCAGAACTCACTTGGCTGTGCACAGTCAGCCAAAGCTACATGAAAGAGGCTGAGGGCAGAGCTTCCAGAGAAAATGGAACCGGCTTGGCAAGGACATACACTACTTGTTCCCTTCTTTCGACACCCTCTGCGAGTTATTCCTGATGCCTCTCAGCGGTCACCACTCCATACACATCTTAAGGGCAGGACACTCCCCTCACTGTCTACACATTACTAATGTTAAGGTTCTGATGATTTCTTAGCCTGTCTTTCATTGGCTTGATATTGAAGCAATTCTAGAACTTATGGTAAACTACGTTTTACATTAAAAGAGTCACTAAGTGTAGAGAAATATTTTATGATCTCCCATGTCTAAATTTAACCTAAATTCTAAATTTAATCTAAATACACACATACACAGAGATATACACCAAGCTCACAGATAAGAGGAAAATCGGTGGTTGCCAGAGGCAGCAGGTCAGGGGTAAGAGAGACGGGTGTTTTGTTTTTGCTTTTGTTTTTTTATTTTAAATAAATTCAATTTTGTAAAAATAGTCTTCTCAATAAATGGTGTTGGGGCAACTGGATAACCACATGCAAAAGAGTGAAGCTGGATCCTCTACTTCACACTGTATACAGAAATTAACTCAAAATGGATCATCTGTCAATGTCAAAGCTACAACTACACAACTCTTAAGAGAAAACATAGGAGTAAATCTTCATAACCTTAGATTAGGGGATGGTTTTATATATAACATCAAAAGTTTAACAACAAAAGAAAAAATAAATTGGACAGTTTAAAACTTCTGTGCTTCAATGAATGAATGGGAGAAAATATCTGCAGATAACAGATTATATAAAAGACTTATATTCAGAATATATAAAGAACTCTTAAAACTCAATAAAAAGACCAACCAATTAAAAAAATGGGCAAAGGATTTGCACATTTCCTCCAAAAGATATGCAAACATCCAAAAAATTATGGAAAGATGATCAGTATTATTAGTCATTATGGAAATGCGAATTAAAATTATAATGAGATATTACTTCACACCAAGTAGGAGGACTATAATTAAGGACAACCTCTAACAGTGTTGGCAAGGATGTGGAGGAAATGGAACTCCCGTTGCTGGCGGAATTGTAAAGTGGTGTGGCTGCTTTGGAAAATAATTTGTCAAGACTTCAAAAAGTGAAACATTGTTGCCATGTGATTCAGCAATTCCACTCCAAGGTATATACTCAAGAGCCTAGAATACATGTCCACATAAGGCAGAGGGCACACTGTGCCACGGCTCACAGCAACACGGCTCGCTAGCTCCTTACCGCGCTCCAGCCTGTCACTGCCTGGTTCTGGAGAAGAATAGTAGGCTAGGTGCCAACTTTATGTAAAATAATAATAATAATAATAAAAATAAAAAACAATTTAACCAGTTAAGAATTTAATAAACGCATAGATCATATATACGTATTAAAACTCCCACTAAAAACATAAAAGGGAGTTGAGTCTATTTCTTCAAATGTTAAAAAAAAAGGATTTACGTTCCTTAGAAACAGCTGTAGGATAAAAAAGCAAAACAAGCCGGAAGTTTTCATCCTCTGAGTTCAAAGCTGGAAGATCGCCTCCCCCTAAAAAACACCCTGACGAAATCCTCCATCCAGCTAAGCTGTCTTGGTCCTCGGATCTGGGGGATCCTTGGGGCCCTGCGCTATGCCTTCACTTCAGCCCCGGGAGTGCACCTCGCTTCTTGGGGAAGAGTCACAGGAGATGCTGACCAAGGGGCTGCTGTCTCCAAGGGATCGGGGTGTACAAGCCCCTGTGCTTTCGCACTGCACTCGAGCACCAAGGCTGCAGGCAGCCATGAGTCACCGACGTGTTCAGAGCTCAGTGCCCAGGGGAGGCGGAGGTCTGCAGCCCTTCACCAGAATCTAGAGGAGGGCCCATCAGAACTCAGCCGTGTCAACGACACAGCTGCAAACCAAACTCCAGGCTGTGGTTTTTTTTTTTTTTTTTTTTTTTCAAGCATAATTAGGACCGTCTCCATCTGGGTCCAGTCAAGAGATACTGAAAATGTCTGGCTTCTTTCTGGAGCAACGGTGACCAGGAAGGACAGAAATTATTTCCATCTTGGAGAAGGTAGATCAGGATGTTGTTTCGATTCTCGGGCCAGCCACGGGGAAGATGGTGGTCTCCACCACCGGCCCCTCAGGCTTCTGGAAGGAGGGGGAGCGCGGGTGAAGGGAGGAGAGCCGATCATGAATTAGGAAGCAGCACCTTTCCCAGAGCCGGACCTGCTGGCTTCCAAGAACCAGGGCTCCCAAGTCTACTTATCTCCTGATGTTCAGGGGAGGCCAGCCCTAACACAGGCAGGCGAAAAGCACCACCGAGGGCTAGCCCGCACAGCATCCTCCATCACGGCCATGGTCATGGGGGCCACGGGAATGGGCCGGGAGCGTCTGCCCTCTTCCTGCCCCGCACGCTCAGCAGAGCGCTGAGAGCTGGCTTGGCAGTTGTGCCCAAGCATCGTCTCAGTCCCCCAGACACAGGCGAGGTCACAAGTGAGTCTGTCTACACATGTAACTGTTCTGGTCCTCTGAGGGGTCACGCTCAGTTAACTCTGCTCCTCTCAGGATGGCTTTCATTAGGACTGTGCCCTAATCACCAGGGTCTCCTCCTTGTCACTCTGTCAGAAGCCTTCCACTCAGGGGCAGTTCTTTCCGAAGGTCCCCCTAAAGCCTTGCGCTGCCCAGATCCACTGCCCCCAGCCAGCCTGGAAACGCACAAGCTGGAGGCACTTCTGGCGGAACAGAGCCCCAGTCCCACTCTTCTTTCAGCCTTACCGGGGTTTCGGGCCTGAAAGTATCCCCAACACCTGCACTTAGATGGGGACTCCAACTGTAGGGAACTCGCCTCGAAGGGGACCAGAGAAACAGGGACATGGGCTTGTTCAGGTCCCACCCGGGCCAATGTCACAGACAGGACACGGAGAGGCAAAGTCCGGGTGGTATATTCAGCGGCAGGTAAGTGTCAGGACAAATGCCAGTGCTTGTGAAGGTCTCATTAGGCCAATTTGTGTGTGCACACACGCAGGTATGTGTGGTGGGCGTGCTATGTGTTGGGGGGGGGGTGTTCCAAGTAGTCAAGTGCTCAAAGACCCCAGAGACTGAGGATTTTCTAAAAATGCTAAGAAAAGAAACAAGTAGGGAAGAAAATTATATTTTGTGCTCTAAAGCTTTCTCCTCTCCACCAGGTGCAAACAAGGGCTTCAGAGGTGGGAGTACCTTTCAACAAATAGTTCACAATCCCAAGTGCTAAAATTAAACTCCTACACAGGCAGACAACAAGGGAGAAATTTTTCCTGAAATTCACTGCCAACATGTCTCTTCCAGATGAATCCACGGTACCCCCCCCCACCAAAGACAAGCCTTTGCTGACACAATCACCCGCCAACCTAACCAGCAACTCACTGAAACAGCAATTTTAATTCTGTTCCACTCCAGAGAAATGGGTGTTCCCTGCAGGGCCTGAGGAGGGGGTTTCTATCCTCACCCACCAGCTAACCGGTCTCTGAGAATCTTCCCAGAGAATCCTCTGGCTATGGGTCTCAGGGAATCCCAGATGCCATCCATTGTAAGATGCACCTCTAAGAAAGTGAAGACCACTATCAAACCAGGACACACCATCGACTGTAAGACATCTCCGATTCCAGAATATGGAAATGGGAAAGCACAGGTGTCTTCAATGAGACAGGTGGCAGTAGGTAGGCTTAGCTTCTACCAGAAGTTCGTGGGCCACAGGAACCAGACCCCGCAGACCTGCAGCAGCACCTGGGAAGCCCACGGCAAACACATCCACGACCACTTACGATCCGGCACCTCACTCCATGCTAGGACCGGTACTAGGAATTTAACATACTTAGGGCATCCGAGTCATGCAATTCCCTGTGAAGCATCCTCACCCTCCCCTCCTTTTACAGATTGAGAAACAGACTCCCAAAGGGTCAGTAACTTGCTGAGGGTGGTGAGGGGTGGGGCATCGATCTCCACTCAGGTCTGTCTGGGTTCAAAGCCCCTGATTTCCTACCCGAGCCTACATCTCCAAGAAGTCTGTCTCTAGGGGAAGCAAGTATCTGCCCACATGCTCATCCCAACTCCTCCCTTGGTATCTTGCCAGCTTCTGGCAATAGGGGAGCATTTCTTCATTAGGTTGTGGGTGGTCAGGAATTTCTTATTAGCTAAACCTCTCCCTGCCCTTTCTTCCATTCACCATATTTTTATTCCTCTCATTAAAGGAGCCACACCTGCCAATGCCATACTCCCCCCCCCCCCACACACACACACAGACATCAAGCAGTGAACCTGTTACCAAGGACCAGTCTCGAATT
This sequence comes from Ursus maritimus, assembly GCF_017311325.1. Taxonomy (NCBI): domain Eukaryota; kingdom Metazoa; phylum Chordata; class Mammalia; order Carnivora; family Ursidae; genus Ursus; species Ursus maritimus. The sequence continues at coordinate 12,780,129 of NW_024424897.1, read as the reverse complement.
TCAAGGGAGGCTGCACAGCAAGGCTTGTATTGATTGCACAACATATCCCATCCTGCCACAATCTGTCACTCATCGTAACTAAGACGCCTGTGTGCAGCTGAAGGAAAGCATGTAACCCGTTTAGTGACTTGTTCAGTAAGTTCCTCCTTCCACAAACTTTCGTGGGCATTCTCTGCAGCCAGAGCAAACAAGCCTTCTGTTGCATGCACGGTGACATCCAAGAAGTCCAACTTAGTTCCTCAGTTTCCAGTAGCAAGGCTAGACAGATTTCTAAGAGTAACAGATGCTAACCACCTCAACCCAGTTGTCCCCCAAGTCACTGCTCAGTCATTACGCGTGAGCCTCGAGTCAGCGCAGTTCGTAAGGGACAGGCGTAGTCTCATTATAAAGTTACACAGGCCAGCAAGGAACATGGCAGGAAGGGCAGCCCAGGCCTCAAACCAGCACCAGAACGTCTTGATTCTCTTTCCTTACCCACCAGTTGCAGCAACGAGGCAAATCACCAACCTTGTCTGAGCTTCAGCCATCTGTCCAACAAAGTTCCTAACAACAGGTGGGAATTCTGTGAGGTCTAACGAGACTGTGTGTGTGGAACCACCATGGGGAAGCAGCACCCTAACATGAAGTGAGTCCCCAAAGGTGATGGTGGGGAGAACTGTTGGCATTGTAGGTCTCCCCAAAATGAGAAAATGACCAACTCTTAGGCAAACAGGGATCCAGGAACTGCTCATTGCCACGCAATTCTGTAAGCTACCCCCAAGAAGTTATGTGCAAGTCTGTGAAAGAAAAAGCAGAAATACAATACATAGTTAAAATCCACAGCTGAAAAATACCGAAGAGTTACACGTGGTTTAAGTGTGGGGGTTCACAAGTAAATCCAAGGCAGGATAACATCTGGCTTCATGAGCTTTCAGTCTGATGGGAGAGACAAGTATGACTGACATAATTTGAAGACGAAATAGAGCATACCTAGGATGAGTGTGAGGAAGAAAATGTATGAGTGATATGAAAGCAAGTCAGAAAGGGACCAGAGATGATCTGGGGTCCAAAGAAAAGTCTTCAGATATAAATAACCTTCTAACCGGAAGTGAAGGGGAAGAGGAGGAGATAACCGGATGAGCAGTGGCAGGAAGGCATTCAAGGCCAATGAACAGCCCAGGAAAGGCCCCGGCAAGGGAGGAGGGAGGAGGGCACACTCGTGCCACCTGGAGGTAAAGAGATTTCAGAGAACAGGCAGGATCAGAGGACACATGGCCTGGTAGTCCACTCAGAATTCTGGACTTCATCCGGAAAAAGCAATGCAAAGCTTCTCGGTGATTACAAGCAGGAAGCATGGAGTGGGACTGAGTGTTTTAATCCCTCGGTGGAGTGGAAACAGTGGCGGAGAAGGGTCCAGGGACCGATGCAGGGGACTGGCTGAGGGGCTAGACCCAGAAGAGACGCCACGAGGAAATAACATGCTGGCATGTAAGAAATTAGCACAACTGGGGCCATAAAGTTAAACTGGTGGGAACATGGGGGTACAGTCACGGGTGACTTTCTGTCCCTCCAACCATCAACTCAGCATTTCCCAAAGGCACTTGAAGTGTGGTGTGTGGTGGTGAGACACCAAGAAAACCACAAGCAGCTGACAGTCGGTGTGGATTCTTTCTAAGAAAACCATCACCCGGAGATCACACCACTGGCATCGATTATGGTACAAACATACACAACCTTCGTTATCGGGACTCACAGGTCACTTCAGTGTGAATTAAGTGCTGTCTTCACCTGAATTAAATTCCGGCAACAGGGAAACAGGCTGTGAAAAACCAGCCCAGGGGCTAGGATTGCACCTCCTTCAGAAGGCTGCTCACAGACCCTTTCCTTCCATTCTCAGGGGGAAGGTGTACAGATCCCCAGTGTGCTCGCTAAACCACCCGAATAGGAGAAGCATCTTCTCTAAGATGAGAGGAGTCACATGAAGCTGTATTAAAAATAACAAACATTTCAAGGGTTTAAAAAAAAAAAAAAAAGAATCAGCAAACAGATGGGGCTCCAGTTCATTTTTAGATACAGAAACAGACTTTGAAGAGAAAGGGGAAGTACGTTCCACCCTTAGGGAACAGCGTTCTGTCTCTGCTAGGGAAAGGGGAGTTGGCCAGAGCTGGCTCAGGAACACCCCGATCTTCCAAGTGCTGGTGTCTGGGATTCTGCAAGCCACTGCACCTCCCACTGTCCCTCACCAGCTCTCGGGAAGGCCACCCTCGGTCCCTGGCTTCAAGAGCCGGGCCTCCAAAGAGCCCCCCTTGACCACCAGCTCCAGACAAGGTTGTCTGCACATTCGACGCCTCGTGCTGTTCACTGCCACTCTGTCGGCGGGATTCTCTACGTACTGGGGTTTATTAGTCAAGGACCATCCCCCTGCTAAACTCTCAATCCTAGGGAGGGCAGACTCCCCCCTCCCCACCCCAGGACTTACAGAATGGGAACTTGCTCAGTACTTGTTGACTTCTTGCATAACCAAATTGGTCAAGAGTAGCTAAGTTGATAAAAATTTGAAGAATGAAAAGCAGCCATATGCCCCAGTGGGTCAGCACCCTCTCCAGCTACAGAGGACCGGAAGTCTTTCCCGTCCCACAGCCCTGAGGCACAAAAACACTTCACTGTGGGGCCCGCACTTACTTTTAGCTCTTATTCACCTTTTAAGAAATTTGAGCTCATGGACTCCGTGTAGCTGCAATCACTTAGAAGCCAGTGCCTTGTAATATTTTAGGAGTCAATGTTTCTGGGATTTTGTGGGAGACGTTTTGGGGGAGGGGGGGGAAAAAGACCCTTATTTAGAAGAGATGTACATACCACCCAAGTTCTTTCTGGGAGTGATTTAGGAAATCCATCAGCAGAAGAAGGCTGTTGGGCTAATTATGGGATTTCCAGGGTGATGGACATTAAGGAAGGGATGTGATGAATGGGTATTACTTTTTTTACTTTTTAAAACATGGCAATGCTGATTCCCTTTTTCTGCCTCTGCTAATCAGGTCCTTCAGGTCAAACACATGAAAGGCTTTCCTGTCAAGTGATAAAAAATGGTGCTTCTTGCCAAAAAGAGCATCAGCAAAAGATTGTGTGCACCAACGCTTATCACAACCTCTGACAGCCATGCTGTCAGGGAGCCCGGTGCTCACGTTTTCCAATTGCAGGCTTCCACAACCCCAACCACGAAGGATCTCAAACCTTGACACACAAATGTAAAAGGACAATGAACGGCCCTAAAAGAACTACCTCTCTAAGAGAACACATCTGGGAGCCTGACAGCACGAAGCCAGCCAGGCCACGTGTCTATAGGACCGGAGCAACACAATTTTTTCACCTATCAAGCTCTGGGGATAGTATCTAATTTATTACAAGCTGTTGCAAGGGCTGAATGGTACCAAAGGAGACACAAAGTACAGGTATTCAGCATAACGCTTTATGCACGGAGGTCGGGGTGCCAGCTTCTGCCAACAAGCACAACAGCGGCAATCACTACCACTACTCCCAGGGGCTGTTGACTTCTCAGTTCTCCCCTGAATCGTCTCTTCTGGGTCTGCTCTCACTGAAGCACCTGGTTCCAGAAGAACGACTTCCCACACACGAGCAAAGTTCAGACAACCTGTTTCCTCTCTCAAGTGCTTCCTTTTTTGAGTTTTGCTGCCAGGAAACAGTTCAACTGCATGTTTACAGATTTGGGGTCATTCCACAGAACACGTGTCCAGGCGGCATCCACTGGGAATACTGGAGCTACCAGCAGCCAGAGGCACTGAAACGCTCCAATCTGCCTTTTGCCTCCAGAGCTGCGCTGCGGGTGGAGAGCCAGAAAGAATGAAATGCCTCAGGAGCCTCGCTACCATGCGGGTCACCACATCCTGCAAAGCCCTGGGCCTTCCTCAACCCCCACAGTGCTGAGAGGAGGGCACCCCTCAGCTCCGCTGTCACCTAAACCCTGTTCAAAACCCTGCTCCCTGTCCTCTTCGTGGGTTTGGGCCCTTGCTTTCTCCTTCCCCCGCCCCCCAGAGCCCACGTAAATGGCACAGTCACACCTCGTCTAGAAGCCCGCTGCACAGCTGTAAAATCACTTGACTGATTTATTCATGGTGTCCAAATATGAAGAGAACCTGTTAGAGGCTATTTATAGACATGAGCCAGTTCTTCGAAAGGACCGAGAGATGATGGGTTTTCCACAAACGGAGCAGAAGCAGAGAGGGGGACGAGCTCACCGAGGTGGGTCTGGGCTGGCTACGGCGTTATCCCACCCAGCTCTATTTGAAGCCGGAGAAAGAAGCCCTAAGAGGACTGCCCCCTTCTGGGATTCACAGCATCCTGACCCAAGCTTCTCTAGGGTAGCCTAACCCTCAGTTGTACCTGCTCCGGGGACCACCGAGCAAGCAGGGCCTCGAGCCACGGGACGCTGTTCCAGCCAACAGACGGGGCATCTGCCAGTGCGAACAGGGAAATCCCTTTGTGAGCTGGTTTCCAAACTTTTTTTTAGTAGAAACGACCTCTAAAATAAAAGCCATTAAAACTCCCCAAGTTACTTCTTCCCCAGTGCCGAGAATTATGAATAAGCAAATAAGCTGACGAATGATTATGAATAAGCATCATGAATAAGAAATTTATCTTCTGCAAAAATTAAATAAATAAACTGGAAGTGTAAGGTTCGAGCAGCACATCACTTACACAGGTCAAAGTTGTGTTTATTCCCCATCGAGAACACCTGTTTACAGGCCTGTTCCTCCCCGTATCCCTCCACACCTGCAGTCCCTTCCCGCATTTTGGACGAGAGGGCCCTTTTCACCTGATCGAGCTTTCCTTCTTCCTGTGCGGGCATCACGCTGCCAAGTCCTTCCCTGGAGGCTCGCATTTACTCCCTCCTGCACTTGTATTTCTGATGTCTTGCCTTCTATTGGTTGCTTTCCATCTGTCTTTCAAAATACTCCACTATCTCACAGGGAAGGAGGGGGTTGCATTTGCTCCTCTATGCACCACTCATCATTCCTCCCACCCTCTCCTACCCTGCTTCGTATATCCCTTGGACTTGGCTTCTAAAGGATCTCAGAACTGAACTGCGTTTGCATTTTTAACAGTATCTAGGCCTCATCAGTGGTGCATGTTTTCCTCTCAATTTACACTCAATCCTCAACGTATCTGATTTGGATGACATCTTTACCAAAAAACAAAACAAAAACCCCACACTCTCCTTTCTTGGTTTCCATGACAGCAGTGTTGATTTGCCTCCTAATTCTCCATTGTCCGTCTTGGATTCCACGTTATCCTCCCACTAATCCATGGGGGTCTTCCCCAAGGCACCATGCCGATCCCCACTTGCCCTGGTCCTCCATGTATCAACCTCTGCACTCACTCCATCGAGAAGATCCTTTCTTCTCAGAGTTCAGTCATCTGTACCTCCCAGCTCCAGACGACTCATCCTCAGTGCTCCATCTGACCCCACACCTATGGTCTGATTTTCAATATGATGGATACTGACAGTAATACAGCACTGACCCTGAGTGCTCACTCCAAGCCAAGCACGGTTCTACACATCTCAGATGTGCTCTCACTTAAATCCTCACAGCCACTTTATGAGGCAGGCACTATTACCATCCCCATTTCATAAATGAGGAAAGTAAAACAGGAAAATGGGGCCAAAATTGCACAGTCACTAGGTAGGCACTGGGAGTTGAACCCAGGCAGGTGGACTCCAGAGCCCAAACTTCAAACCATGGATGCAGACCTCCTCTCTTGAGGACTGTGAAGGATTTCCTGCTGCAAAATTCTCTCCAGTTTTCATGTGATCTTCATTCAAAACCCATGCCATCCGTGCTGGCCCTCAAGCTCTGGGGACTTGGGATTTTTCTTTCCTTATTTCCTTACTATTCAGTTTTTAAACAAATCCTGATGACTGTTCCCCCATGTTTGCACACGTGGCCTCACCTTCCCACTGCCAGCAGCCCAGCCAGCATCCATTCCCTCCTGCACTGCCCAGGGCAGCTTCCCACTCATTCCCATCTGGTGGGAACATTCCAGCACGTGCTGCCTCAAGCTGCATCATAGCTTTCCCCCAAGAAGCTGCAAGGATTTCCCTGCCCGAGATGGCAAACCTTCATGCCTCCTCACTCAGCCATCCCCTGCTCACCTTCCTGCTAGGTTTAGAGCAGAGGTCTTGTGGGACGGTCATGTCAAACCTTCATTCTCAACGCATGCCACGTTCTCTAAAAAGCCCTCCATTTTTCTTCTCCAAGAGCCAGCTCGGAATCCCCCACTCTTCAAACGACTTCCATCCTTGCCCGTGAGAGCCATTCCCTGGGCTTTGTGCTTCATGTGTGCTGGTTGTAATGTATCTTTTCACGTTCCCTTTTTCTGCTCCCTAATCTTTCCCCAATTTAACATTTTCCCCCATTGAGCTTGCAGACTGCTGCTTCTTTCGTATTTCACCTCCCCTCGCCAAGAGCCTGGTCTAGTGCTCACAGTCTAGTTTAAAACGACAGTTGCCCCTCGTAGGTGGCATGTGTGGTCCTCCGGCCGCGAGCATTTTACAACCGTTCATCAGAATATAGCACATGTGTACCATCACACCAAGATGACGCGTTGCCAGTTGTAAGAACACCAAGCCTTGTTATCACAACATTTTGGGCTTTTTGACAACATACACTGCCCTTGAAAAACAAAAATTCTGTCTATGCTAGGAAGTCCATCCGGTGAGGTAAGGCTCTAGGACCTTAAGGAAGAACAGGACCAAGAAGGGGTACACACTTAGGCAAGAATCCCAGGACAGGAGGTCAGGACACGTGCTCGGGCCAAAAGCTCCATGCGGTACTAGCCCAACTGCACCTTTGTGCTTAGGAAACTTCTCTGTCATTCTGAATTCAAGCAGTAGGGACTCCATGACAGAAGGCTGGTGTTTCCTTTTATTTTAATTTCACCCACACACGATGTGAATACAAACAATACAAACAGCAAAACACAAATAAGTTTGAAAATCAGCATCAGGAAAAACGTGGATCCAACCAAAAAGTCAAGATTGGGAGCCAGAAATAATACAGATATTCGAGCTAGGGTTTCTTAGCAGTGGTGGTTTTGCTAACACTAAATGAACAATTACTGTGTTCCAGAAAGGCTCTAAGCCCTTGACATTATTGCACCTTAATCCCACCACCAACTTCATGAGGCAGGTAGTATCCTTATGACTGAGGGATTTTTAGGACGACTGGGTGCCACGATTTCACCGAGACACAGAGAAGGTAAGCCACACAGCTAAGCCAACCGTAGAGCTGAAGCCCAGACCGTCTGATTCCAAAGCTATCCTCAGGGGCCTCTCTGGGAGCAGAGCAGCAGCTCCAAGTCTGGTTCTGCACTCCACAATCACCAAAGGGGGAAATGCCAGACCCAGGACAGAAATGGGGAGCTTGGCTGGAACAGTTTCAGAAGCAGTACTGGCAGTGAAGAGGGCCCCCCTGCTTCTGCACTGCCCCTGCTTACCCATGGACAGGGCCTACAAATCAACACATTACCTGCCTTTCAAAATCATATTAAAGCCACTGATTTCCTTTTATTCAGCACTCCGAGGTCCATGATGTCTTATCAAGGCCTACAGCAAACCACATTTGATAAACACATTATAAAATCCGGTACAGAGGGGCTGGCTTCTATATACACTGCAAGCCAGCCCCCTAAACGGACAGCACCCACAAAGAGATGAAAATTGGGACAACACAGCCATTGTCCACGGGGACAAAGCAAAGCTGTTGTACAGATTAAGGAACAGCGACTATCTTGTCTCCCATTCACACTGCTCCAAGGCTCAGGCTGAAACAGGCTCATTTGTCCCCTACCTCTGCTGGTTTCTAACAAGCCCAGGATGGCTATAAGAGCCCCCCGAAAAGTTTGGTTAGGAAACAAAGAGCAAGTGCCCAGAAGGCAGGCCCCCTCAGCTCCGCTGCCAGGTAATCCATGTGCACCCCGCTCGCTCCCTCCACAAATCAATGGAGCTGGACTAGAACAGAGCCCATTCGTGAGGGTACCAGGTCCTCGGGAAAGTGCTGCAAAGACAATTCCATGCACCCAGCCTCACCATGGGAGGTCCTGAGCCAGAGGTTTTGAAAATACTCCCCAGGTGTCTTGGATATGAAAGTCTGGCTGAACCTGTGAGCTAGAAGATCTCACGGCCCATCCTCGTTCTCCTTCAGCTGCCCTGTGTTTGGAACAAGAAAGCTCACTTGGTGTCTCAGAGAAGAGACTAGAGGAAGAGGAGGCTCGTAAGAACTCAACAGGGAGAGGCTGCTCTTGACTGTTGTTTATAGGGAACGTCTGTGCAGGTAATTTCATTACGACATACCTCCAGGGCCTGGAGCGCGGGCTAAGGGAAGCTCTGGGCTCTCCTCCAGGGCACATACTACTGGGAACACACACATTGACTTACAGCCTCCTGAAAGCATCCTGCTTATTGGAACATTTTCTCTCTCCAGTTCCCTTTGCTTAAAAAAAAAAAAAAAAAAAAGACCTATCCAAAATTAGGAGGAATTTCAGTCCAGGTGGCCACCTTCCTCCACTGTAATCACATCCACCAGAGCCTTGCTTTGGGCATCCCAACTGCATTATCTTACACCTTACAACCTGCTCGGCTTGTCGGGCGGTCCTCTCACCTACAGCAAGGTACAGAACATGCATCAGCGGTGACTGGTCCTGGGCTTATAGAAAGAAAATCTGACCTACTCATAGGCACTGGCAAACTCACTCACTTCAACAAACACCTATTGCACACCTACTGTGTGAGAGCCACTGAAGAGACCCACATGATCATGACACAGTCCCTGGCATCATGACACTGAAGCTATAAAGAACTGACAAGGACTACCTTCTGCTGACCAACTATGGGAACGTGGGAAAGCCACATGACCTCCCTAAGCCTCGATTATTCAGTGCAATAAAGAAAGTCTGATCCCTGCAAACGAAATCTCAGGAAGGAGAAGGAATAACTACAGGGAAGACTTCCCAGGAGGGTCTCTCCTACAGCTTTGTCTGAGAAAGCACCATAAAGGGGGGAGGAGGCGGGGAGGGGATGTGGGAGAAGAAAAGGGGGAAAAGCCTGATCTGTAGTCATGGCAACAAGAAACCACCAGTTTAACTGATCCCTGACAGCTCAGCATCAGTGCACACCACTCCTGACATCGCCATGTTCTTGTCAGGAGGCCAAGAGCAAGCTCACCCACATGACCTTGACAGCTAACGTCTACTACACTCGCACCTCCCAAGGCCTGCCCAGTCCCTTATCTCGTGCTTCCCAAAACCCTCCATAGGATCAGCTCCCAGCTGGTCTCAGAGTAACAGTCTACGTGGCAAAACTCTCCTTACCCACATGAGTAAATACATCTTTTAGTGCTTCCGATATTGGGTGGTGGCTGCTTGAACATGAATCCTAAAAACATATTCACCTGCCTTTCAGGGCACATTTCCGTTTAAGGATGGCCTGAGGGACTGACTCGGAAGGGCTTTGGAAACGCTGAGTCGGTGCACAAAGGAGAAAGCAGGGGCATGTGGGGAAGACCATCATTGGTGTGCCACAAGACTGGTCCTCAGCTTGACCCAGTGCCAAAGCAGCTTTGTTCTGGATTCAGTTCTGATACACCATGCTCACCGAAGATGAAAATCGGTGAAAGCTATGTGGCAGAGGGAAGAGGCTAGCAGCCGGGGAAGATACACGAGGCCTCCGAAAACTGAACTCTGTGCCCATCCCACTCAGGAAGCAAATCCATTTACTCCTGGGTTCTGTTTCAGAAGGAATTCCAGGGTGATCTGAGTGGGGGAAGGGAGTCATTACAGAAAACGTGAGGGTCCTGGTGCTCTGGGGGGTAAACCACAGCTATCTGGAGCAAAGTTTTCTCTGCAGGCCTCCAGAGAGCAGAGACAAAACTTGCAAAAAATATTTCTGATGCAATCAATTTTATTCTGACCAGCGTGGGTCAGGACCCATAAGGAACAATGAAACTCAAGTGGTTTCCCTGCAGGCAAAGAAAAACACATTCCACCTTTCCTGAAGACCCTAGTCTGTTCCATCAAGAAAAATACGAAAAGATCTCCCAGTATCTAAGGGGAAAAAAAAAAAAACAAAATGAATTCATTTCCATGACTATTGTCCAGCACAGCTGCACTGAACTCATTTACATATGCTATTAAATAGCCCTAATAAATATGAATATTGCACCACAAAAATCATTTAAAAGGTCCATGTCTGAAATATCTAAAAGTATCAAAAACAATAAACCCAGTCGCGCAAAAAGGAATGGTGACTTCAAATACATTATCATTCCCCCCCATCAGGGAGATGACAAATGAGTGGACAATTAGAAGAAACTCAGCGTTCTGAAAAGTAGTTATTAGTGGTACATCAATAGGAATACGTTTTCCAGGGTGAACAATGAGAGCCGGCTGTGATTTCATTATGAACCCGAGGCCCAGACCATGCTCCACAAAGCAGGTTCGCCCTGTGAAGCACATTAACATTCCACTTCTCGTCGGGTCCCGTGATTTCCTTAGAAAGCCCCATGCCAATCAGCAAGCTGGACCTTTCCTCTCTGCCTGGAAAATGTTCATGAAAAAGAACCGACATGATCAACCGTGATCGAGCGATGCCCCTGGGAGCCTGACCCTAAATTGGCCACCTTCGACTCTGGTCTCAATCACGTGGTCGTTTCCTTGTGCCCCCAGAAGCCCACCTTCACTTCCGTGTGGGCAAAAGTCAAAGCGAAATGGTAGGGAGGCGTAAGTTAATTTTACTTCTGCAAGTGCTCCAGACCACAGATGAAAACCAAGTTCTACTGGAGGTAAATCTGGAATCAGCTCCAATCTAGAACCCTTCTTGGGGTCAGTGCACCCCCACTCCCCCAAACACCTGAAAGACCCACTCTGTCCCAGATTCAGCCTTCATCCCTGCACAAGGAGACAGGGACATGGAAGATGCCTCAGTTGGCTCATAATGAGTCTAAACATGGTTTGACCACACCTGGAAGATGCTGGCTCTTCTGCAGCCCAATTTCCTAGGACCAGAGACATGGTGGGGGATCTCTATGCAGGATGCTGGGAGGCTGGGGCTACAGAGCTCGTGCTGCTGGACCGGTTATTACACTGTGTCCCCGTATTTGATGCTGCCCCCAAAGCCGAGAACCTCAAGGGACTTGTCATGAGGAAGGCAGATTTTCTCTCTGCATGAATTTCACCCAAACCCTGAATCGGAAACCAGGACAGCCAGAAGAGGATGAGGGCTGGCTGGTTCCCAGCAGAATTCAGAGACTGTGCAAAAGAATATAGATGTATATGTCTGTATGTTTGTCTTTACATAAAATAAAGTGTAGCTCATGGGTCCTTGAAGGATACAAAGAATATTCTATGCTACAGACCAAAGAGATGCTGACCACAAACATTAAGTACAGAATTGTATCCAGTCCCCAAAGCTGTTGGAAGTTTCCTTTTAGAAAATGATCTTAAAGGCAAGCAGGAAATCAGATACAACCTACCCACCAACATGCCCGTAGTTCTTTCCCATCTGTGACACATTACTTCTGCTATCCAACATATACTCATGAAGACGGACTCTGCTCTACTTTCACCTACACTTTGCAGGGAGGCACAGGATTGAGGTGGAGGCAGAGGCGACGGGTACTTGGTTCCAAGGAGGAGAGAAGGGACGAGGACAGGTGATAGCTTCCTTCCATAAAAAGTTATCAGCTGCCAGACCTTGGGTGAGGAAGTTAACATTCTTTCCTCATCTGGAAAGTAAATGGGCCAGGGCAGCCTTCTCTGAGATCTCTTCCCAGCCACGCCTATGCCGTGTACATGCAACCTCTCATTTACTGCTCACTGCTTCTTAAATGATAACCGCAAATCAAATCATAGTAAGATAGAAAATCCTTATTTCCTAGAGCCATCAGGATGTAAATTCAAGTTCTGCTTCTGGAAACCCATTTCATACATTAAATATCCAAAACAGATTACGAAAAAGAAATGGAAAGATGGTAAGACCCAATGGACACATTCACACATATTTAACAGGTTCATGAAACCAAAAAGTGTCAAAGCTAGGCTGTGAATTTTCAGTCTGGAAGATGTTACTAGTACGTGGAGCTAGACTGACTGGGGCATCTTAAAATAGAAGTCCTGTAAGATTAGGAGTATAGCAGTTGTCCCCAATACTTATGGATGGAGCGCCTACCATATAGCAGAACTATGCCAATGTTACCTGACCAAAATCAGACATGGTCCTTACTCTCAAGGAATTTAGGCCTGGCAGAAGAGCCAAAAACAAATCCCAAAATGTCCTAAGAGCAAAAAGGCATTCTTTATCTTCCCCCGAAAACCTTATAAATGACATCTTTTTTAAAAAGACAGTGTGATATAAAACTTCCAGCCACTAATTCAAAGTGCATGAATGACTCCCAAGTCTTTAGAAGGTGCAAGCTTCAGCAAAAGTCTAACTTCACCATCACATCTTCGATGATCCCCTAACTCCCAGTCTCATCAAAATTAAATACCTACTGCTAATAGAAGGCTTCCTCTTGAAGTTCTCAACTTTTCAGGAATATCTTCTTTTTTGAAATGTCTTGCGCAGTTTCCCCTGAATGCTAATGTGATACCAACCCTCAACCTTCCCCCCCAGCCTCCACCAAAGTGATCAAATAAATCATCCTTGGCTTGGGCTGTCTTCCTGTGACACCTCATCTCACCTGTTCATTAGCATTTTGAAGACAGCTCAACGCCTTTGCTAAAAATCATCACTTCGTGCAATGGCCTACGGATTCACCTTCTGATCATACATTCCTGCCATCAAATCTATCAAGTTTCTCTACCCCTGTTCACTCCAGCACCTCAGTGCCAATGGGCATCAGCCAAAGAGTGGGATCTGTCAAAGCCAACAATGAGCTGGGCCATGACCACAGAGAGACGGTCTTAACCATGGTAAAGAAAGATCATAGAAGACTCACCGGTCGGTCATAAACTGAGGGTCTCATGTATTCATTAGCTCTCTGTCCAGTACCACAGTCAGGACAGGAGCAGGAACCAGAGACTATAGATACAACTTTCCCTGTCTGGGACAAGCAGATCAAACAATTTTCATATATAAGACCATCAAAATAGGTCTGTCTTTGACAGTTGAACTGTCTGGATCTTTTATTTTAATTTATAACAATAAACTAATCTACCTTGGGGCGCCTGGGTAGTGCAGTCGTTAAGTGTCTGCCTTCGGCTCAGGGCGTGATCCCGGCGTTCCGGGATCGAGTCCCACATCGGGCTCCTTCGCTGGGAGCCTGCTTCTTCCTCTCCCACTCCGCCTGCTTGTGTTCCCTCTCTCGCTGTGTCTCAGTCAAATAAATAAATAAAAATCTAAAAAAATAAATAAATTAATCTACCTTTTGGCCTTTTCTGCCTATGAATTCCTTTCAAGTATCTGGCTCCTGCTCTTTACTACCGTATTGCAACTGTGACCAATCTAAACTTGACATTAATGACTAATCATTCCTAGAACTCCGTCCTACTTGGTTTCTACAATGTGCTGAATTCCAAATGCCTATCTTCAGTCCTGAGCACACATCTGACCTACAAAGCCTTTGTCTACACAACGATCTCCAGCTAATATGTACAAAATAAGGCCTGCAGCTTTACAGAAGCAGCCTTCGTTGCAAATTGAAAGCCAGCTCAAAATGCTTTAAACCAGGGGGTCGACACCCTTTCCTCTGAAGGGCCAGATAGCATGTATTTTAGGAACCCTATATTCTCTTCTACAACTACCCAGCTCTGATGCTACAATGCAAAAGCAGCCAGACGATATGTGAATAAATGGGCACTGCTATATTCCAACAGATTAAAACAAACAAACAAACAAAAAAAAACCACCCAGATGGTGGGTGGCCCATAGGCCATCGTTTGCCAACCCCTGCTATAACCAATAACGATTATTTAGCTTACAAAACAAGGAAGGCTTGAGGTAGAGAGATCCCAGGGTTGGTTAATTCAGCCACTCAACCATGTACAAAGGTCCTGTTTCCCTCCACCTTCTTTGCCATTTAACAAAACTAGCTCTCCTCATGGTTACAGGATGGCCACCACAACTCCAAGAGACACACGGATGGATATATGACAACATTCCGCAGAAGCAGAAATGGCTTCTTCCTTGTGGCCCTTCTTAGGCTAAGGAAACCATCAGAAGCCAACCCGACAGGAATCACATCCCCAACCCTTAACAGGATTCCCATGATGGTCCTAGACCAGTAATTTACTAGAGTCACATGGGCAAGGGTTGGGCTCCCTCCACCCACTCACACCTGGGCTCTGCCCACACAGACGAAGGGAAGGGCTGCTGGATTGAGAGCCAACGCACAGCGCCTATGATAATCTTCCACCCCCAGTTCTGTAACCACTCAAATCTTCTACCTCTTCGTTCGCTCCTGCCTGTTTGCCCTGCCACCTCTCAAGTCTGGGCCTTCAACTCATTCCTGGTCCACAGACACCACCCGAAACCTTGCTCCTGTCTTGTTTACTTGGCATAACATGCCCTGACCGACCTTTATGATAGGACACGGCTTGGCAATTGTCCTAGCATCCCTCCTCAAATGCCTACAAAGGTTCTGCCAGCCAATGAAGACCAACTCCTCCATCTACACTTGGGTCTGACCTGCTGCCAGTGTTTCCTTCCCCAACCCTACACCATGCCTCTACAGTAGGACACATCCACCCACTGTTGTCACACATCCCGGCTCGTGTTCCCTTCTTCTGTACTTGCACTCTTGCTGCCATCCCAGCCTGAGATGTCCTCCTTGTGGCCAAACAACTACATCGTCGCTTTCCAAGGCTGGCACACACAGAAAACATAACCAAACAGCTCTGGGAGATCTGGGTTTGACTCCCTCCTACCCCACTTGCTGCTGCAAGTGCCTGATCCACGCTGAGACTCCTCCTCCACACAGCCAGAGCCCTGAGTCCCTCAGAGTCACTGCAAGGACCGGAATAGGTGTGAGGGATGCCAGGCCTGGCACACAGTTCCCTTCCTCCTCCTGAATCGCACCACCTTGAGAATCCTTTAGACCATTCTTGCTCCTGCAAACTAACATCCTTTACGTTAGGATTAATCTGCTGCGGATACCTTAGGCCTTCGAAAAGCTCAAATTGCATGCAAACATATGTATTTTTTTTTTAGTATGCTCCACACCAAATGTGGGGCTTGAACTCACAACCCCAGAAATCAAGAGTCACGTGCTCCACCAACGGAGCCAGCCATGCACCCCACAAATATGCTACTTTGAATCACTGGGTTTGAAAGAGGACACAAGACCCTTTTTTTCCCGAGCCCCTTGCAATCACTTTCCACGCAGTAGTTTAGTTTCAGGATCAGGTAAACAGGCCACAGAAACTTTATGCTTCTCATCCTAGAAGGTATTATGAATATATCTTCAACTGATTTTTCAGTGGAACTACCACCGTAACAATCGCAGACACCCTCTCGCAAGGAAAACAAAAGGCCTCAAACCACAGGTTGATAGGAAGTGGACACATTTCCTCCACAGAATAAGCAGCAAATAGCCACACTCATCACAGCACCACGGAGGCCCTGGCCTGAGGGGGCAGGACAGAGAAAACCACCACCGCACGCAGGAGGTGAGCACAGCACACCTGGGTGGCATCCCATCAGCATGAGGGCTCGGTGGTTACGGCTTGAGGGGAGACGCATGTGGATGTGGACAGAGGTGGGAGGGAGACGTATCTCACAGGGATGCCACTCCCCTGAATTCATCAGGAAAGGGAGGATCCCCAGTGTTCAGTGACTCAGCAAAGCACCTGCTCTGTTAACGCAAACAGTGCAAGTTACACAGCTCCTACGAGCAATGGGACCAACGACCACTGCTCAGTCACAGGTGAGTGGGCCTTCGACTAGACTCCTGCACATCAAAAGGGCATAGAAACAGATCGCGGAGGCCTTCACGTGGCACACAGGTGCAGTAAGACGAAATTCGTTTACGGATCTTGTGCAAATGCTCCAGATTTAGAAGACTTGCCACTAATTCTTACTTCACATGTTTTAGAAACATGTGAATCTCTAGAAGAATGGGAGTTTATATTACATAAGCACAATATCGTGGCCGATTTCCAGAATACTTGCTGTTCCTTCTCGCCAGAAAGATACTCAACGTGTACCGTGCAAGCTGAGAAAAAGCTCTTGACTCAGGAAAGAAGTGATGCTTCCCCCAAAGACATATAACAGGGAGAGAACGATCCTCCTTCCAGCTGCCCCACAGCTCACAGCTCTCCTGTACTCCCGCAAAGACAGCATTGTCCTAATGCTACAAAGTGCCAAAGAGAATTGTTTTAATCAACAGGGTTTTTATGCTCTTAAAAAACTTGAACACGAGTACTTGATTCTATTGGCTAAAGTGCACTGAGGCTAGCAGAGGGCTTGCAGTGGAACGGAGCAGCACGGGGCTGTTTGAAAAACTGACATCACCAGCACTTGGCAGATTGAATTCTTAAACACATTCAGCTCCAGAGAAGCGCTCCCAGTCTAATTAGAGCCATCCATGTAAGATTTGGGAATTGTAAGTGTGCTGTAAATATTTTTTACTGCATAATAGGATTGTGTTTCTCAACTGAGGGCAGGCCATTCAAGTAAACCGTAATTATTATCGCACATTACCCAGGAAGAAAACCAGGATGCACTGAAAGCCTCAAAAACAGCCTGCTTTTAAAGTACACGTGGTGACCAGGGCTGGCTGGTGGCATCCCTGAGGGGACTGTCCCTGAGTCGGGTTAACAATTACTGTATCGTTGAACACTGCATCAAAAACTCATGATGTATTATATGTTGGCTAACTGGGAAAAAAAAAAAAAACCACCACCAACAATTACTGTATGTAAATGATGCTTCTCTAAAGATATCTGGAAGAATCTTAGCCTTATTTCATATTAGTTGATTAATACTTTAAGTGGGATTTACTAATCTCTGAATTAGTAATATTCCAAACCTGTGAAATCCACATAGTCCAAAATTTCTAAACATGGAATCCTAAAAACATTAAGCACACTTATTTACTCTGGTACATAAATGGTTGCATCAGGCAGGAATCTGTGCAAAAAAAAAAATACCATCTCTACTCTGGACAAACACCATTATCTCAGTATGATGAGTAAGATGAAAATCCCTGTACATCCCTAGTGCTTTTGCTACTTGATTCATAGACTGAAGCCTTTCTCTGAGTACCACTTTAATAATCAAACGAGGTGAGAGCACTAGCTTACTTGTATTTGCTGAATAAATTTTAAGATTGCTATAAAGAATCTAGACACCTTTCTAAGAATACGGTATCGTGGTACATAAAAGTGATTTGACAGAGTCTCCTGTGCTTCATTTGAAGATTATGCTGTAAAGAATGGCTAGAAGTCTGTCCTGCTGCATTCAGCACGGGCTTCTCTATCCTTAGGGTTACTGTAGAGGGCCCTAACATTGATGGGAGTCATCACTGCCTTTGAGTCCTTCAAACATTTGAAATTAACTTGTGTCTACAGCATTCGACTTGTTCATGTATTTGACATGCATTCATCCAAGGACATTCGGTATTTATTGAGGATTTATTCTAGGTTCTCATGGGGGGGGGGGGTAGAGGGGGCACATCATTTAGCGCCTTGGTTAAATTTTGATACATTTATACAAACTGACAATAGAAGTGATGGGTCGGAGAGAAAAGGGACTGCCCCTTCCTTCCAGAGAGATGAAACCGGAAATTGGCCCCCAAAAGCAGCGCTCCCTTCCGTTACAAGAGCCTGTGAACTTCTGTGACAAATTCCCCCAAATGCCAACGATTCTTTTTATTTGTTTCCTCCTGAGTTACTCAACCAAAACTTTTTGGTTTCACTTCTCTTCTTGAGTAAAAGCAGGACAAAATGATTTGCATGTGGACTAAGAGCAGAATAGTAGTGAAACAAGCTCTTTTGGATCTTGGGGCAAAATTCATTGTATAATGTTTTGACTGAGACCAGACACTCATCTACTCATTTAGAACTTAAGACTATTTCCATTTTGGTGTGAAATTAATACATTGTCAATAAGCTAGCAAAAATTGATTTTTCCCCCCAGGGTTAATTTTCCCCTGTAAAGACAATTTGGAAACTCCAGAAGAGGGAGGAATGCAGGGCACAATCGAATCCTTGAATTTCAGGACTTCAGGCCAAGAGAGACCACCTACTGAAGCATCTTCTTAATCTAAAACTGGACTAAGACGACTTTGTCAGGATAGCCCATCAAAATTCCTCTACATGTCTTCTCTTCCCTCTTACTGTTAACCAGTTCTTTCCCCAAAATAGAGACAAAGCCAATGCTTCACATTCTTTAGGAACAAGGAGTCTCTGGACAGGATCAGTTTCTTCCCTCGTTCAACACACACCCAGGACCAGTTTGGTTTACTATGCAACTCCATAGCTAAGTGCTGAGCACAAGGGGGTAAAAACTGAAGACAAAACACATGGACGGACACAGGCTTTGAAGGCTGTCCCCACCACCTCCCACGATTTCTACACTTCAGTCTCCAAAACTTCACAAAACTAGGCATTTGCAAGTAGGCAGCTTCCTCTACGGACTTTTTTTTTTTTTTTAAAGATTTTATTTATTTGACAGAGAGAGAGACAGCCAGCGAGAGAGGGAACACAAGCAGGGGGAGTGGGAGAGGAAGAAGCAGGCTCCCAGCGGAGGAGCCCGATGTGGGACTCGATCCCAGAACGCCGGGATCACGCCCTGAGCCGAAGGCAGACGCTTTAACGACTGCGCTACCCAGGCGCCCCCGGACTTTTTTTTTTTTTTAGAACTTAACCCACATCAATCTGCAAGCCATCCCCATCTTCTGACAAGTCATGACCTTCCTGTGCTTCCTTCCAAACAGGAGACTACTGCTTCCACACACAGTCAAACAAGCTCCCTGGAAGCGTACAGAAGAGTGGGCTGAGCTGTCTGCATGGTCCAGGAGAAGGACCGTGCTCAAACGCAGCTGATGTGGGGAACACAGTGTGCCGTATCTAAGACTGCTGTGCAGTGTGGATGCCTAGCATGGGAATTACCATGGAAATAAGAGTTAAGTAGGTAAAAAAAATAATAAAAAAAAAAATAATAATCCCAGCCACATGCATCCTGGGGGACTTAAGAATGGCCCAGGGTCTGTTCTAGGTCGGTTTGTTTTGCCACGAAGAGAGCAATTTCTAGATGGGAATTCGGTAGGAGACAAGTCAGGTCTTTCACTTTCCAGTACCTGAGACCCAGCCAAGCAAAGGACCAAGGCTCAGGCCTGGCTAATGAATACGTAAGTAGCTATCACAGTGAAGCTGAAGACAGGGGGCCCTCCTCGCGTAGGTGGTGTGCAGTTAAGATCGCTGGAGTTCTCTGCCAGTCCACTTCATGAGCACTCACTAGTCTTAAAACCTGAGCTCAAAGCAATTAGAGACCGTAAAGTCTCCCTAAGTGCGGAGGGCCTGGAGCACTCCTTGCAGCCTAGAACAGGATGGGCCACAGAGGGGATCACTGGGCAATGCAGGCAGGAACCACCAAAGAATATACTCCAGGCAAGGACAAATTCTGCCACACATGGCTAAGGATTCCGTCAGTTCTTTCCAGAAGCTTGCAATCTAACCAGATTATTTTGTGGCACTGGGAGCAGCTATGTATTTGGAATTATACATAACACCACAGTAAACTATACTACAGATTTTTGATCTTCCAATAATCTTTGCATTGTCTTTGTAAAAAGGGCCATGTAGTTCCAGAACCTCTTCAGGTTCTGTGACATGTGGACAGAGGTGATCTCACACGTAGACAAACTGCAGTGCAAGGCTGGCACCCAAATTGCAGTCCATGTGAGCAGTCTAGCTTGCCCAATGGAAGGAAGGCAAGAAGTTGAGCATGCTTGAGAGTCTGAGGGCTAGGGATCAAACCCCAGCACCTCCCCTCTCCAGGAGTATGGTTCAACCTTGTCTCTTGCTTCATCTGTAAAAAGGACCCGCTCAGGATTGTTGGGTGGACTGAGTTTGTCTCTAACGTGCCTGGCAAATGATAAGCATTCATCAGCTGCTATTATAATTACAGTCAGTCCTCAAAAAGGCTCAGACAAGCGTAGGCAGGCCACTCTGGATAGGGGTGAAGGCCTAGCATATCTGACTCTCTAGGTCAGCCCTCTCCAGCACTGTCCACACCACCCCAGCTGCCTCTCCCTGTGTGAACTTCAGGTCACTTCCCCCGTTCCTCCTTCCCTTCCCCTGTTCCAGGTCCATCAGGCACCAAGAAGGGTTGTTCTGATGCCATTTGCCCCACCTTCTGCCCAGCCCATGCCCCTTTCCTAGGTGTCCACTTTCAGCTATCAGGACAGTGCTCGCCCATCCTGCAGGGGTCCAGGACCATGCTGCCTGTGTGGTGGTCACCTGGAGTGGTCCAGTCTCAGCCAGCCAACTTCAGGAAGAGCCAGTAACAATGGTAAAGGCTCTTTCTTGATGGGAGACTTTGGAATTATTTATAGATGATTAAGAAAAACTAGGGAGAGGGCTCATTCATCATCCATCCATTCATTCATTCAACCAACATTTAGGGAATGCTCACAGTGCACCAGGTACGTGTCTAAGATTCCCAAGGAATCACTCAGGATATGGGAACTCGGGCAGTCTGACAATGCAGGTAGCTTGTCATTTACTGCCATCAGGCAAAGTCCCAGTCACGTTTAACCTACCCAGAAACCACTGGACCCCAGGGCACTTAGAGGGGAGGTGGGGCCAGAAAGCTCATCATTCTGTTTCCTTTGAAGATAAACTTTTTGTCTAACATCAATTTAAGGAAATATTAGATCTTTACGGCAACAGAGAAAAATGCCTTAAGAATGCTCTTAAGGAATCTGGCAGTTTGGTTTTACAACCTCTAGCTTCTGACAAAGGTATTCCTGAATAAATAGCTTAGGACATTCAGGACTACCTTTGGGCCAAAAGTTAATGATTTACAGCTCAGCAAATGTAGGTAAACCGCCACTTTATAGCAAGCTTCTGAGCCTTTACGGATCACTATGAAAATTACAAAGGGCATGCTCTTCAAGCATTATCTAACTCAGAATCAATCTCATCCTCATTTAATATGCTGTTCTTTGAAGAAGGAGTCTATGGGTGGTTCTTTCCTACCTGGCTATTTTTTAAATGAAAATAACAATTTAAATTCAATGGCCGTATCGCCTCTCTCAGTCATGGTAAAATATATAATATTGATGAACTTCAAATCAGCAGAGATACGGACTTCACAATGAATGCAAACGAGTTGGTCTAAAAAAGTTTACTTATCGATTATAAAAGGAATTCAAGCTCATTTTAGAAGTTTTGGAAAATGTAAAAATATGGAAAAAAATTACATTTGCACCCAAAGATTAATGTTATCACATTGGTATGCTTCCTTCCAAGTCTTTTTTCCTGAGTATGTGTAAATAGTTTTCCACCGTGGTCTCTTTATAGACCTTTGTACCCTGCCGTCTTCTTAGTTTTCAGGGGCTTCGTACTATAAGTCACAACGTATTAAACCAGCCCTGCTACACTTTGTTTCCTTTAGTACAACGCCTGGTGTCGAACTAGAACATCTGTTTCAGTCACATTGTCACCCATAAATAGAAAGCAAGCAGAACTGGAAGCAAAGTTCTAAAAGACTAGAACCCCTGGCCAAGCTGGTCCTGTTACTTGAGAAATGCAAATGCGTCCCTGGTTTCTGCAGCAGGGGAAGAGATGGGGGGATATATTTTCAAGAAGTTATTAACCCAAACACGGTAACACGGCCACCTTGCCACTCAAATAAGGGGTACTGTGAAATTCAACCCAGTAAGGATGACCAGAAAGTAGCCCACACAGAGCTCAGCAAGGCTCCCTGGACAAGCTTATGGAGCTATCCGGGCCCTAGTGTGGAGCTCCCCAATTTCCCTAGGGCAACAGTTCTCCCACTTTCTGGGCTCAGCACAAATACTATCCAGTTATCTTCCCTGAAGGGATTGCTAACTTCATTTTAAAGAAATGTCTGACAAACGTTGAAATCCGAATAGCTACGATTTATCCATCACTTTCCAGTAGAAGCGGGGGTTCCATGAGAAAAGCAACTAGTTCAGCTGATATCAAAAATCACACCAGGGCACCTGGGTGGTTCAGTTGGTGAAGCATCCGACTCTTGATTTTGGTTCAGGTCATGATCACAGGGTTGTGGGACCGAGCCCCACACCGGGCTCCACGGTGAGCATGGAGCCTGCTTAAGATCCTCTCTGCCCGCCCCCCACTCATGTGCTCTCAAAGAAAAAAAGAAAAATTACTTTTTTTTTTTTTAAAGTAAGGTCTATGCCTGACATGGGGCTTGAACTCACCAGCCCAAGTTCAAGAGTCAGATGGCCTATGGACGAGCCAGCCAGGCACCCTGCACACATGTTTCTTAAAACCACCATACATCAGTATGCAAAGGTCCTTTATCTGTACTTCCCATTTTGTTACAAAGAATATCCAACACGTAACTCCAGAGTCAAGGTTTAATAAAATTAATCACTTGACTGTTTCACGGAAGACCTTCTCAAGTGCAGACACCTTTTCATCACGGTCAGTGGATGGTGGGGTGGATTAGGACAAGGGTCAGCACAGTGAGCCACGGCCTTGACTCAGGCCAAGGAACCGGCAGCTTTTCCACCATCAGGGCAGATGGCAACATAGTGAAAACACCAAAATCAAACAAACAAGCAAAAAAAAAAAAAAAAAAAAAAAAAAACCTTAGTGTTATGAAAATAAATTTGACCTTGAAGACCTTGTGAAAGACTCTTCTAGACCCCACACGGGTCCACAAGCAGGCTTTGAAGACCACTGGCCCAGAGAGCAGGAAAACTAAAAGGCCTCCGAGATAGTTACACATATTTTTGCAACAAGGACCTGAGTAATCTTTAACTGTTTAATAAGCACGTCTAGAAAGAACACAGCTTGTGCTTTAAGGATTCTCAAATAAACACAGAACATCCTAATTCTACACAAAGATCAGCTCACTTTGGGAGGTGGAAGCATCTCTAAGGCAAAAGAACAAAAAACCCCTAGTTTGGTGTAAAGTACGCGTCTGAGGAAGTCCTTCACTGGTCAAGTTCAAGAGTTCAACTACTTCAGAATGTCAAGGAATCAGAATGAAATGTATACAACTGCTCTCAGAAACCGAGAGCAACAATATGGCTTTTTTTTTTTTTTTTAAAGGCCAAGAGGCTGCTCTGTTATATTAGGGTATTTCCTCAGCAATTTTAGCAGCTGTGAACTGTCCTTCAAACCAGGAAAATGAGTAACTTAGTACTGCTTCCAATGATCAAGTAACAGACTAGCCACTTTTGAATCACCATGTGAATTCGCTTCTGAGTTGTTAGATTATACTGGGAAGTCTTTTTGGAACGCTTACTCAATGTGCATGATCCACAGATATTCCTCATGTAAAGAAAAGAAAAAGCATCTTCAAATGGAGAAGTGTTCGATCGTCAGTCATTAAAAATTCCATCTCGGTAACACCTAAGAAAATTAAAAAGCCTCCCAAGGCAGAAGTCCATTAACATGTATGCCATGGACTTTTGAGAAAGGGACTGGGGAGACAGCGATCAATGGTCACATTCACTCCAGCCTGACACGGCAACAGGCGCACAGGCAGACATCCAGTTAGCCCAGCTAGTCCTCGTTGGTGGAAGGGATGAGTAAACATATGAATGCAGGAATACAGTAGACAGTGATGGACCAGCAGGATCTGCCAACGGAGTCTGGTTTCTGCCTGGAACACTCCACATACTGAGGATGTCTGATTTCATCTACTTCGAAGGGACAACAGAGCACCAATCTATCGAAATCCAAACCCATTCTGAAATATGTAAGTTTCTGAGATCCAAATAATTTCTAATAGTCCCAATACATCTGAGAGAGAGAAAGGATACATGGGATAGGGCTACTGGACACACTACAGCAAAGAAATAACATCTGCCTTCCTAGGTGTTCCTCTCCTAGAAAGATGAATATATTTATCATAAATTAGAATCCAGCAGTGGAATGGACACTGTACACAGGACACCAAGGCAATGAGGGCATCGCTTGCCTGGTGCACAAGAGACACACACAAGCATACACGGTACTGCCCCGTGCCAAGGCCTCGTGGAAGCAACCAAGATTTTCAACCAGCAAAGGAGAAAAGGAAAGCAACCCTTTTTACCGCCCCTCCACCCCATTCCTTATTTCATGACTGTCCCGTATTTCAAGAGTGGACCTCAATATTTTCTAAAATTCTTCCAGCTAGGAGATAATGCTAAGTGAAATAAGTCAAGCAGAGAAAGACAACTATCATATGATTTCTCTCATCTATGGAACATAAGAACTAGAACGATCAGTAGGGGAAGAAAGGGATAAAGAAATGGGGGGGGTAATCAGAAGGGGGAATGAAACAGGAGAGACTATGGACTATGAGAAACAAACTGAGGGCTACAGAGGGGAGGGGGGTGGGGGAATGGGATAGGTCGGTGATGGGTAGTAAGGAGGGCACATATTGCATGGTGCACTGGGTGTTATACACAACTAATGAATCATCGAGCCTTACATCGAAAACTGGGGATGTACTGTATGGTGACTAACATAATATAATAAAAAATGATTATAAAAAATAAAATAAAAAATAAAATAAAATTCTTCCAGCTGTCATTTGTCAGTGGTAACCAAGCACTTCCAAAAAATTAAAATTTTCTGGTAACTGCCAAATACTCTATCAAAAGCACTCGACTTCCTGCATATCAGACCCAAGTAATGAAAGCGTACCCGTTTATATTTGGCCTTCCTCTTCTCTGCTCTAATTGCTGAGGGTAAGACGAAACGAATATTTGCACTGAAAATGGAGGGAGTAAGACTAAAACCGATTTAAAAAACAAACAGATAAATTAAAAAATGCAAAGTTAGGTAACACATTACGGGTCCAGACGCTCCCACCTGGGCAGGTGCACTCAAACACACATACGGTGCTTTTAACACCCAAGCTGGATTCTAAAGCCTTGATTCAAATGATTAGTTGACACAGATTTAACGTATCCTTTCTTTTTTACAGACTAGTTTTCAAGGCTCAAATTGTAACACCAAAATGTGTGACAACCTTCAGACTGAAATGCTGCCCTAATATGCAGTGATTTGAATAAATCATACCATTACAAAGATACTAGTTAACTAACAATCAATGAAACATAGTCAACACAATCTCGTAGTTAGGTTTTCTTAAACACTGAATCAGATTGAAATTTTCCTTCCGAATATTTCTTTTTGCATAACTTCAATTTATCTGCGAATAACATATCGTAGACCTATAGCTGCCTTTGATGGTCTATTCTGATTAGAGCATGTTTTCCAGTAAATCTTATGGTGTATATCATTCATCTACCCAAAAGAGGTACAGAAAGTGAATTAATGTCAATGCCAATTTTTATAATATGTAACTGAGCGTAACCTTCCTGGAGTCACGGGTGGTTCTAACAAATTATATAATACAAATGCTCACAAACCTTATCCAGCTCATTTCAAAATGATGAATTTCCGGTTTTAAAAGTAACAGTGATTTTGAACTGCTTATCCATTACCTAAGAAATACACATAAAATCATGTTCAGGACAGACCTCAAATGCTACCTGCAAATGTTCAAGAGTAAATGCCATAATCCTTGGCAAGTTAGGAAAAAAGTAAAATTCTATTAATATACCATAAAATAATCACTTCTGCTAGTGTGCTAATTTAGCTGTAAAGGAAGAAGAAAGAAATTTTTTTAAACAAGAAATGCAAAACATTCTTCATTTTAACAGAATCACACAAACTTCAAATGTATATATGCAAACTATCGTGAAACAGTCTAACAATTTCTGGGACATGTTTGGATTCAAGTAGGTAAATATGAAGGTCACAATTCATAAATTTAACTCCTACTTCAACAGGAGGCCCACTGGACAAATACAAAATTAATTTCACAGAATCTACATAAGAGTGTAAAAATATTAATACCCAGGCTTTCGTTTTCAAAGCAAGCGAGACTGTCTAGAGGTCACATAAGACTTTCAGAAATGCAATCATTTTCCTGAAATTAGATTTCCTGGAAATGAAGTCCTCTACAGATAAAGAAGTTGCCAAGAATTTAGTCCGTTAGTAGCTGGCATGAGTGCTTTCTGCAGCTGGGGTAAAACCTGCCCCCAGTTCACCGTCTTGCAGCCCACGGAGCGGGGGACAGGAAGAGAGGGGAAACAATGAAGGCAGATGGATTTTGACCTTCTTGGGATCAGAATCCAACCAACTACAGAAACCAGTCCAAATGATCCAATGTATTTTTTTTTTTTTTTTTAACTACCAGATTCCTAACTTCAGCACCACAGATTCGTATCCAGCAACATCTTTTCTAGGACATTGAAAAACCCAGCAAGGCTCTACACAGCTTCATGGAGCCGCCTGGGCAGCATTTTCTGCCCTACCATCGACTCCTGGCAAGAGAAGCTGCATATTTTCCAGGCATGATGGAGAAAGCGGTCATTAGCCACCTGGGAACCGGTTTTAGGTTGGATTCCAATCATACCCTTAGGTGACCCGGATAAGTCTTTTGTTCATGGAGTGTTATGAGCATCTGTACAATGGGGATACCTTTATAAAGTAACATATCTGAGCGTATCCAGCGAAACTTTTTTTAGAACAAGTTATCCTGGTAAAGAAACTAAACCTATACAGAAATCACTTTTAATTCAAAGCTGCCTTTCTTCTCTTTCTTAATGGGAGACCTGTAGTCAAAATGAGCAAGAAATCAGTGTGCTGAGACCCAAAGGCAAATTCTCGGTTATCCGTTTCCTTAGACATCTGTAGCAAGTTTTTCAGGTGTGTCTGGCAATTTCCAATCACTCTAATGGGCTCCTGCCAGGTCATCACTCAGCCCGCTAACTCAATGTATATGACAGAGCAAACTGGGACAGCTATTCAAATCTGACAGCTGGCTGGAGAGAAGGGAAGCAAGCCACCTTTTTTTTTTTCCTTTGCTAAGAGGTGAGAATAATGTGTTCCATTCTTCCTCCACACCAGCCATAATAATTGGCCACAGGAAGCCCCTGAAACCCACTAGTAGGAACACAGCCACAGAAAACCTGGCAGAGCCCAGCAAGGCACAGTCTACCAAAATGACTTTTTCCAAGTTAAAAAAAAAAAAACTAACGAAGAGCACAGATAGCCATCTGCCAAGAATTTTCAACTCTCTCCCATTCAGGCATTAGTGGCTATTGGGAAGGGTTAGTTTTACACACGAAGTAACAGGAGATGAATCATTGGATTATGAACCCTTAGAGAAATATGCTTCACCTGCCATGAACTTCTACATTTACATTTTAAAGCCAACTAAATCTTTAAATGTCTACTGTAATCGTGAAATTCAAATAGCAATTACACAGAGGGGTGGCTCCCCCCCCCACCCCCCATTAATAGACAGGCAGTAACAGAACACTGATGCTGAAAAGATCTCAGAGGTTTTTCCATGTGAAAGGACAGCTGGACCTGACCCAGAAAGCATCACAGGAGGAGTGGATGGTCCCCGGGTAAATCTACAGAAAAGAGCAGCACAGCTCATCCCTGGATCTACCGGCCGTTACAGGAAAATGAGCAGTGAGCAGCAAAACCAGGGAACAGACTGTGGGGTCACCAGCAAGAGGACCCTCCATGGTCTGCACGCAGCTCTTCCTTCTCACACCTGCCTCACACCAGTCTCTAGAAGTGGGCGTCTTCTGCCTTCTCGGCAAAGTGAACAAAGACCATCCTGTGGGCGATCGCTGTTCTCCACCTTCCATCCTGATTGGAGAGGAACAAATGGGCTGAAATTCCGGGAAGATGGGTTTTAAGTTACATCGAGAAAGGCTTTCCAGTTCCTGTAGTTTTGGGGTAGTGCTAACCAGAAGGTTTCAGCGACTCTTGAATGCTAGTGCTGAGGATAAACTTAAGAGCTACCCTCCTGCAGCTTAATGGCCACCTGCCCACAATAGATGGAGGACAAGCATCCAAGACCCAGAAACGAAGACTACTGCACATTCAGCATTTAATGCTGCAAGCAAGCATTATCAAAGTTTCTTGTTTTTTTTTCCTCCCTGGAACAGTCAACAATAAGAAGTTACCTTGCCAGGAGTATATGATGGATGATATTATGTTCTACAGGCAGAGATTTTTCTGTAGAGGCTTTTCTGGCAGGACAAAGTGAAAACTACCAACACATATCTCCCACACGTCTCAGTGCAAGGTGCTATGCTGGACACGGGGACCGAGTAAACGACTATCCATGACTTTCCTTCCAGGCACCCAGCACGTGATGCACAGAACAGATGGGGAGCTAAGGGTAAGAATTCAGGGTGAACAAGTTTGGTGCTTGCCTGCAGTCTTAAGATAATGAACAGCTGGTTGACTTTTGAACCCTCTCATCCCTCCAGCATTATAAAGTCTAGGTGGCTCTGGGAAAGCCACAGTGGTCCTTAAACCACAAACAAGGGACTCTTCTCTGGAATAGGAGTCTTTTTCCATTTGAGTAACCTAAAAGTCAACAACCTGAATATAAACAAAAGAGAATCTACTGGATCTACTGAAAATTAATACTTATTCACATTTGTAATGGCCCCATTTCACCATGCATTCCATTTAAACCTGATTTCTTTTAACAACATTATTGAAGACTAGCATTATGCTGCAAAGCTCTATTACTTGAATTGTTCATAAACGGATTTGCGGTGCCAAGTTCTCTGAAAGGCTACCTTATGTGCTCTGCCTCTCTCATCAAGAGCATTCATAAAAATATTCCTATGTCTCCACTTGCCCTCCTGCAGAGTACTGGGTATTTATACCTGGAAAACTTTCACTTAAATTGCTTTAATGGGTTCTAAGTAAAACACTACTCCTAGTGATTCATTTTTTCATTTGATCAGCTAAAGATCTGTATTATAGCTCACAGGGTAACTTCATAAATAAAGCTGCTGCATCTTACTTGGGAGCTATACACAACAGGGGAGTCAGAATTCTATTCGTCCGTTACTGAAGCTTGGCATTGTTGAGTTGTGGTGTGTATGTAATAGTAAGTCGTCATCAAATTAGGGTCGGGGATAACAGCTCCTCTGCAGGCTAGACTGGAATGCAGATAGGTTTCAGGGAGTACAATAAACCTCTTGATATTAAAACATGTTGCAATGATTTCGATATGCCCCCAGAAGATTGCTCAGCACAGTTCACAGAGAAAAAAATAGAAGGCATGCTATTGTTTGCTGCTGGACTCAAAAAAAGCCCAGTAGGTTCTTGATACAACCCTGTTAAGAATAACAAGGTGCCGGGGGGGGGGCGCCTGGGTGGCACAGCGGTTAAGCATCTGCCTTCAGCTCAGGGCGTGATCCCGGCGTTATGGGATCTAGCCCCACATCAGGCTCTTCCACTGTGAGCCTGCTTCTTCCTCTCCCACTCCCCCTGCTTGTGTTCCCTCTCTCGCTGGCTATCTCTATCTCTGTCGAATAAATAAAATCTTTAAAAAAAAAAAAAAAGAATAACAAGGTGCCATGTACTTAATAGCAACTCAAATCTTGAGTCCTCTATCAGTCCATAAATATGAAGCAAAGGATCATTACGTATAGGGGAAATCGAAACCACTGTGCCGGCCGAGGACACGCCAGGATAGGCAGAAAGGGGGATTCAAGTTGAAGGAGCCAGTGACGACACAGATGAAAAACGAAGTCCTGAACTCATCACAAAAATTATCCTTCAAGCATTTTCAGTACCAAGTCCATCCACGTTTTAGTTTTCCTCTATCCAACTTCATCCATTTCGCTCTAAATGTCTTACCCTTATATATTAAAAAAAAAAAAAACTGATTTCACAAAAATTTCAGCCCACCCTTTCCAGTGCCTTTGAGAACCTGGTTCTACATTATTCCTTCTTTACCTTAAAGCTTCAACTTCTCCCTTAAAACCAAGAGACCTTTTTCATGCTGTGGTTGAGAGATCCACAGATTCCAAGAGGTGGGGCTCTCTCGCTGCCTGCATCCCCTGCAGCCACTTCATCTTGTGCCTCAGTTCTCATCGGTGAACTGGGCATAACTCTCATCACAGAGGAGGAGCTGCATTAAAGGAGTTCATCCGCGCACAGCTGCTGAATGCCACGTCCAGAGCAAGCGCCGCAGAACATTAGCGACTTGGATTACAGCTGGCCTCTTCCACTACAGCATGCTCGAGTCTCTCCCATCCTTTATAAAAAGGGAAACTTCCCGTGACCCACCTGTTGTTCACTCTTCCCACTTCCCCATCCACCCGAGCTCCTGGAAGGAGTACATTCAAGCTCTCCAGCTCCTCGCTGAACATTCTGCTGAGCTTAGCTTCCCACAACCACGGAGTTACAGAGACGGCTTGGGCAGAGGTCCAGATGATTCCGCTGGTGCACGTAAGGTAACTGATCACTCATTCTCAACACTCCTATGTTCTTAGTCCCACTGGCCCAACTCCCTCTTAGTCCACCCCTAACCCTGATGGCCCATTCTCCAGACCTGTCGTCAATACAGTGTTTGGTCGCAGGGCCTCTGTTCTTTCTGTCTCGTATCTTATTTGGGGGCTCCCTAATCCACTGTCATGATTTTAACCACAATCTAATGAGCCCCAAGAGTGCATCTTCATTCCTGGCCTCTCTGGCAAGTTGAACTCAAACCCAAGGCAAACTGGACATCATCGCCATTTGTAGGTCTTACAACAAATGCACCCGTCTCAACCTGTCCAAAATGGAATTACGTGTGGCCGGCACCCTGCTCTCATCCTCGGAGAGATCATGGAAGCCCTACCAGAAATCTGGTCCCCGTCTTCAAGTTTCTCCCCCTCTTCACCACCCACACAATCAGTCAGCAAATGGCTGCTCAGTTTTCTAAGTATCTTCCAAGCCCCCCACCTTCCTTGTGCCTACCACTGCTGCCCTTTGTCAGGCCTGGTCTCACCTGAAATTTCATGAAACCAAGAACCTAACCTCCGCCTCCCCTCCACACTGTCAGAGTGACGTGGCAGCGCCACTCGATGCTACACTGCCTTCCCAGTTTTGACAGGGCAAAACCCAAGCTCTTGGATGTACATCAAGCCAACTTCTTGGGCCTCGGTTCCCTTGAACATCACGTCTACATAGCACCACACTGCCCGCAGTTTCCCTGCACAGGCCTTCCCCTTGTTCAAGTCAGTCTGGATCACAGGGACTCCACTTCTGTCCCTAAGTTAGTGGGTGAACCTCTAGTTATTTTCCAAGGTTCAACTCTGGCTTTATCTGCAAGAAGTCTCCTCTGTGTTCTCAACTGGCACACTGCAGGACTCCATATTTCTAGAACTGAATGTTTGCACTGAATACAGAACTTCTATATATAGGGGTTTTAAACATTCTTTTTAGGGAGGATAGCAGCCAACAGGTAAGTCTCAGATCATAGTACTTTAATATTTGTTTATGAGGAAAGGTATGATGTAATACGTAATTATAGATTGATCTCAGCCATTACGACAGTTACTATTTAAAAAAAAAAAGTGTTGGTGAGGACGTAGAGAATTAAAACCCTTGTGCACTGCTGGTGAGACTAGAACGGCACAACTGCTACGGAGAACAGAATGGAGAGTTCTCAAAAAATTAAAAATAGAACTATCGTATCATCTAACAGCCCCACTTCTGAGCATATATCTAAAAGAACTGAAAGCAGTCTCTCAGAGTGGTATTTATACACCTACATTCATAGCAGCAGTCTTCACAATAGCCAAGAGGTGGAAACAATCCAATTGTCCAGCCAGGGATGAATGGATAAACCAAATATGGGCTGTATACATATATGTATATATGCACATATATATACACACACATATACACAATGTATTATTACTGAACCTTAAAAAGGAAATTCTGATTTATCTGACAACATGGATAAACCTTAAGGATATCTTGCTAAGTCACACGAGTCAGTAACAAAAAGACAGACTATATGTCAACCTACTTATGAGGTATCTCAAGGAATCAGATTCATAGAAAAAAAGTAGAATGGTGGTTACCAAGGTCTGTGGGGACAGGAATGGAGTTGTTCTTTAATGGATACAGAGTTTCAGTTTTGCAATATATAAAGTTCTGGAGATCTGTTTCACAACAGCAGCAACATAATGCTCCTGAACTGTATACTGAAAATGGGTTAAGATGTTAAGTTCTAGGTTCTGTGTTTTTACCCCAATAAAAAGAAACTATAGGTTGCAGTTTTGACAAATTCAAAGGGAGAAATAAAAACTTAAGATTTAAAGAAGTTTGTTTTGGTTTGTAATAAACCTATTTTCTTATAAAAATATCAAGAAAACTCCACATGACCATATGAAAATGCTAGCCAACAAATGATTCCTCCTGCCCACAGCATCATTCCTCTGGGCTTTCCACAGCCAAACTGCTCGGGTATTTCATCTCTTAACTAGATCCGAATCTACATGAGAAAATGCAGAACCAGTAAACACAAAAATTGAGCATTAAATAAAATTAAGTCCATGAAAAGAGCACAAGTTTGATTTTTAAAGTAAACATTAACTGCCTAGTATACTGAAATCTCTGGAAGCTTTTAACAGGCAGCAGGACCCTAATTGCATAACCTTGTTTTAAATGAGTAAATGCAATTATGCTATAATTTTACATATTAAAAGAACATACAAGTAGCATAACACCACCCACCACCCCATCATCCTTCTGCCTTTCCCGCGCATTATTACACATGCTGATGATTCTCCCTGTCTGATTGCTCTGAATACTAACACATATCCTCCAAATTGGGTAACATTCCTTCTCTGTCTTGCTTCCTAATTGTCTGATTAAACCTAATTGTCTGATTAGACCATGCTACTTCCAGCTTCTAGTCCCCAGGATTCCTACGGTTACTCATGGAACTTTCCCGGTATTTCTCTCCACTCAAATGCCTTCCTCACTCCAACCAGCTCATTTCTTTACCCACATATCATAACCTTCCAAATTAGGCCAGCAGCAACTTTGATTTTTCTCCTAAGGCCTCTCAAAGCCACCTGAGCCACTCTTCACTTGAAAACTGTGATCAGGTTACAAGACTGCTGAATGACCACCTCGTCTGTCTCCTCAGTTTCTCTCCGTTGGTATAAATCGTGTCTGCATGTGGCAGGTAGAATGTCTGGGCTGGAATCCCACTGGTTTTAAGCGTTTCTCTGGTTTTAATCTTTGCTTCATTTCCTTCCACCTGTCAAGGACATGGAGCCTGGACTGTGTACGTGGGCTTTGGGGCCCATTCCCAGCTCTGTGCATTTCTAGCTGTGTGATTCCATGGAAGTTCTCGGAGCATCAACTGTATCAATAAAATGAAGGCAGCAGGACTCGCCATAAATGTTTTAAGGATTAACCATGGAAACAAAGTGCTGAGGTTCAGGGCCTGGTACACAGTAACTGAAAAAATGTCCGTGATAGTAGATACCAGCTCCCTTGGGGAAGGAAATACAACAGCTATAATCCTTTGGAGTTTAGACAATCTCACAGAGCCCTATTCTGCAGAGGCCATGGAAAATGATGCAAAACACAGGAGTCAGACCGCAGTGGTATCTTCAGGATGCAGCCATCAACACTGCATATGGATAATGGTACTGCAGTAATACCTCTTGAGTGGGTCTAATCCTCCCTATGACCTATGACTGATTTCATGTGTTAACATTACCACAAAGCTCTGGAGTACTTTGACACACTCAAGTCTTGAGCACCGGGAGTTACTTATACTCAAAAACTTAGCTTAGAGAAAAACAAAACAAAACAAAACAAAAAAACAAAAAACCACCTCTGACCCATGCACCTAGAATCCCTCAATTATACCTCAGAAGAAAGACATTTGCTCCTTAGCTATCAGTCAAGGACAAGGGCTCCAAAAGTCAGGCTAAGAAGAAAAATAGAGAAAGTGTCTTTGTATTATCTTAAAATATTGCATCAAAAGGACATGCTTATCCATCCAACGATTTCCTTAGAGTAATTGATCCCTGCATGGGTTGAACTGTAGGAGAAAGGCACACACACGGTAGGTAAGAATGTAAACGTGGGGGCGCCTGGGTGGCACAGCGGTTGAGCGTCTGCCTTCGGCTCAGGGCGTGATCCCGGCATTATGGGATCGAGCCCCACATCAGGCTCCTGGGCTGTGAGGCTGCTTCTTCCTCTCCCACTCCCCCTGCTTGTGTTCCCTCTCTCGCTGGCTATCTCTAGCTCTGTCGAATAAATAAAATTAAAAAAAAAGAATGTAAACGTGCACTGTTTTGAAAGGTAATTTGGCAGCACGTATCAAACGCCTTAAAAACAGTCTATACTGTTTGAGCCAATAATTTTGTTTTTAGCAATTCCTACTGCAATAGACTTCCATGTCCATGATAACGCAGAAGGATGTTTATCCCAGCATTACTCAGAATAAAAATGGAAAAAATAGAGGGTCAACTAAGAGTTGAATGACAAAACATAAATAAGGCAGATTATGCAGCTGTATTATATTCTTGAAAAATACTGAAGAACATGAGAAAATACTCATGATACATCAAGTATAAAAAAGATAAAAACTGTAGGGGCGCCTGGGTGGCACAGCGGTTGGGCGTCTGCCTTCGGCTCAGGGCGTGATCCCGGCGTTATGGGATCGAGCCCCACATCGGGCTCCTCTGCTATGAGCCTGCTTCTTCCTCTCCCACTCCCCCTGCTTGTGTTCCCTCTCTTGCTGGCTGTCTCTATCTCTGTGGAATAAATAAATAAAATCTTTAAAAAAAAAAAAAAAACTGTAAGACTGCATTGTAAAATAGAAGCCTGGTGGTATTAAAAAAAAAAAAAAAAGCCAGAAATGATACAGGATGATAGCTTATTCTTTTATCTTTTTCAAATGGGCACCAAAGAACCTATCACTCGTACACATGAAAGTAGGGGAAGGGGCTACGTAAAACCTGTTTGCAAGCAGTTTCTACCACAGCCTTCATCCCACACCCCAAGTCCCCTTGTTCCCACAAGCACTCCCATCAGGGGTTTGCAAGACCTCCTCCATCAACGGACGCTGAACCAATTCTTTGATTTGCAGCCGAACTGGAAAAACTCAGATGAGAATTATTTTAAGTAGGTGAGAACTATACTTAGTAACCATATCCTTGCTTAAGTTTAAAATTAATAGCTACACCCTTCAATAAAACAGCAGTTTAAACCTGCACTAAAATAATGCTAAAAATAGTCCTGCTGCCTGAGCCGGTGACTTTTCCCAGTGGGAGACTTTTCAGGTTAAACATGAACGCTGGTGGAATTCCATCCCATCATTAAGGAAAGCACTGGAAAATAAAGAATCCACAACACTGCCTTCCCTGTACACGCACGCAGGCTTGGACAAAACACAGCCCCTGGGAGCCCCCAAGCTCCCAAGAATTAACCCCTCTCCACTGTCTCCTCATAGAATACTGAGGGATCTCTCATTGCCTGTCCTCAGTGGATCCCAACCAACAGTGCTCAGAGCAAAATTGCCCAAAAAAGAAAAAAAGGAAAAAAAAAAAAAGGTCAGCTGTTTTAATCAACTAAAATAAAATAAAAATGATTTACCATGATGCGTGGGCATATCAGCAGCAAACAAAAAAATAGGTCAGTTTTAAGACCTATTCCTTGTCCTCCATTGATGGGACGCTGCTTAAAAGACCACCCAATCCGAAGTGGTCCTGTACCACTGCCCCCCAGAACTCTCAGCCTGCACTGTCCAAAGCCATTAGCCAAATGTGCCCACTGAGTATACGAGATGTGTCCAAGTCCAAATGGAGATGTGCTCTAAGAGTAAAATACCCAATTCAGAAGACTTGAAGCAAAAGCCCAAGAATACCAATAATTTATATATTGATTATATAACCTACTGAATTAAACATTAGAGTTAGTTTCGCTTGTTTCTTGTACTTTTAATGGGGCTACTGGACAATCCACAGTTGTATACGGCTTGCATTATAATTCCATTCAGCAGTACTGTCGTCAGCTATCAGGTTGTATACCTTTCTTTAAAGGGTGCGTCGACCATCTGAAACAGCCGCATCGCTTATTATGGGCGCCCCGGCCACAGAACAGCAGTCCCACTAGAACAGGACTCACAGCTAAACACTCAGCATCCAGAACCTAGGGTATGCTCCCCACACCCTAAATTGAGTGCAGTGATTGCAAGAATGTGAATAAAGCCTGGCATTCATTGATTACCCACGGCAGGGCTGCTCCTCTAACCTAAGACTTTGGGTGTGAGTCTTTCCTTGCAAATTCTTTCCTTCTCCCTACCTGCCCCCACACCCCCACAAAGGCCCCACCCATGGAGATGCTCCTGCTGGATGAGGACCTAGCTCAGTCGTGTCAGTTTCTGCGGGCCTCTGCTTTCAGGAAAATAATTTTGTTCGTGGTAAAATGCGAAACCAGGATCCCCCCTCAAAATGGCTTCTGCCCCCCGTGCCAAACTTGCCCTCCTAGGCTCCTGTTTGAAAACCCAGTGAAGGGGTCAGGCCCACCTCCACCTCCAGGGAAGCCCCCCCACTCAAAGCTGGATGACACACCTCAGCAGCTCTGACACAGGAGGTGCACAGCTGAAGATGGAGGACGCTGGGGCTCAATGGGCTGCTGGCCCCACCAACGCTCCACTTCACTCTCTCCACAAACCCAGGCTCTCAAGTCTTCAGTTCAAGTCCATCGGTGACAGGAAATGGTGGGCCCCTTCCTGGCCATCAGCACTCCTCTCACATAAACAGAGGGTGAGTTGGTTTCTTTGGGTCCTCTGCTGCATTGAGACGATTGTGAACCGGATTTGGGTGATAAAGCAGATTGTGTGTGTTGGAAGAAATAACTCCGTCAAGTAAGGAGAGCCCGTGCCTGAAACCCACAGGGGGGCTGGACACCTGGAGGCCAAGGAACTAACCAGAAGTCAAGGTTGTACTAAGAAGCACTCTGCCATCATCCCACATTGTCCCCAACCTCTGTAGAAGATACTTTCTACGTATCTTCCCCCCACCTCCCAGGGAAAAATCGCCTAGTTAGGAATGCTCAGCAAAACCAGACAGTGGTTAATCTTAATTAGAAATCAACTTTAAAAAAAAAAAAAAAAGTCAAAATCAAGACCCAGGATTGCTAAGGGTGAGTTCTGCCACTTCTCAGGGCGCCCTGTGTTCTAGAAGCCCACTGGTACTATTGTCCGAAATTACCTCCATTTCACCCAAGCTGTCATGGTTTCCACTCCAAACCAATGGGATATTTTTCCATCATTTCCCTCCTAGGTAGCCCACAAAATGCCTAAGAACTCAAAGTGCCTCTCACTGGTCCAGGATGTGAGCTATTTGCTCATATGGATGCCTCTAGTTATTGTAAAGCATACACAGTGCCCCTCCAAAATGCTTCAGAGGGGGCCTTTCAACTTCAAGGACGCATTTTTAAGTTTAGCAAAACCTTCTATTATACGGCAGAAATAGGTGAAGTTCTGACTACTTGGAATGGCCTACATTTCCTTTTATTTACAGATGTATAGAATTCTGAAGTGTTATTACAAAATTAAGCCACAGCTGCTATTAGAGTCCAAAAGTTGGAACTGTTTGCTGCTGTAAGTCACAGAGCATTCCACACAGCAAGGAGAAGCCAGCTGAGCACTCGGCTGGTCCACACAGCCCCCTCTGGCACAGTCACAAACCTACTAGTAAATGCAAGCAAAATTAAAGGCACTTTTTCAATGACAGCCCCTGAGAGGCTAAGGAAAGAATTAGTGAGGTTATTACAAAATCACAGTGGAATTGTAAAAGCCAGAGTTCCAAATATGGTAAAGTTGAAGGAGTTTTTCAAGAAAATACTAAGTTGTTGTAAGACTGTACTTCTTCCTTGTTAAAACGTTAGACAAGGAGCCTGTAAGCTTTGTAAGCTTGGGTCTGGGCACCTGGCTCAGCTCAGATGTTACCTTTTTAATGAACCATTTCCAATGGTTTGTTTAGAACGTAATTTTCCCTGCTCTGTACTCTCAAAGCACCACATTCCTCCACGAGACACTGCATAATGACCTTTCATAAAACCAAAGTAATCAGGGACATAGTGCCATGTCAGCAGCTTGCTTTCAGATCACGTGATCAAAGCGTGCACGCGAACATGCGTGCGCATATGCGTGTGCGTGCACGCAAACAGGTGATGGAGCAGGCGTACCACAGAATTCTTCCATCCAAAAAGCATCAAAGCACCCGCCACCAGGCACCATGGTAGATGCAGGGGATGGAACCACCCACCAGCCTCTGCCCCGACCCCAGGGACCATCTGTCCACCGGAAGAAGCAGACGACCACAATGAGCGATGCCCCAGGTGCTCTGACGGGGGCAAGTAGGAGGTGCTACGTAGAAGGAGGGAGGAGGGAAGCACCCATCTTCTCTTGAACACGTCAGAAGCAATCACTGTATCTATGGAATGAATGAGTGAATGAATCACAAAGTGTGTGAAGGTTGAGTGGTGCCTTGAAGCATCCAGCGGAAGTTGACCCTGGGGGACGGGGGGTACAGGGTGAACACCCCTGACGCTGCAACACAGCCAAGACAGAAGGGATAGATGGCGGTCTCCTGCCCGCTGCTCCGAAAGCTCCATTCCAGGACCCTGCCCTCAGGGGACAGATCGAGAGCAATGGACAGCTCGTGGCCAACGGGAAGGAGAACGGAAAAGTCCTGAAGGCTCATGTTCGTACTTTTAATTCTCCACTGAAAGGCTGGCTAAAGAGGAGTCCAGTGGATCCCTCACCTCAGAAATCCCTTTTCGTCCCAGGCATAGATTCCACCAGAAGTCCTCAGGAGGATCGGATTTCCTCTCTGAAACACTGGGAGTCCCCTCTGTCTTGCAGATTTGGTCCCTCAGCTTCGCAGGCTAATAGCTCCTGGAAATGGCTCCCTGGCTCTATTTGATCCCCGGTATCTGAGAGAAGACCAGCCTCTCATTCCGGGGCTGGGGTCAGGTTGCTGCCTGCAGTCTCCTTCCTGCTTGGAAGCTCACGGCTGTTCATCCCCCCCTTTCCCGGTTTCAGCGCAGGTCATGATCTCCCAGTCACGGATCAAGCCCCGTATTGGGCTCTATGCTCAGCATGGAGTCTGCTTCAGATTCTCATGCACTCTCACTCTCAATCTTAAAAAAAAAAAAAAAAAAAAGTTTCAAACAATGGAGAAGGCCATAGAAGCTCCTGTGAAACTCCTTTTGAAGACCCCAAAACAGGTCCTCTGCATAAGCAGCAGCTAAGGTAGGACTATTAGGGGAACAAAGATGGTATTTCATCTCTGGAGTGTCAAAAGGATGATCACTGGGAAATTCTGAGATCAAAGTTTGCAGCACTTCCCTTCCATCCTCCACAAAATCACTGCCCGTCCTGTTGACAACTCGGAAACACATCTGTGGAAACAGTTTTGCTCCCCCCCCCCCAAGATTAAAAAGCAGTGTTCCTTAAACAAAAAGCTGAGTGGGCGTTGATGGATTCAGCTCTTTGTTGGTTCAGGGATAGCTCTTGAAAGTTACTTCACATAACCCAATTTCAGCTAGTGTAGCCCAAGGAGACCAGGAATGCTAAGCTATTAACATGACCATTTATATCACATTTATATATACATATTTCTTCAGTATTCTGGGATGATTCTATCTTGCAAAATAGTCTGCCCTCCATGATCTTACATCATTCCAAGCAACTTGTTTCTGCTTGGATTCTTTACAAAGGGATAAGCCATTATTCCTGTGCACTCTCCATCGATACACTTGTACTGCACTTCTTCAAAAGAATGTTAAGACTATAGAGAAAAATGAAATTCTGGGGTCGACCCATGTGTCAAACAAACAGATGACCATTTTTAAACTGAACAGCCTGGTCACGAAAGGTGGGGATGCCATACCAGCTTTGCTCCTTGGCCAGGATCTGCAAAGCAGCAGTGACACTTCAAACATGGCCAGAGAACCGAGAAGCACACAGCTGTGCCACATCCACCACTTATGGTCAACCATCCAAGCTCCGCACAATGACAGTTACGACAACAGAAGACAATGCTGAAGGTTGTACCCGCCTCTCTCTCCTGAGGACCTGGTCAATACTATCCTGCTTTTTATTTACATTCTCTCCAGTCCTCACAATCCTACAGGGGTGCCCTTCTACAGGGGGGACAAGAGGGGGAGGCCACACAGGTCACAGGCTGGAGGTCCCGCTCACCCCAACCTAGCCTCACCGAGGTCAGCTATGTCACTCACACGTGCCATGCTGCAGGAGGAGGGCTTGTCAGCCCTGTCTCTAGGGAGGCACAGGCCCACGGGAAGCCATACACCTCTCTTCCTCCCCACTGCCAGCCCAGCCCTCTTATGGAAGTGGAACTCAATTCTACAGACATTTACCTACCCACCTTCTATATGGAGGCCTTCTGATGGATGTCCCGGGGATGATGGGAACAACAACAAAAAAGCAGCTTTTGGGGCACCTGGGTGGCTCAGTCCGTTAGGGTCTGACTTGGTTTTTGCCTCAGGTCATGATCTCAGGGTCATGGGGTTGAGCCCTGTGGCAGGCTTCGCACTCAGCAGGGACTCTGCTTGGGATTCTCTCTCCCTCAGCCCCTCCCGTTGCCTTCCCACCCACCCACCCCCCCGTGCCACACTGTTTAAGACATTACAGTATGTGATGATGGTCCCATCAATGGCTTAAATGAGTCTTTCACCAGGAACGTCCATGGACTTTTCCCACACCTTTTCTTTCTTCCACATCTGTTTCTTAGTAACATCCATTTGATAAAGAAAATATCTTCTATTATTCTCAGGTCTTAAAAAATGAGGTCACCATCCCTACTGAGGCAAATGGCAGCATAGAAAAGGCAAGACAGGGCCTTGAAGACTGAGGACTTGTTATGTCTCTGTGACGCTGGGCAAGTCACTGCTCCTTCCTTGACCTCAGTCCTTCGTGCAGACCACAGAGCAGCCCCACGGTGCAGGTGCTGCCAAGCCTCGAGCGTCAGCGAACACCCTCCCCCCGCCCCCGGCTTCACGTGCATGCACTTGGTGTGAATGCACTGTGTGCATTTTTCCAGGGAGAGGGTCCTAATCGCCAAGTTTGGCAACAGAACTGTGGCCATGAAGTGGTTAATAGTGACTCAAATCTCTAAGGTCTAATCTGCCTCCTGTAAGTCTTAGGCTCTGCACAAAAGAAAGTCTGATTCCACAGAAAGCTAAAACCTTACCCCTCCCTCCCCAGAAGGTCATAACACAAACTGTCAAGGAAGGTACTTTTGGGGCCTTTCCTCAGACCCTGGGACCTCAGTGTCATGTGCGTCCCATTCCTGCTCCATGGTCTCCTCCTGCTTTCTCAAGCACAGAAGTTTTCTGTTCCATTATTTTAAAGCTGAGATGCCTATTTCAAGAGGAGGCTAACTCCACACCAAAAAAGGAGGTGA
Organism: Ursus maritimus; assembly: GCF_017311325.1. Classification (NCBI taxonomy): domain Eukaryota; kingdom Metazoa; phylum Chordata; class Mammalia; order Carnivora; family Ursidae; genus Ursus; species Ursus maritimus. The sequence continues at coordinate 12,738,634 of NW_024424897.1, read as the reverse complement.
ACAATGAATGAACAAGGGTCTAGACACCTCAGAACAGGCCCAGTTGTGATAGGGAGCCAGGGGCAACCCGGTGGAGTCAGGGGGCTGTGTTCCTAGCCAAGGCAAAGCGGGGAGCCATCTGGGAGATCTGCAGAACAGGCTGGCAGTGCGCTCATCGCTGTCTCAAGGCTTGCTCTAACTTCCTGTCCACCTCCGCGCTGATCCTGGGGCTCCCACCAGGAGAGCAGGCAGGACTGCAGCAGCAGGAGTGGGAGCACCCCACAGCTTAGAGGGAAGGGGGGGTGGGGGAGATAGCTGTCAAGTAAGCAGCGGCAAAGCTAGTGACAGCCAGGCCTACAACCTCACTGTTCTCTGGAGAAGCCCCTTTCCCAATGACCCTTCCCTCTTAGTCCTGAAGGAAGGTCCAAATGAAGAACGCCTTTGACGGGACCATCAGGAATCTCCGCGAAAAAGGAGAGGGTCATCACCAACTCCAGGAGACAGGTGCACTCCCGGCACGCCAGGCGCTTCCCAGGCACTGCCAAGAGCCCCTCTGGCAGCCTTGCTCAACTCAGCTCCCTTGCCAGCTGTCCCCCACGGTGGGGATGGCCAGCTATTAAACACGATCTCACCCTGTGCTAGCTAACGAGGCCTGCCTCACCACGGTCTGCCCGATTATTCGTCCACACTAACTGCAGCCGAGCACCGCACTTGCCCTCCAGCCCCACCCAATGAGAAGGAAAACGTATCTCGGAACACTTTTCCTGTTTAACATGCTGATGTCAGTCATCCAAATGGGTCTCCACATTGTTCACCAAACCGGAAGTACCTGCTCATATGCAAATGTCAAGCAACATTAAACACACAGAAGATAACCTTTCCTCTTGTTCAAGCACATTGTATTGAAATAATGAGGGGGAAAATTTCAACCACAGGTCCAAAGACCATTGAGATTCTTCCCATTTCCTCAATTCCTCCACGGGAGGGCTGTAAAATGTACCCGCCACACCAGCATTTCATAAGATGTGTCATTAAGTAGTCAAAACCAGAGATAAGTAGAAGGAAGTAATGAAGGAACTTGCTTTTAAGCCTTACGCAAAACACAAAACAAACCTATGCCTTTCAACGAACAGAAGCTTACTTACTACTAGTGGAGAGTAACTTAGTGCAACATTAGCATAGGACAACTGGGAATCCCCATTGAAATCTGAATTGCACTTTTTTAAACCAGCAATCCAAGTCTTTCGGGAATATTTATATCTTACAGATTTTATTTGAGGGAGAAGGAGAAAGGGAGTACGCACAGGGGAAGGAGCAGACAGAGAGGGAAAGAGAACCTGGGGCAGAATCCGGAATAGACACCATGCTGAGCGCGGAGCTCGACACAGGGCTCCATCCCACAACTCTGAGAGCATGACCTGAGCCAAACATCGAGAGTCCTTAACCGACTGAGCCACCCAGGTGCCCGAGGAATATATTCTTAAGTGTGCAAAGATGTATGCAGCTGGGGCTAGAGCTGTCAATGACCGAGCACACACCATGTCCCAGTCACTGTTCTAAGTGCATCATACGCATTAGCTATTTCACTACTCAAAATCCTCGAAGGTAGGCGTTACCATCCCCATTTACAGAGGAGAAACCAGAAGGAAAGAGCGGTAGAGCAACTTGTTCGAGGCCCAAGAGGTAGCGATGGGTAGAGTCAGGAATTGAAGCCCAGGCAGTGCAAGCAGGTCACTGCAGCTCTGTTTAAAAGTCACAACACAGCAGGTAACTTAAATGTTCACCAGCAGGAGACTGCTAAATAAACGACGGCACATCCACATAATGGAACATGGCGAACTGCTGCAAAGCTCTCCACCTGCTGATGTGGAAGGAGGTCCGAGATCTACACTGTTAGCGAAAAAGCAAGTTGCAGAACTGTAGGATACAATGTGGTTAAAGAGTGAAAGAGACATAGTCAAAAGCAAAATTCTGAAAAAGTACATAAGAGGACTCAACAGTGTTTACACCTGTGAAATGGGCCTGTGGCAAGGGAAAGAGACTTTTTTGTATCTTCTACCCTCCATCTGTTTCTGTAAATCAAGAGTATATATATATTCATTTTATATTTTAAACATGTTTTTATAAAAATAAAATTTATAACTTATCGGTGACACCACATAGTGAGGAAAAGGGCAGAGCCTCCTAAAACATGATCAAAGTCCCACATGCATGTGTGTCTGATGCTGGTGGCTGAACCCAAGATGAAGCCTTACACCTGATTCCCACAAAAACAAGAACCATGGCCTTCAAATATCTTCTATAGTAAATGTAAAACTAGTCAGAGCAATTTAAGTACTTGATTCAATGCTTTTTTTTTTTTTTT
>NW_024424897.1:12714343-12736277 GCF_017311325.1 Ursus maritimus | reverse complement strand
TTTTTTTTTTTTTTTTCTTAAGACTTAAAGTAATCTCTATACCAAACGTGGGGCTCAAACTCACAACCCCGAGATCAAGAGTCACATGCTCCACAGACTGAGCCAGCCAGGGGCCCCAGGTTCTTTCTTATTTTAAACTCTAGGTTAACAGGCAGAGGACAGAAAGTAGCAACAGGTTTCGTGAATATAGAAGAATGACTCACACTGTGTTTGCCTGGGACAGTCCTAGTTTACACCCACTGTCCCAATGGGACAACATATCACATGGCTATCCGACCGAGGTGTGCCCACCTAAAACAAATGAAGCGAAACAGCCTCATATCTCAGAAAGATACTATGCAAGAAATGAGTTTTACAAGTTGGAGGAAAAAGGCAGAGTTTGCAAAATCCTGGTTCAGGCATTTACTTCCATATCCTAGCACTAAGATAAAGTAATTTAGAATGTTGGAAGAACTGAAAAAACAAGGTCAGTTTCAAAGAAGTTTGTTTGTTTTTAAGATTCTATTTATTTGAAAGAGAGTGAGAGAGAGAGCACACACAAGAGGGGAGAAGGAGAAGCAGACTTCCCTGCTGAGCAGGGAGCCCAAGATGGGACTCGATCCCAGAACTCTGGGATCATGACCTAAGCCCAAGGCAGATGCTTAACCGACTGGGCCACCCAGACACCCAGTTTCAAGCACACTTTAAAGAAACATACTTGGAATGATTCCCTTTCTCCCTGCCCCACAGAAAAACTAAAACATTATGAAAGTAGTAATAGAACATTTTCCCCTGAAAAGAACTAAATCTTCGATCACAACAGGTTTCTGAAGCCCTACTCTAAGACAAACCAGTATTCCAGAAAACAGGTTTACCACTGACAAAGTGAAGTAACTGGGGGTTTTATTCCTAGCCAGTCCTTCGGCGTCACGTAATTCATAACCAAGACCAACAGTCCATCAAAATGTAACAATTATAATCCTCTAATCATTTCAGTAGAAAATTATACTCTGAGCCATACAATGTGGGTATAAATTTATTCACTCATGTTTAATATGTAATTATTGACCATTTTGTGTCCCCAGCAAATACACTTTAAGAAATGCTAGAGAGTGCAAAATGCCCCATAAAATGCACAAAGGGTTAAAGTGTAATGGAACCCTAAATTATTCCTAAACATATTTTGACTTTAATCATTTCATCAAAAACTATTTTACTTTCTTAAAACTTGACAAAAATTTTCCATGATGCTTCAAAATACTCGTTCTTCAAAAAGTCCTGAAAGTTGACATATTTTCTTAATAAATTCCCTTGTAGTCGGCACAGGCATTGTTCCACTGATCTAGAATTTGTCATCATAACCTTATCGAGTAGACATAGATGGTTGTACAACAGCTTCTATGCTACTGATGCCCGTGAGGATAGCGGCTCTCTCATAGGCTTTGAGAGAAGATTTCTCACCAAAAAGCACGCTGTAAAGGACTAAGCAAAGAAATACCACTTTTTGCCTACTGAATTAGCAAGAATTAAAAAAAAAGTTTTTTTCCCCCCTAAACATAGACGCTTTATGCTGGCAAGAACACAAGCAAACAGGAAACCCATTCCCTGCTGATCACACCCTGAAATTAGTAACCATGCCTTTGGAAAGCAATTCGGAAATATTTGCCAAGAACCATTTAAAAGTCCACCCCTTAGAAAAATACTAACACTTGTCAATCCTACCTTCAAGAAATAATTGGCAATTCAGAAAAAGCCAAATGCACAAAACTGCGCATTATAGGTCATTCACAAGAGCAGTAAATTAGATTATTTGTAGTAAAGAAACGGGTGATGCAAAGTCTGGAAGACGACACAGTTAACCCTGAGGTTACTAGTCATCCCCGCATTAGGATACAGTATCTAGATACAAAACCATGTGTGCTACTATGTATATCTGCGTGTAAAATGAAAAATACACCAACAGAAAGCAAATTGTGTTGGATTACTGCAGGATTTGTTCCCCTCAGCACTACTGGCATCTGGGGCTGGGTCATTCTTGGCCATGGGGGTCTGCCCCGTGCAGGTAAGATGCAGTCCCCCTACCCACCAGATGACAGCTGTATGTGCCACCCTCAGCTGTGACCATCAAAATGGTCTCCAGACATTGCCAGATGTCCCCCGGGGAGCAAAACCACCCCTGGTTGAGAACCATTAGGTTTAAGCTCCTCCCCCCCCCACTTTCTAATTTTTCTGTTTATTACATATATTAACGCAGTTGCTTTAAAATTTAAAAAATGGTAATAGCAGAAGCCAGTATTTAAGGACCTACTCTTGACTCAAAGCTGAAAGCCATTCCCTCTAGCACAAGTAGACTGGGTGGCTCTCTTCCCAACCTGCAGCCCACAGCCTTCCCCACAAGCGTGGCCCGCCCATCCCTCTGGCCACCCTGGAGGCCAAGGTTTGGGGAGGTACCAAGTATTTTCTCCACCAAGGCAGCTCTCCCAGCCTGGCCCTTCCTTGCTTTACACATTCCCGCCTACAAAATTAATCCACGTCTAAAAGTTTTCTGTATGGAGATTAACGGGGCAAGAGTCAGAACATCATCTCTCACATCATTTGGTGTCTCGCCGTTATGCACTCCAAGCACCTTATTGTCGGAGACTGCAAAACAGGCCGAATCATGTCACCAGAACGCGTTTCAAAAGGAGCTTCAAATCCTTTCCTGATGACTATAGAACTCTCCAAACAATAAGACAGTATTTTGACTGGCCACATGTGTTTGAGACAACAGGTCAGAGAGAAGTCACAGAACAACTTAAGGATGACGGCAAGATAATAACTTCTATTTCTTAGAATTCAGCAGGCAGAGCAGTAAGGTTAAAAACTAAGAGTGGGCTGGGACACCTGGGGGGCTCAGTGGTTGAGCATCGGACTCTTATTTAGGCTCAGGCCATGATCTCAGGGGCATGAGATTGAGCCCTGAGTTGGACTCTGTTGCTGTGCTCCTTCGCTCCCTCTGCCTGTCCCCTACCCAAACACTAGCTTGCACTCCCTTGCTCTCTGAACAGTGGGGATGGGGTTGCATTTCATTTCAATTTCATGTACTAGCAAATCCATATTCATCTTTCTGCTGCAACTAAACAGATCTTAGGGTACATCTCTTCGATGGCCTGTACAATGAATTACACACTGGCCTCACGCTATTTCTGTAACCTTATGGTCTAATCCCTTCCCTCCCTTCCAATTTAAACTCTGCGGCCCCTCCTTCTCATGCTGCAGCTCAGCGGTCAGGTCACCGGCGTTCCTTACCTCCACCAGCCACACACCCAAACACGTCCTCCCCTACTTCCCTAAACTGGGAACTCCCTGAGGACAGAGATGGTACCCATGCTACCGACATGAACTTGTAACTGGCCTTAAGCCATCCCTGAACAGCTCTATGAGCTTCTCACACATTCACAACTTTTGTCATGTTTGGGCTGGAATAGAAAAAACATACCTTGGTAGAGAATTCTTTCCTGAGGATTCTTTATAAGGAACAAATGTAAATTCCATACCAGGTGGCATTTTTCACCTGTTTGGTTTTGCTTTTAACTGTCACTGGTGCCATTCATGGAAGCCCTAGCAACATTTCATTTGTCGAGCAGTTGCAAGGACAATTGACAAACCACTCCCTTCTGCTACCTGGTTCTGCAACTGCCTTTCTGCATCTAGGTTATTCTAACTAAGGGGGGAAATGAGTTATAAGACAATAAACATTAATATTAGACTTACCTCATTAAACATTAACATTAGACTTAAGTCATTCATAATAACGGCTTATTCTTTTACTGTGGTCAAAAATAATTAACATGCATTTATACAACTCAAGATTATTATAGCAGTATTTAATATTCACGTGAGAAGTGCTGATTATGCTGGCGGCTTAACTGTCTATTAGAAATATTAAGAGACGGGGCACCTCGGTTAAGCATCCGACTGGGTTTCGGCTCAGGTTGTGATCTCAGGGTCACAAGATTGAGGCCTGTGTAGGGCTCTGCACTCAGCAGGGAGTCTGCTTGAGATTCTCTCCCTCTGCCCTGCTCTCTGCCTCTGCCCCTACCCCAGCTCATATGCGCTCTCAAATCTTTAAATATTAATAAGTGGAATATTTAATAAAAATTGCCTGGCATTTATTAAACGTCAGGCTCTATTTTAAGCCTTTTAACCTATCAACTCAACTAACCCTCACAGCCACCTCAGGAGGCATGATGAACTGCTTTTTTACAAAGGCAGTCGTGAGGAACCCCAGTACACGTGCAGCTTGCTAATATAACCTACGTGAGGTCTATTTACATAAATATAAATACAGGCAAGTACGGGTGGACAACTGAGTCTTTCCCACAAAGTCAAATAGTTTTTAATTCCCTACGAAGCAGCCCACGTGAATCTTTACATTCTTATTTTTGTTACATGTGCTTCCTGAATTGCCCACTGGGAGCAATGTCAAAACACTTCCTAAACTGGACTGTGTCTTAGCAGTCAGGCTCGATCTTAGAATAAAAGGGGCATTGAGTTCTTCAAAAACCTAAGCCTGTAGTTTTGTGGAGATTTTAGTTAATTAAAAAAAAAAAAATTCTGAGTCTAGTTGACACGGTTTCCAGTATACAACAGTGGTGCAACAGCTCAACCACAGGTGCAGCTTTATCACAACAGTACAATACCATTGACCATATTCCCAATGTTGTACTTTAAGATTTTATGTATTTGACAGAGACAGACACAGCCAGTGAGAGAGGGAACATAAGCAGGGGGAGTGGGAGAGAAAGAAGCATGGTTCCCAGCAGAGCAGGGAGCCCGACGCAGGGTTCAATCCCAGGACCCCAGGATCACGCCCCGAGCCAAAGGCAGACGCTTAATGATTGAGCCACCCAGGCGCTCCTGTACCTTTCACATGACTTATTCCATAAAGGAAAGCCTGTATCTCCCACTCCCCTTCACCCATGTTGAGCAATCAAGCCAAGGAAAGATGTGGAGGAAACTTACACGCATAGTACTAAGCAAAAGCAGCCAAACCAAAGAGGCCACGTACAGTATGATTCCAACTGGCAGTGGCTGGGGGGGGGCAGGGGGAGGAGACACACTATAGTGACAATCAAAGATCAGTAATTTCCAGTAGGGGGAGATGAATAGGCCAAGAGTTTTTAGGGCAGTCAAAGTATTCTGAATACTGTGATGATGGACCTATGTCATTATACATTTGTCCGAACCCACAGAACAGACGACACCAGGCGTGACTATAATGTTAACTGTGGGCTTTAAGTGATTAGGGTGGGTCAGTGTCGGTTCATCAGTTGTAACAAATGCATGACCCTGGTGGGGCACACTGGTGGAAGAGGGCTAAGTGTTTGTGGGGGTAGGGGGTAAATGGGAAATCTCTGCCTTCCTCTATTTTTCTGTGAATGGCTCTCAAAAAAAAAAAAAAAATTCGAAGTCTTTGGGGGCAGGGAGCACGAGTCTTTGCAGGAGATTGAACTTCAGCTCTAGACAGGCTTGGTGTACTTCCAGCATCTTCCCTGTCCCAGTCAGGCAAGGCTTCTTTGCCCCCCTGTGCCAAGTGAAACCAGTAGAGGGGAGCCCTAACTTACTTCCCAGTGTGTACTCACAATTCCAGTCTGCTCTCCCCACATATAGCGAGGTGCTATGTAGGTGCTATGACCCAAGGTAAGGATTTACAGGTAAACCTCCTACCTAGCCTCTCTTCCCCTCCAGGATGCCCAGGACATCTCATCAGACCTGCATCTGCATCCTACACCACAGCCTGAAAACCAGAGCTCCTCAGCCAGCAGACCACCTGTTCCCCCATACTACTGCTACCTAGGCCACTGTCACCCACAACACTGAGCTTATTTGTCTCTGCATCCTTCCTACCAGGCCAAGGCCTCTTGTCCAACTTGTACATCTCGGTACTAACAAGAGAGCTTGCTACAACACGGATTCCTGGGCCCCAGAGATCCTGAATCAGCAGGTTCTAGTGGAGCCCATGGACCAACATCTACCTCCAGCTGAGGCTGCCAGTCCTGGGACTGTCCCCTGAGGACAGCTGGTATACACAGCACTGTGCTCAACATACAGAATTCAATACAGACACACTGAACAAACAAGGGCATCTTTGCAGAGACCATAAATCCTGTCTTATGAGCGCCCCAGCACTTCAGTATCCGTGACCTCAGTCGATCTTCATAGCTCAACACGTCAGCGAGGCAGGTACCAGTATCCTCCCCTTTCCAGCTGAGGGTTAGGCAACGTCCCAGGTCCACACGGTTCCGACAGGGAGGGCGAGCCTGAGAAGCCAAGCACGGCGAGATTCAGCAGAGCTGCTCTCAGCCTCGGCAGCTCCTTTCTTCCAACTTAGCATCTACCTGGCAGATGACCTGACGGATGAAAGAAGCCTCAAGGGAACAGGAGGAAAGAGACACATGTACATGCAGGAACCGCCCAGAAAGCTCTACCACCACCACCTGTTAAAGGAACGTGTAGCTTACACTGAACATTTGGAAGGCAGGATACACGGGATGCTTTTCCTGAAGATAGAAACGGGCTCCACCAAGAAGTCATCAGCTAACAAGGCAAAGTGCAGACAAGCAAGGCGAGCTGGAAGCACCACCAGCTCCACTTCTGAAGCAGCAGAGACCAGAGCAGCACAAACCATCCATCACCGTTCGCCCCCTGAATTACGTCTTCAACCGGCAAGTCAAACGGAAATGCTGCCGCTTGTAAAAATCCAGCGCCCTTCAAGTCTTTGGAGAGTCGGGTGTTTCCAGGCAAACGGGCCCTTCCTTTTTCAGAGGGGCTTTCAGCCAGAACTAGGAACGACCACACGCTGCTCCCTCTCTTCTCCATGCCTCAATCCTCCCAGAAACTGCTCAGAAGTCCCTGCAGAGCACACTGGTGAGGTGAGTCTCTCCATTCAACGGTGAACACCTCCAGAAAACTACACTCGCCTCGAGGCCGTATACATGGAGACTCAACGCAGCAGGAATGTAGCTGGCACGTGCCAGCACCTGGCACACGCTCAGTAAAATGGCAATTGTAATGTCACTGCAAACACCATTACTTCCCTGAAGACCAGGACTAAAGACCAGGAATCCCCACAGACCCTGGAATCCAGCTCCTTTCACACTGTCAACCTAGACTTGTCTGCTTAATTCAGAGGGTGGAGGTGCAGGGGGGACCGGAGGACAAGGCAGGATATTACTGGCGGCTCCCCTGGGCTGGACTGGTGCTATGGTAACGAGCAGCGGCCACATGAAGAGCAGAGGTGAGGGGCGACATCCACACGACCTTGAGAGCAACAATCCAGGAGGAGAAGCAGGCCTCTGGTCTCTTGCGAGGACAAAGACCTCAGCACGCCTCCACGGGGGATGTTAACGCTTCACACAGACCAGCAGGCGATGAGGCAGACCCTTGGGGTGAGGAAGCTGGGTCAGGTGGGGGGAGCGAGAGGTGAAGGAAGATTGGATGGGAAAGCTCAGGAGGAAGCCCAGTGAGCTGGGGCTCCGGCCTCCCCCAGGCAGCACAAAGCCCCCTCCCTCCTCCAGCAGAGACAGACCTGCAGCACCAGGGAGGGGAGCACTGGCCCCATGAAGATCGAGGACATGCACCCAATGCAGGAGGGGGGAGGGAAGGGACCCAAAGGGCTAGCCTCCCTGGTGCAGCAGCCCAGCCCCCAACCCCACCCCCGAAAATGAACCCTTGACACACTGGTCTCCTGATTAACTCTGAGGGATGCTGAAGGGCTGGGGTCAACAGATTAAATGGTCCTCAGGGTTTTAGTATCTGATCTACATCCAAGCCTGGAGCACTTGATCGGTTACAAACCGCGAGATAACCTATCACAGCACAGAAACTGATCATGACCGCAGGCAGAAGGATGTCAGTGGCACCTTCCCCACGGCAGCTAATTGGTTTGGCTTCTCTGACGCCCGTCCAGTAAACCCCTCAAAGACAAAAGCAATGCCAACAGCCAACCTGACACTTTGAGAGAGCCATTAGAGGGTTATTTGCTGGTTTACTTAGTAACCGGTGGTTGGGGGAAAACAAGAAGATTCAGAGAAGCAGAGAAACAAAGCCACACTCGCACCACTGAAATATTACGACACTTTGGTGTGTATCTTCACGTGCCTTTAAAATTCGATGCAGGAGCAGCATTGCACCACGGTGTAAGAGCTCTGCCGGCCACTTACAGGTTGTGTGACCTTGGGCAAGTCACTTTCCTTCTCTGGGCCGCACGTCCACCCGAAAAAGGTGATAACACCACTTCAAACTCATAAGGTTTAGAGGGGATTAAAGAATACAGTTCAAGGGGCGCCTGGGTGGCACAGCGGTTAAAGCGTCTGCCTTCGGCTCAGGGCGTGGTCCTGGCGTTACAGGATCGAGCCCCACATCAGGCTCTTCTGCTATGAGCCTGCTTCTTTCTCTCCTGCTCCCCCTGCTTGTGTTCCCTCTCTCGCTGGCTGTCTCTATCTCTGTCGAATAAATAAATAAAATCTTTAAAAAAAAAAAAAAAAAAAAGAATACAGTTCAAGTGTCTGCCACATAGTAAGTAATCAGTAAACATTAGCTCTATGATGGATTTACAACGTTCCTGAACCTGTTTCCTCATTTACCCATGTAACAGACATCTTTCCAGAACTTCTGCATTTTCAGTTAATAGCTGTGTCTCTAACTGTATGTGAGGACCAGAACGATCTACCTCCCTTTGCTGCCATCTTAGGTTTGGCTAATTACTCCCCATGACAGGACAGTGAGGAGCAACCTGAGTCGTGCATCTTGGCTCATCCACCCATTTCTTAGCAATTTTCTCTGCAGAGTTTCCCGAAGAACAGCTGACCCTTGAACAACATGAGTCTGAATTGTGTGGGTCTGCTTATATGTGATTTGGGTTTTTTATAAATATAGTACTGTAGGTGTACCTTCCCTTAAGTTTTTTTTTTTTCCAATTATCACTTTCTTTTCTATTGCTTTATTGTAAGAATATAGCATACAACACACATGATGTAAATTAACATAGATGTTAACTGACTTATCAGCAAGGTATCTATAGACTATTAAGTTTCTGAGGAGTCAGAAGTTATACTTGGATTTTTCAACTGTGCAGGGGTCAGCATCCCAATTCCTGCCTTGTTCAAGGGTCACTGTCCTTATGTGGGCTCTGGCTTAAAAAAAAAAAAAAATAAGGATTTCAGGGTATGTTAAGAAGATATCTAACATAGTCACAAAGATTCAACTAAAAGTTTAAGTTCTATGCAACAAAATATCACTCACGGGAAACTGCAAATAGATCACTGCTTAACATTTGAAAAAATTAGGGATTCACCAGTACCACCCAAACATCTACGAATTTGGCTGCGAATGGTCTCTTAATAAGCAGACATAGTATTTATAAGCAATACACACACGTACATCTCCTAGCTGGTTTCAGCTAGAGGTCTAATTTTGCAATTGCCAAGGAGCTCTACGTGCATCTGCATTTAGATGTTGGACTTAAAACCCGGCTTCCTCCATGTCTAGTCTACAGATCCTGGGTCAGTGCAGATTCCTGGGTCTCAACCGGACACACGGAGTCAGAATCTCATATGTTGGAGATGCATTTTTAAATGAGGCCCCCAGGAGATTCTCACACACAGTAAGATAAATAATGACTGCTGTCTCGCACACACGGCCTCAGCCTCTATCCACATTTCAAATCCTTCCAGCTGCAGCCTGTACATATAGCGCCTTCCTCTCCAACACTTGGAGACTAAGGACTTTAAAATTCCCAGCTGAATTTAACAAAAAGGATGTCTACTATGTGCCAGGCCTTGGGTAAGGACTTTCAAGACACTATCTTGTGCCCGAAGAGTCACTTTTCACAAGAAAAATCCACCCTCTGGTTTGTGGGCAGTATGCACAGATTCAAAAGAGGATGTCAAAGCCCCCAAGTTTATTAAACATTTATCCAGCATCAATTGCTTTAATCTCATCAACAGCTCGCTGAAGTCAGCCTCAGGGAATTACCTTTAATAAGATGAGGAGGAGGGGGGAAAAAAAGGGCATAAGTTTCATTTCTATTCATGAGTGTTCCCTCCCCACAAACAGCACTTTCTCGCTGTTTTAGGAGGGAACCTTGGGACCTTAGAACAATCTTCACAAGATCCTCCCAAGTACAAAGCTCAGACCTCATTAGATGGGTAGCGTCAGTGACACTCATTAAGAGGCAGAACAGAGGCTCTGCACGAGCGAGAGTGATGAACCCCAGCACTTAACACGTTTACCTTGGCCTTCCCCTGGGCTGAATTTCCAGTCAACGGAAGCTGAACGATAAATCATCATCTGAATTATGGGTAATACACAGCTCTGACCTAAGCCCATCCGCCACCTTCCACGGTCTCCGAGGAAAAACGTGCCAGTCAAGGATCGATGGGATAGACCAGACTGGAATATTTGACAAGGTGAGGGAGCCAGTTAGCCAAACTTCCTCTATTTTTAGATTAGGAAACTAAAACCGAAAGATGGGGAATTTCTCTGGGTCAGTAGATTGGGGCCAGGCCAGAGAGCAAGCCCCAGACTTCTATCTGCTCCTTTCACTCTAAAACCAACTAAACCAACCATGAGGCTCAGTATGAATATTTTGTACTTGTATGGAACTTAGTATTTTTTTAAAAGTTGTGTTCACATGGGTCTTCTCTTAAACACCTTCCCTTCTATAAAGCAGCTCTCCATATACTACGAATGAGAAACAATTTAATATGCCAAGGAGTTTGCCACAAAAGTCAAAGGAATGGTCGATAATTGAGCCTAGATTTTCAAAATGCCCAATCAGCTACAGCATTTAAACCAAATGCACAGAATTCCATAGAAGAAGCACCCAAATTACGTGAACGTCATTTTTTTTTTTTAAAACACATATTGTGACAAAAATGCCATCGAGTGGACAGCTGGGATGTCACGGTTGCAGTGCTGAGCTCGCAATACTGACCAATCCGGACAGTTTGCCAACTATCTCCGTATGTCAGTTACTCCCTGTGAAGTAGAACGGCACCTGTGGGGTGTTTTATAGATACAGGGAATTTGTCACGTGTGATACCTCTCGAGTGCAGGTGTAAGATTAGCATGCAGTAAACTCAGCACCTGTCCTGAACAAGACCTTTCCCCAAAGCGTCTCAAATGATCCCTTCATGTTTGTGAATACAAACTGTTTCTGTGTTGCAAATCGGTAGTGAACCCATTCTTCCCCAAGAAAGTGGTGAACACGGAGAAGTTGCCAGAGTGCCGGAAGGCCAGCGGATGCCTAGCTCAGATTCAAACCTGGCTTTAGGAGACGCGCAACTAGGTGTTCTGACCAGAACAGGACTGCTTTTATTTAAGCCAATTAGTTCTTAAACCAGGAGAGGAAAAGACCTTATGAAGCCATTCTACTCCATTTACTATCAAAACTATGTTTCAGAACCACAACAAGCTTAACAGATTCTGAAAGGTCTGAGCGAAGCATTTACAATGGGTACAGAAAGCACAAGGCCCCAACTTTCTAAAACTTTAGAATTTAAAATTTTTAACTATTGTTTTAAGGTATACGGCCATGGCTTTTACTGGATACGTCTGTCACCTCTGTATTTGTCACCTCTCAGCCTCTGGCTTCCAGGCAATAATTTTTCACCTGTCCTCCACACGCTTTCACCAAGTCTTTTATCCACCGGTGTGACCAAGGGCTTTTTCTTAGCTCAGGTTCCAAGCTGGGGAATTCTTGGCCAATGGCCCAGGCGCTTCTGCTCAACTCAACAGTGGGTTTCTTTTTACTTCCCAACATCGACCTCCACAAAGAACACCGGGACCCTTTTGGCTTCCTTGAGGGAAATCAGGGGTTGTGTGTGTTTTAACTTAACAGGGTCCTGTTAAAAACTTAAACTTCCAAATTGTTTGCAAATTGAGGCCCATTATACATGTTTTACTTTGGCACTCCAAAAGCCCTGTTTAAGAGATTTTAGTTTTGCCCTGACAAATTTATTTGCAAACAGGCAGGGGCAGGGAAGAGGGTAACTAGAAGAGAACACAGACATGACAATTATTGTTCTATAAAGGACAGCATGGAAGAAAGGTCCTCAATGTGCTTCTCCAATCATTGAATAATTTAGACAATGGTTTAATTAAAAATTCTGCTCACCATGAAGTGTTTTTAAGCCTGACTTTTGGATCATGCATATCTTTTGTTTTGATCGTCAAGCATATGGAGCCAAGGGTAATTTCTTCGGGCTAGGAGAAATACATGTGAGTTTACTGGCTGAGAGTGTCCCCATCTGCCCCCTTCAAGAAAATGGGCCAGAGTGGACGGGCTCCCCAAGTTCATCTCCCCCAAAGTGTAGCTTGTCCTAACATCCTTTCCTTTCTCCCCGAGTTCCTGCTAGCTCAGACCTTCAAATTCATGGCTTTTATTTAACCTTGATGAGCTTCCTACAATAAACTCACATGCCCAATTCAGTTAATGGTCAATTAAGGCCTCCCCGGAATCCACTATCTGCCTTAGCCCCATAGAAAAGAACTGCCCCATTCGCTTCTAACCTCAGTACCAGGCCCTGAAACGAGAACACAAAGGCTATTTATTTTTAATAAGGTAGGCAGGTGCATATCAGTATGAAAAGCAGAGCTGTGAAAGTCACTGGGAAACAGTAAGTTTTGTTTTAAGGCACCTTTTCCATCAATAGCAATCAAGGTTTATTTATTGAAGACCTTAGAAAACTTTTGGCTTCAGGTGTTTTTTAAGTACTACAGTTGCACCATGAACACATAAAAAGATCACCTGTGTGGCCCTCTAAAACGTCATCTATGTGATGGATATCTTTAACGCTAGAAATAAAAATATAGAGAAATTGTTTTATAACTGGGGAGATTATGGCACTCTGTGGGGATGGTTTCAGGGGCAGCTTTATACTACCACGATCTTAATTATAAAGCAAACTTGGAAAGTACGAGAGTATCCCGGTCACGATATGGACACATAACAAAGGTCTCTCCATATTTCTGACTATTCAGGAAAGGGAACAGGTACCTATTTCAGATGCTTTCTGTATAGAAGCAAAAAGAACAGAGATACTGTATTACTGTCAACACTCAATTCATAATGAAGAAAAACCGTGGCTCAGAGAATGTTAAATGGCGCATAATCATTTATGTTAGGCTTTGGCATGGGTTTCAACTTCTGCGTAAGTAAGTGTATGATAATCAAGGGGTATTAAACATTCATAAGTCTGCTTTCTCAGTAGATATACACTGAATCAAATCAATTTTCTGTCAAGGAGAATCTTCTTCCTTTTAAGAAATATTTACTGAACATTTAAGATGACACAAGACTTATTCTAGGTACCGCGAGGAATATGAACAGTTAGTCTACTGGGGAAGGTAAACAGAACAGTAACTGCAAGATAAGGGCAGAGTAAAATCATCAGAGAAGAGTTCAGTGGCGCAGAGCATGCACTTTCTGGTCACCTATATCTAATATACACCATTTCCTCTGATGAAATGGGGTTCCAGATCACCAAGTGCTTATTAGTCCAGGGCTCAGGTCATCTACTCACACCCTCTCCTATTTTCCTCCTACTGCATTAGGCTTTAAGTGGCCAGCAAAACTGGTAAACCTTTTTCCATCCTTCCACCCACTCTTGCACGATGCATTTTATACCAAGACTGATTATCCCATGGTCTTGCTCAATACATATCACAGATCTAACATGATGCTGAATTTGGGGACTTTCCCAAAAGTCTGCCCTTCTAATTCTAGTTGGTCCTCCCCTCCAAAAAGCTGCAACTGCGCTGTAAAGTCAAGAACACAGTGTAGGAACATCAAGATGTGAAATACTGCTATTAAAAGGAGACCCCCTTTTCTTTTCTCCTGATGTTCAGGATATATCTGTTTCTTATAAAAGAGGCTTACAGATAGACCTTTGGGGTGTCATGAACGCACATGATGAAAACTGCCACTTTGCAAACATGTGATGTGATGAGACCTTACATTCTTTGGTTCTGAAATAGTCTCCAAGTGGGAAATTACTTTTGTAAAGGGTTCACTGAGCCACACATGCAAAAGAAAAATCACATTGATTGGTCTAAAATTAGAAGGTTCGCAGAAGACCATGATGGGATGGAAAGCGGAAATGAGAGAAAAATCATTGTGTGAATACATTAACGAGTGCGTAATGAGCAAGGAGCAGTGGACAGCTGTGGGGCAGTGGAAACCCCTGTATCAGGGAAAAACCATCCCTCATCAGGTCACGGTCAGGGGCCAGGCATCAACCCCCCCCCCATTCCCTACTCTTCAATACATTGCCTCCTTTTATTATTCTAGGTCTTCCAACCTCTATGCCTCTGCTCTTTGCTCACATCGTTCCCTCTCCTGCAATGCCCCTCTCCTTACAGGCCTATTTGTATGAAGTGCATCCCACTCTTTAAGACCAAATTCAAATGTTACCTCCTCAGTTCCCGTTCTCTGGCTCCAAACCACTTAGGTTTGACCTCTCTGGCAATATTTATCATGGTTTCCCTTCTTGATTATAGGTTGTTCCCTTCTCTGTTACCCCCATGAGGTTAAAAGCCCATCCCTAGCTTGCCCATTTCAGTAGCTCTCCCTGTGGCCAGCACAGTGCAGAGCACAAATACTTTTTGAAAAATTAAATGGGCTTTATTGGAGAAGTGTTCCTTCTTAATGAATTTATGTGTAGCAAACGCTAGGAATTCACTGAATAGACAATATGCCTCATTAAGTCATGACTTATTCCTTATGGAATAAGGAGATCTCTTTACATCCAGAAAGCTGGCTGTGTGGTTATTTACCAAGCATGAAAAACAATTCCAAAAGGGGCAAGCCACTGCCTCCTTTGTTCTGGTTTTGCACCATTATTACTCAGTCACTACTGCTTCTAAGATTCACTCCATGCCAGTACAATGGGAAGAGACTGCCCTGTGTAAAATACAAAGGTTGAGCAAAAAAAACACACACACAACATAGTCATGCAGTGTTTTCTGCATACCCTGGGCTAACTGGTGCTAGGTTTTGCAAGGCCTTTTACTCACAATGAATATATCCACAGAAGCAAAAGGAATTTCTGCATGAATGAAAGGACACAGTTGATGGAATTGCTGGGCATGTTTAGACGGTCTCCAATGTATCCAATCTCTAGAATCTCTAAGATCCCTAGGATGCTATCATAAAGCAAGACATGTCTGAAGAACCCACAAAACCTGCAAGGCACCACACCAGTTGGCGAGGATAGAAAAATACATTTCCCCCTCAAGTAACAATCTGACCTTACCTATTATATCCTGTGTACCAACTCTATAAGACATAGGAGGTAGGACCAGGTGTCTTACCCTAAGGGGCAGAGGATTCAGTGAAGGCATCAGACAAACACCAGGCAGTTATAACAGATGTACAGCAGAAACACTGGGAAGTTCAGGACAAAAGGGCAAAGGACAGGAGAAAACGCCCAGCCTGAAGAGCCAAGAGTCGCTAGCCAGGCTGAAAGCGGGGGAGGGGTGGCATTCCACCCAGGAAGCAGTAGCAGAAGGCAAAGCTCTGAACTCCTAGAACATGCAAGTGGCTGACAGGAGGAAAGGAGGTGAAGACTAAGAATATGAGGCCTCTGAAGCAAGGCTGTTGGGAAACAGACCTCACACCTCTCCTGGGAACCAGATTCCACTGGGCTGTTGAATCAAGGTGAGCATGGAGCACTGCCTGATGCAAGCACGCAAATACTACTAACGACCACTGTTGTCAGGAGGACTCTGATAGGAGAGGTGGATCTGACTGACTCGCTTGCTTGATGAAAAGCTAACGTCTACACATCTGTAAACACTGACCACCTTCAGTAAGAGTGAATTGTTTGAAAAGCAGAACCGGATTGGGTAGAGTCCATGCTCACAGCTTTTAAAAAAAAAAAAGAAAGAAAGAAAGAAAGAAATTAAAAAAATTGATGTGCTTATCTCTACAATGAATTACAAAAGGATAAAGAGACTGCCTGTTTTGGCCTCCGAAGTCTCAAGATCCAAAAAGGACGCTCTTGGCTGAATGCCTTGTTGATATCTGAGTTCCAAAATATGGTTACCAACATCCACAAAGCCAAGTTCACACTCAGACTGGTTTCCTCCAGGAACATGCCCCGGACCCAGCTAAGCAGCCTTCAAAACCTCAAGTCATGCAAAAATCACCTCCAAAGAAAACATCACAGATCACTGAGAGCTTGCTGAAACCTAACTCTGCATCCTTCTTGCCTTCCTTTGTCATCACCTACCCAAAACAAACAAAACAGAACATTCTATAAAACAAAAGAAACCAAACTCATTCCCTAAACCCCCCCCCCCCACCTTTGCACTTCACGGAGACTTTCAAGTACCACTTTGGAATGGACCATCCACCAGCTCGATGGTTTGAGCCACGGAATTCAACCCTGTACAGGAAGAGCCAAGGCATTTCATTATCCAGTTCAGATCACGAGCGTGGCCTATGAGATTTCCTAAAGAGGTGTACAGGAAAGATGCTGTCACTAAGCCCCATTTGTCCCTTAAGTCTGACCTTTTGTGGCTCCTAACCACCTATGTCAAAGAGCTGGTCCTTCCACCTTATCCCCCACGCTTCCTGCTGCCACAAGCAATGTTTATAAGCTCCTTATCCACCTCACGGCTTCTTCCAATCCATGCCCCCATCTCCCAGCTTCCCAGTAGAACCGAGGAAAAGGACCCATGACCAAGGCCGTGCCTGCTAGCCACATGGGAGAGAATACAGTGTCAGGGTCCACAAGGAAACACTGGGCATTTTTCTGGCTAGCAACTAAGACTCCTATGGAGCCTTTCCCCACCCCAGGCCCAATGGCTGAAAGGGAGTGCCAGTCAATTAAGGGCAACCTCATTTGTTTTGTTTTTTATAATAAGGCTTTATTATGTTATGTTAGTCACCATATGGTACATCCTTCGAAGGGCAACCTCATTTGAATCACAACTCCTAATACCACTCACAAGTGTGAAAGGTTCTCCTGGTTTGCTGAACGTCTCAGCTGTGGAAGCTTTTCCCTCCAACTTCAAATATTACCCAAAAACGTGAAATCCATTTAGGTCTGGGTAACTAAGCCCAGCACCATCGGAACAGAAAAGTTATTCTGGAATGGCACAGTAGACATTCTTTCAGTTGCTGCTGCACGGTGATATGAAGGATTCCCAGGTCTCCATACACACTGTCCTCACACAACAGAATTGTCTTCAAGGACATTCTGGTCATCACTGCTATAATTCTGGTCTAGGGAACGTTAGATTTAAGGGGCAAAAACCAGAGCTAAACAAGAGACACTGAAACAAGCACGGTTTAACAGGAGTTAAACAGTGACTACAACAAGTAATTGCTTATTCCGGTTCTCTAAAATAATTGCAACAAGCTTGCTTAAAGTACTTTGAGTTTATGCGCAAGTTTATGCCTACTATAAATATTTCTATAATCCTTTTCTGTTCCCAACTCCTTAAGAGAATCCTTTAAAAATGTGAAGTATTTTTGGTGCTGGCCTAGAATGAATTAGTAGTTATTTGGGACACAATTTACTGAGTTGTCCATCAACATTCTACCACCTACCCCTTGCGTAATTCACAAGCACGTGCAATAGGTATTCTACTAAATAGAACTACATGTCTTCTCTACAGAGGACAATGAACTCTAGTTGTTAAAGCCCTCTAGAATTTCAGACCCACATGGCCAGGCTAGGATTCGTCTATAAACGAGAAGAGGACTTAATCCTGTCAACTTCCTAGTTCCTAAGAGGTTTAGGTCAGTACATGGCGTGACATATTCCTAAAGAAGCAAGGAATCCGGTTTCCTGCATATCAAATCCAGTTCTGAATATACTAAGAAACCACGATTATGGTTTTAGAATCTGCAAGTTTGTTTTTTTAAGATTTTGTTTATTTATTTGACAGACAGCAAGCAAGAGAGGGAACACAAGCAGGGGCAGAGGGAGAGGAAGAAGCAGGCTCCCAGCGGAGCAGGGAGCCCAATGCAGGGCTCGATCCCAGGACCCTGGGATCATGCCCTGAGCCAAAGGCAGACGCTTAACAACTGAGCCACCCAGGCACCCCTAGAATCTGCAAGTTTTTTAAATTAAATGGATCATTTCGGATGAGCCTAGGTTTTCAAAGAATTTTTTTTTTTTTAAAGATTTTATTTATTTGACAGAGAGAGAGAGACAGGCAGCAAGAGAGGGAACACAAGCAGGGGGAGTGGGAGAGGAAGAAGCAGGATCCCAGCAGAGGAGCCCGATGTGGGGCTCGATCCCAGAACACCGGGATCATGCCCTGAGCCAAAGGCAGACGCTTAACGACTGAGCCACCCAGGCGCCCCGGTTTTCAAAGAATTGAAGTGAGGAACGTCCATGGCTGCTGGCGATGAGAGCTGGTGCCACTCAGGAATTTCCTGAGAAGCTCTTTGTTGAGGACCATGCTCGGGCTTTAGGGCCCCTAAATTCATATTTTTAAATTCACTTGGCTCTTTCCAGATGCATTTTGGGAAGGGGAAGTTTGTAGAAAAATAAAATTTTATACTAGATTTCCCAACAACTGTAGTTTTAAGGTGAGCTCAACTAAGACGAAAAGGCAACCAACCTATAAAGTTTCAGGATAACGAAGAGTTGTTGAAAATCATAATTAACTCACAGTGAATTTTAGGCTCATTTCATTGTTCAGAGGTGAAACAAACACATCCTTAACAGAACTTCAGGGCACTCTCATCCTAGTACCCTGGGTTCGATTTATTTCTAGCTCCTCACAATACACGCAACTATGGAAATCAAGCAGGAGAACAGGATTGTTAGTGTGAAAATATGAGGCTCCTCTTTGTGGGAGTGGAGCTATTTGGACTATATTCACTAAATGAATCAGCCAGGAGATCTTGAATTAATTTGAAGAGAGAAAATGCACCATCACTCGGCACAAAAAAAAAAAAAAAAAGAAAAAAAGAAAACAAGTAGAAAGGTGCTGGTACAGGTTTTGTATGCTGATGAATGAAGAAAAACACTAGTCCCCACAAATCACTAAATTTGTTCTTACACTGTAAGGAGCAAAGTAATTGCTTCTGTTTCTTTCTCAATGTTAGGTTAGCTTTAGGCTTGAATCTTTCAGAGAGGAATCAAACTAATAGTTTACCATCCATTCATTACTATGTGCAAAGAATATTCTGGGTACTGCAAGGCCAAAATGTGAATAAATCTGGTCTCTTAAAGAACTCAGACATTCTGCAGCCACTAACAAAGCATCCATTAAGTTCACCTAGTACCCAAGGATGACATGCACCATTCTATTACGGTGAAGAGCTCCTCTGCCTTCCTGGGAATAGTTAACTTTTTTTTTTTTTTTTGAGGTCTAACTTAAGAACTCCACCTAAATATCGACGCTTGACACAAATACAGTTTACCAAATTTTTCCTTTTGGAGATGCTCAAGAGATCAGACTATAAAATCGTAAAATATTAAATTGAAAGCAAAACAAAAGAATTAGATGATTGCCATATTATTTCTAATTAATACCCTATGCTCTGTATGATGTTACCCTTTTCTCTGCTTCCAAGTTCAACAGAAAGAAGGTCTTAGCAAGGAACCCATCTGCAAATACTCTGTCCACTTGTACCTCCCAGGAACCACTTAGTGTCTGGATCAGATTCCTATTCCAAGCTAGCGTTCACACACTATGTTCCTCCACAACACAGCATTCGCAGGCTCTATAATACCCCTGACTTCACTATTAGTTCATGAAAATCATCTACCAAGTACATACTGTGAACCAGACCCTACAGTAAGAGCCTATGTGGATCTTACCTGTCATTTCATAAGCACATAACCCTGTAAGAAAGGTATTTCCATTTTATAGATAAGAACTCGGAGTAGGAAAAGTTAGGCGACTTGTCCAAAATTCTCAGCTAATAAGCGGCAGGGCCAGTATTCAACCCTGTTCTAATCCCAAAGCCCTGCAGCCATTCTATCTTCCCTTCAAGAGAATTAGGAACATACATTTTAACGACAACATATTCTAAATCTGAGCTTTTTAAGATTTTATTGGCATTGTTTTTATGCCTCTGTTGCCTCTATTATCAGGACAGACCCTCCTGGTTTTTGTTTTTTGTTTTTTTTTTTAAAGATTAATTTATTTTAGAAAGCACTAGTGGGAGAGGTAGAGGGAGGAGGAAAGAGAATCTCAAGCAGAGCACACCAAGCCAAACATAGGGTTCCATCTCACAAAATTCAAGATCACAACCTGAACTGAAACCAAGAGTCAGATGCTCAATGGACTGCACAATCCAGGAGCCCCAGGACAGACCTTACTACTCTTAATTCCAGCTGCATTAAAAAGCACTATGGCAACAAAAGCAAAGCTAAATGCAAGAGCGCTGAAGACACGGGTGTGATTTTACCGCCATTGCCTTGGGTGCCCTCCTCCTATCTGAGCACTCTCCCTCCTCTTTCCACCAATTCCTTTATCCCTGACAACTGGCATTCAAGCTACAGCACACAACTGAGAACACGGTCCCCTGGGAACTTTCGCCTCCGAGCAATCTTGTCCACCCAACTGTCTTTACAAAAGGGAAGGCTTCTACACCCAAGAGAATAGTTTAGGGAGTTGTTTTTTTTGTTTTGTTTTCTAAGATTTTATTTATTTGTAAGAGAAAGAGCATGTGAGTACGAGCAGGGAGAGGCAGAGGGAGAAGACGACTCCCTGCTGAGCCAGGAGCCAGATGTGGGGCTTGATCCCAAGACCTGGAGATCATGACCTGAGCTGAAGGCAGACACTTAACCATCTGAGCCACCCAGGCGCCCCTAGGGAGTTACTTTTAACCCTTAACCAAAGTCTCCATTTCTACCTGCTCTGCAGGTCTTGTTCACTTTAAAATATCCATCTATTGGGTGCCTGGGTGGCTCAATCGGTTAAGTGTCTGCCTTCTGCTCAGGTCATGATCCCAGGGTCCTGGGATCGAGCCCCACATTGGGCTCCCTGCTCAGCAGAGAACCTACTTCTCCCTCTCCTTCTGCTGTTCCCCCTGCTTATGCTGTGTCATAAAAAATCTTTAAAAAATTTATATATACACACACATATATATGTATATATAGCAGATATTACACAATAGGTGGCATTTCATTATACAAATAGTGTATTGTCCAATTCTTTTTTAAAGGAACCACAAGAAATTAGAGAAAATGAAGGAAGAAGTCACATCCATCAGCTCATGTGTCACCATCACCTTGCAGGTTTACCTCCAGACTTTGTTTATAGTCACACTGTCGTTAGTGACTAACATGGATTATAAGTGGCAGAGTCTATTTTCAGGAGCACTTTCCCAAATTCATTCTAAGCAGTGACTTGAACATTTATCAACGACTTGTATAAACAGTACTAACGACTGAGTCATTTCCCCCCCAGAACTGGACATAAAGGTGGTTTCTACTTTGCTATTGTTAAGTAAACCAGCAATGGGCAAGCGAATTGTGCAAAACTCTTCCGTACTTAAGATTTCCCAAGGCTGGACTCTCAGAAGGTGAATCAGGCGATGAAAGGACTTAAACTGATCAAGACGGCCATGGCAACACTGATGGCAACATTTCAGACAAGTTCAGAGAAGGCTACAACCAACAGCCTGGTACCCACCACCAGACTCAAACTGCATGGCGGGAATTCAAGAGCCGGAAGGAGAAGGTACATGGCAAACTCCATCGCCACCAGACCCGAAGCTGCCAACTCTTACCTCAAAAATCCCAGAAACGTCCTGGTGCAGCAAGCAGCATTTTACCACCTCCCCCCCTTCATTAGCACCTTCTCTAAGCTTTCATTAGCACCTGCAGCAGGATTTTAAAGGATCTGGGTTGGCTGCCTGCTTGTGATTGAAGTAGAGCGATCTCAGTTTTAATGAAGCCCTCCCTGCAAATAAACGGAAGACATGGGGGGGGGG
>NW_024424897.1:12690528-12714321 GCF_017311325.1 Ursus maritimus | reverse complement strand
GGGGGGGGGGCAGTATTCAACGAGGAAATTCGATCTGTAGGAATTGAAGATATTGCGGTTCAGCAAGTATCATGATATGTGCTTATGTCCAATTAATCTTTCAGAAAATACCACATGCCAAAAAAGATTATTCTAATTTTCACTGTTTTCTCCCCCTCCAGCAACGAGGGTTCATAATGGGTTGGTAAAATATAAGCACGTATGCGAAAGCAAGCCTCCCATTGCTACGATGCTGAAAGTGGAGATACGTAATCAGCAAGGACAATAAAAATTATGTTTCTCCCCTGACTACACTAGAAGATAAAGTATCGAAAAAAGCAAAAGCATAAATGAAGCTTTTTGTTTGGTCATCCTTTTGCAGAAGAAAATAAGTACTTAATGTGCAAGGCAATATCTTTTTATAGCTAAGGGACATGTTACTAGTACCCTGTGTCTTCTCGGCTGGAGAAATAGGATTAGTGGCCTAAGAGAGAAGAGCTTAAACTGATTAGTCCAGTAGGCAGTCCTGGGGCAAATGAGGAGAAAGGAAGAAACGGGTATGATCCAAGGATGGTCCAAGACTCAGACTGCCATTTACTCCAAGAGGGATTTTAACCTTCATTTTCAAAATGGGCTCCACACGACAGAGGTCAGACAGGTTGGCCGGAACACCATTGACGTCACAACCAAAGCCGTTTCAGAATGGCCGCTATGCATCGTGCATTCACTTAGGCAACCCAGGGTGTCTCTGAAGCTACTGTCATCAGGCATTGTGTATCCGGTGAGTGACACAGAACCCAGAGCCTCCCTGCAGGAAACAGAGCTAATCACTCTGCCTAATAAGAACTCTAAATGGGGAAGGGGGGGAGAATTCAGTTTCTCAACTGGGTTTGACGGGTTGGAAGTCACCTTCTGGATTGTCGTAGACCAACTTCATTTGGAGGAAAAGCAACACAAAAAAAACCACTATGAAATCCAGAGTTGTGTGCTAACGCAAGGACACAAATTTTAGTAAGAGGCAGTGCTCAGGCCTACAATGTAAGAACTCTTCCCATAAAACAGATGAAACACATTTTAAAGAACCTGACACCCGACACATGGAAATTGTTCAAGATGAAATACGGGACACGTTCATTGGTAATCCTCGCGAAGTAGCATGGAACCTCTCTCTCTGATGTTCTAACTCATGGCAATGGGAAAGCAAGGCATTAAAAAAAAAAAAAAAAGTCCCAGCAACCAAGGATGCCACAGGACTGATGGGAGATCCTAGCACTTGTTTCAAGATTCTGAAAACAGTCCACCAGGGCAGCCACAAAACTCAGAACAAGCCATGAACCAGACAGGACTTCAACTCTCCTTTATTTCCAAGTATTTTCCACACTGTTTCTAGAGGGGAATTCCTCGGTGCTTTCAGAACAAGTTAGAAGGGAAAGCAAACTCCCTTTCTGAATCAAATGATCCGATTATATCTGCTGTGTAAAGGACAGGACACCAGTCATAAAATTCAGCAGGGAGCCCGAACAGGAGGTTACCAAGAGCAATTATAAAAATTGAAATAAAGATTATGATCATAGTGAGCCATCAGAAATGGTTAAGCTTCACTGAAACGTGCAGAACGAGCCGCTTGTACTGTACTTAATGGAAAGGATTTCAAATGTTAAATCTAGGACTTATGCCTTTAACCAGGGGGCTTTATTAGTTTAATGCAATCCTATCTACCCAGATGTCTAACAGATTTCTCGAGAGCATGGCATAAAAACAAAACTATCTTCTCTGCAACCAGGTAAAGCCGGCTGACAATGAACAGTAATCTCTGACAAACTGAAATGTCTAACATTAAAAACAGATTACTGAAGATCCTAAGAATTTTTTTTTAAGACAGCATGCAGCGGAAGAGGGGCAGAGGGGTGGGGGGAGAGAATCCTCAGACTCCCCGCTGAGTGCAGAGCCCGAAATCATGACCTGAGCTGAAACCAAGAGTCGGACGCATTAACCCACTGAGCCACCCAGGTGCCCCCCTCTAACAATTATTTCTGAAGTATCAAGTGATTATTTTACCTCTAAAAATTTAAGAGCATTCCTCATGTACCATTCTTTACCATTTCCCTCCTTCCCAAACCCCTAAGACACCACAACTCAAAAAACAAAAACCCTTCAAAGTGCTCTTCTTTCCTGGCATTCTTTCCCTTCCACTTTCTCTCGAGCTGTCCACAGATCTTCCACCACTTTGGTAGAATTACCATTTCAACAAGCCCGTGGCAGACATGCCTGGGCCGTCTGCCTAATTCACGTCCGGCTCTGAGAATTCCATCTCATGCTCGGGAACAGGCCTCAGGAAGGTGCCGAGTTCCCCACCGAAAGAAACCATGGGAAGTAACTGGCAATAAAGGAAGCGAGGTGGTGTCAGTCCCCATAGCTTGCTCTGAGCTTTGCAGCCCTGGGTAAGGCACTTTCCAGAATCTTGAGATAGCTCCCAGAAGCTGGGGTCTCCCTTCAGGCCCCTAAGCTAGGTTCATTCCCCAGGCTCCTTCCAAATGGGCAGAACTCACTGGATCGTGGTGGGCACCTGACCATGCTGGCTCAAGTTCTCTCAGGAATTTCAACTAAAACCTGTCAGCATTTGGACTTGGGCACGTGTACACGCAGGACCTGCTGGGCCGTCAGAGAACCTGTAAGCAGGGACGTAGAGGAAGTCCAGTGTCCAACATAAAGAATGAAGCCAATCCAGGGAGGGAGGTGGAGGCCTCAGGCTGGGATGACGAGGCCTTGGCTCCTAGTTCTCAGACCCCTTGCAGCAGGGCAGCCCTTGCTCTCCTTGCCCCTCCGTGCGCCTCCTCAGGGAGGACCTGCTTTCTGGCATAAGCTGGTGTGAAGAGGCATTTTTTATTGGTAACCAAGACGACAGTCACGTTTAACTATTTAAAAACATGTAATAATTTATAACCCTGGAATAGCTCAGAAGACTTCTTTAGCAGAATATACTAAAACATAATGGTTTCTGATTTCAAAACATTTTATAGTTCCCCCAGCCCTTTCCAAGGCAAACACGCAGAAGAGAAATCTTAAGTATTAATAGAGTCACTCTCGTACGTGATGATCCATTAAAATCTGAGGATCTTCCATGCAGGGTTTTACTTTCAAATCTTCAAATTCAGAACATCTCAGGCTTAATATACACACCAAAGGAACGGAAGCTCCTTCAGGCTCCGAAGCAGGGGGCGGCTGACCTGGGCTGGAGTTCAGCTCCCAGTCACCCCCACCTCTGCCTGTCAGTTGGCAAGCAACCCTCCACAGCCTGAGGGGGAAATAAAATCAGAACCCAGCTGACACTCCGTAGTTTATCCTAGCCAGTAAATCTAGGATTCCAACAGTCCCTGCCTATTTAACCCCACGCCAGGTACCAGGCTCAGTACCATGCAGGGCTGAGTACAGGGGTGTTCGGGACAGACTGTCCACTCAGCTTCTTCCAAACATTTACACTTTAGTAAGAGTGAACGGATGCACAAACAATTACAACGCGCTCCCGTCTCTCATCAGGTGAGAAGAGAAAAGCATGATCTATTGTCGGAAGCAGTCAGCTCCACACGCTGGACAGGAGGGAAGAAACCAAAGCAGGCCTCGGCACTCTCCGAACTTCCTTAGGGATGCTCACTTAGCCACAGGGACTCTTCTGGGGACCGGCCCCCAACACAAACGTTCAGCCTTCCAACAGTAGAAAAGGACAATTTTAAATATTTTCACTTCATTTCCTTTTTCTGTGGTAGGAAGGAGGGAAAGAAATGGTCACTCCTGTAATCAACCACCCCCTCCCTCACCAAGGTCCAGGGACATGCACCTGCAGGAGCCCAGACGGGCTGGGCGGACCACTCCACGGGCCGCCCCTCCTGAGCCCACCCTTTCAGATCAGAGATGCACGCTGCCTCCTAGGGATTCAGGTTTTTCCCCCCCAGGACCACAATCTGTGAAAAGCCTGTTCTTTCTGACCGGGGCTGGAGGGGATACAACTGTTACCCCAAGTTCGTCCCCTCATCTGTAACCGGGCTGAGCTGTAAGCAGACTCCTGAAAGGCCACAGCTCCGAGGACAGCGGCCAGAGCTTTAGTTACAAGATCTCTTTTCACTGCCCATCACGTGCTCATCCTCTCCCTCTCCTTCCCCGACAGCCATCTCCTGGCTCCTAGGGTGGATTTTGTTTTTTAACCTCTGTAACTAAAGAACCCGATAGGGCCATGTGATAAAGGACCGGTGGCCTAAAAACCCGTAAGTTTCCAATTCCAGCAGCCACGGCTCACTTTTCATGTTTCACACACAGAAAGACGTGAACAAAGGCCCTAAAAATAAGAGACACGAGAGGCGGCCAAAGAGATACCTAACACTCAATCAGAGCCCCGCAAGTGAGGAGAGCATTAGCCATTTTTGGGAGCCAGTCCACCTGTTTTTCTGCTGGAGGAATAATTTCGTGTTTGCACACAGTCAGCAGCTTGGAGAAGGGACAGCAACACAGGAGCTGGACAACCGGGAGGCCCCGGAAAACCCTCTCTGCCCTGCCAACGTCCACCACAGGCAAACCCTCCATCGTCCAACTGTCAGCAAGGGAGGATTCATTTCTTCCACCCATCAGGCCGGGAGAAAAAGTAAAAGCAGAGAACACAAAGGCTGTGACAGTTATTTGCAAACCTCTATAGAGCCCTGGACTCTCAGACAGGTTTTGGGGGCAGAGTTTCACGTAATTACTGGTTTTCTCCCCACCACCCCCAGGAGTCCACCACGCTGCCAAATGCAGATGTATTTTCGGCCTCACGGGAGCACAGCAGAAACGCAGCCACTGCAGAATTTTCACTTTTTAAAACTAAAAGTCTAAAAGGAAAAATTGTATTGTCACACTTTCAAGGGCAGGTAAAAGTAAGGTACTTGCTCGATACCTGCGACCAGACGCAGGACGCAACTTATTAGGGGATCGTCCGCTAGAAAGTACAGGGGACTCTCAAATCACATGCAGGAAGAGGGTCAGCTTCTGTCCACTTGAAGCGCGCTCCTTAGGGGAGGCAACCTCAGCTTTTCACGTTTTGTTCGGTATCCGGTATAATTTGAACAGCTTTGTAAGGAAATTACCAAAGCTCCTAAAGTTACATTACCTGGGAGAAAGGCTTTATGAATATGCCCAACCCTAGATACGTGCTCAGTTAAATGCTACATTCAAAACCTATTTTGGGGGCGCCTGGGTGGCACAGCGGTTAAGCGTCTGCCTTCGGCTCAGGGCGTGATCCCGGCGTTATGGGATCGAGCCCCACATCAGGCTCCTCTGCTGGGAGCCTGCTTCTTCCTCTCCCACTCCCCCTGCTTGTGTTCCCTCTCTCGCTGGCTGTCTCTATCTCTGTCAAATAAATAAAATCTTTAAAAAAATAAATAAAAACCTATTTTGGAGACCTATAATTTTTCACTGAACAATTTCGTTGCTTTTCAACTAAGCTGCTGACTAAAGCAGAGAGTAGTTTTACAACTCCATTTTACCTGTGGATGATTCATTTGTTGGACTATCCTAACTTCAGGCTGCCTACCCGCCGCTCTGTGGTCCAACCTGCTCCAGGATCATGTGCCAACTGCCTGCTGTTTCAGGCTAAAGGTATGTAAGCGGATTTTAATGTGAATGGAAACAAAACAGGACAGCGATGTGGAATGCCCTGAATGCATTTCTGCACGATAATCATAAATTGGGGGTTATGTGTTGTTTTGGACAATTGGTACCGCAACTTCAATTTATTAAGTATGAACTTTAATGTGATTTTCCCAGACTCTTATTAGTGTTATCCTGATAACACTAAATCATTTGCCTTCTTCACTGCATTGAAGTCTGCCCTGACTGTGCAAAAGCAAGAGCGGGAAGACCAGAGCCTTGGCATGAACCATGGTGGCCGCACCATATTGTGCTAACAGGCACTAGTTCATCCCACCATGAAATCCATTTTCTTTTTTTAATGCCAGTTTCATGTTTAAGAGTGTTTCGAAGCATTAAAAGAGTCTATGTTGCTATTCTAATCTGACCTATAAAGCACTTTGGTTGCACTGAGGGTGACCGTTGTCATGTCTGCTCTTTCCACGGGATGCCATTTTTACTTGAAAGAACAGCTACCAAACCACGGTTATTCAGACTTGGGTATTTGGCAGAGACTTTCTTGAAAATGAAGTGAACCTGTCACTTCATAGAAAATAGCTGAGTTTTTATTGGCAATGATAAAAGTCAAGCTTTCAAGTGAAGAAAAAGATTGAGAAAATCTGTATCTTGCATGAGCTTGACAGCTTCCTGATAAAGGTGTTTATGAGACTGATGGTGATCTTAATTTTTTTTTTGATGTTCCATAACGAAATGTGCAAACACTTAGAAGACCTGCAGGACTAAATAGTATTTTCCAAAGAATAAGCCTTTAAAAGAGCGATTCAATATTTGAGACCAATGGACACAGATATGGTCTCATCTTTTCCATTAACCTTTAAGAAACTCCCTTGCCAACTATCACTATTAAAGAATGTCTCCAAGTATTTGAAAAGCATATTAAAATACTCTTCCTTTTTCCGATTACATACATTAGACCTAGAATTTGGCCAAACCAACATCAACATATCGCAACAGATTGAAAAGAGCACAAGAGTCCAATGGCATTTCATTAAGTCGCATCACAGAAATTTCCGGTATGTGAAACACCACTCTGTTTCGGAAAATGTAATCCCTTTTTCATAGAATTATGTGATTGGTGTTAACATGTAGGGGGTTTGTTATTTCAAATTAGTTTTTAACTTTGATGTTTTTAATTTCTAATATGGTAAATATTGGTACATAAAAATCCATACAAACAAAAGGTCTTTGGAGTCCCCAACTTTTTTTTTTTTTTTTTTTTTTTTTTTTTTTTTTTAAGGGGCCCTGAAACCTTAAAGTTTAAGAACCACATGGCCCCACATATAAGCGATGAATCACAAATTCTACACCTGTAATTATATTACACGGTATGTTATCTGGAATTTAAAAACCTGGGGGGGGGGGAACCTACATGCCCCCTTGTACAGCAATATGCATATAGTTAACGCTACTGAACTATATATTTAAAAATTGTTAATTCTATGTGTTTCTAACCACAGTACAAAGTTAAATGAGAAGAACCACAGGCATAATATAATTTATATTTAAAAATTCAAAATGTCCTTGATGTTTGCAAATAAAAGTGATTTCTGGTATTTTAGGACACATACTATTTCTAATAAGCTTGGCTTTTCCAATATACCTTGTTATCTCTTAGGGTCTGTACTTAATACTAAAACCAATCCAATATCTTTTACTGGCATTTAATTATCAACTCAAAATTCTGTCACTGAGTACCTTCTAGATGGTGCTAGAAATTCAGCAACTCTGACCTCATGGAACTTACATCCCAGTGGCATTCATCCACCTCCCTACTTCTGCATTCATTCAATAAAATTAAATAACCTAAATAACCATCTGTTATATGCCAGGCACTATACTTGGCCACTGCCTCAGAATCAAAATGTTAATATACCTAATTGCACTTATCAGGGCTATGAATTCCTTTCTCCAGTATTTCCAATTTTTGCTCATTTCCAAATTTCTTTGGAATTGAGAGCTTTCTTCATCCTACATTTGAAGGCTAGTGCTCTGTTCATTTTTCCTGTCCACAATTTCATGAAAAAAATACACTTCATGGTAAGAGGTCTGTCAATAATCAGGACTATGGTACACTCAGCCACCACTCTGACACTTTCCTTCCCCCACCCCCTCCATGAGAAAGAAGTGGTCTCTTGCCCAGGAGCTCAGGGAAAGCCAGCCTCTTAATACTGGAAGTGGGGGGCCTAGAGTCCACCAGTCAAGGCTAAAAGAAATGGAGGCTGCCCCATTAGTAGAATGAGCCCAAACTGTCTGGATCTCCTTATAAAACCAACCAGGCAAGTGAAGGCATATATAAACACTACTCTGAAAGTCATTTACGCAAGATTCCAGAGGAAACTGAAAGATAATTGTCCATTAGTTACACAGGCTGAACATAAAATGAGTGCTTTAGAAATTCAACTTCCTAACAAGGGTTTTTAATTCAATCACAACTTTAAAAAAAAGAATCAGCAGCATCATGTATAATAAAAAACTAGCTAGAAACTGGCACTGGAGGAAAGAATGGCCACGCAGCAACAAAGCTCAAGCCTGAATCTGAATAATTTTGCTACTTCCAAAGCAAGACAGGGTATGGAAGCTCCAAAGAAAATCCAGCTATGGAGGATGAAAAAACAGGCATGTAGTTTTACAAGATACAGGAAGCAAATTTAAAGGTGGTCATCTTTTATTCTGGCGTATTATGTGAAAGACTTGATTAGACCTCAGCACGGTTATCCATTCCTTTGGTAAAGATTGGACTACAAAGCACTAGGTAAGATACAAAGAACAAGCATCACTTTCGTTAACAGGACTTGTCGATACAGTGGAAAACAGTGCGACTCGAGTCAGCTGGACTGGATTCAAACCCCAGTTCTAGCCGTCATGAGACTATTGATTTTGAAACGAAGCCCAAGGTCACCCAGTTCAGCCTCATGAATCACACACCAAGCTCCTCTTCCATCACACCTTATCTCGGCGAATGGCACCACCATCCATCCTGTTGGGCAAACTCAGAGCCCAGGGGTTACCCTGACACTCCCTCCCCTCTGCTCCGCCCCCCCCCCTTTCCATAGATCTCATCTTCCACTAAGTTGCCCATTTCTCAAGTATGGCCTCTTATTTCTACCTTCCTGTGTCCTAATCACCATCATTCCTCAGCAGGATTGCTTTAGTAGCTTTGTAAGCTGTCAACGCACATTTGACTCTGCTCTCCCTCCAACCTGGTCTATGCACAACGGGCTCAGTGACCGTCCAAAAATGATCATCTCAAAACCGCCTTCCCCCACCCCACCACCCCCTAGCTTTTAATAGCTTTCCATGAAAACAAACAGAAACTTTCATAGAAAGGCAGCTAACCATTCTGTGATCGCAAAAAGGAGCAGCAGGACCCCCAGAATGCATAAGGGGGAGAAACAAAGTGATGTGGAAAAAATTAAGCATGGCAGAGAAGAAATATAAAAAATATCAAGAGGCCCCCTGTATATTCTCAGTTACTGAAGAAGCTTCAGTCTATATGCATCATACAGCCAGTGTTCAGTATGGTAAACACTCCTTTTCCCCCTCCTCTAGTTTTAGAAATTAAGAGTACAAAGAACCACCATTCATATCCCTAACATCCAAAATTATCTACTTTTAACGTCTAGTCATATTTGCATCCTTTTTTGAAAAATGAAGTATTTTAAAGATTTTATGCAATGAAGAATAGAAAGACAAATGCGAAACTAAATCAACGCAGACATCTACAAAAATATCATTAGCATCAGGCAAAAGTCATTCTAGGCATCTTTGTACATACGCGGATGGTGGGACTGATGCAGGCATCAGCATGCTAACGCTTCCTCTCATTTTTCTTCTGCCTAGAGATTTTTCTTCAGTTAATTTTTTTTTTTTTTTTACAGTATCCAGGCTTATCACTTTCACATTCTGTCCTGCTCCCATAATTCCCTGAGTCACTTGGCATTAGTTCTACTTACACTTTGAGTAGTTCATATGCTCACCCTGCATCCCACATTATCTCCATTTCTGAGATAGTTTTGATTTAGCATTTAATGGATGGATCTCAGCAGTCCTCAAAAACAGGACCACATCTGATTTGGTCACTGTTGTACCCTTAAGTGTCTGTGTATAGTAATTGCTCTGAAACATTCACTGACCAGTGGAATTTAACTGCAGAACAATATGAAAAACGGTTTAATCTCTTAAACCACATATATTGTATCTGCAGCCCACAGAAAGTAATCCAACATCTTGAATTCCTTGTACAAGAGCTGTAAGAAAGTAATTCACTAGAAATCACAATCTTACAAGATGCCTTGTTTGAGACTTTTCTTAGTAAGTTGCAGTAACCTGCAAGGTGGCTTAACGATATATAAATGCTTAGGGCAAAATGCCAGAATGATGTTTACTCACCTAAAGGGCAAACCAACTTTATTCAGGTCAAGTTCAATTTCAGATTCCAAGTTGCTGTCACACTGTGCTAGGATCATACTGGCACAGTCAAGTATCTAGTTAATTATTTGTGACTGATTACCATTTATAACTCATCTCATCAGAACAGTTCCTAACTTGACTACTTTTCATAAATTCAAATCTGTAAGATTCTTTGTAAAGTGCTTTTACCCTTCAGCAAACTTCAAGTTGAGACTTTCAGAATTAACAAGTCCTCACAAAGCAAGAATCACAACAAACAATACGCCTCACTGAATTTGTACCTTTAACAGGATAGGTCCTATAAAAGATTTTAAGCATTTTCAAATTACTTACTACCCAGCAAATTTGCACCTTAGAGATTAAGTGCAAATTTCTGAAATGTGACAATGAGGTACCAGAATGAAAGGAAAGGTGAAGGGCTTACTTAATATTTACAATCTGCTGTCACCAAGCCCTATTATAGTGAAAGAAATGGCAAGGCTTGCCATATCCCAAAGCTCCTGTATCAAAGAGTAGGAAGCCAGCAGCCTTCTAAACAGCCCTTTATAATTGCCCCACCCCCCCAAAAAAGAAAAAAGATTCAGCAGGGCATTATAAGAGTTTTAATGCTTCCCAAAGAGTAAAGAATTACAAAAAAATCCATGCAAGTGACTTTTCAGATCTCTAATACAAGGTCCATCCTTCCTATAGGCAAAAGAATATAAGGACTCAACTGCCCTACCCTCCTAATTCCCACATAAGCAGCCTGGGACTTCCCTGACTTCTGGCACTGGCCCTTTAAACAGGAACTCACGGTTGGCTGAGCCCTAGAGGGCTGCAACTGTCTCTCCCACCTTCCCCATTGCTCAAGTAGTTTAGAATTTTTGCTTCTGGCCTAACAGCACTAACAGTGGCTAACAGTGGCTCTCCCGGTGGATAATATAAATGACTTCTAAATAAAGATTTGAGATGCCCAAATTCAGATAGGTTTTGCTTGCTCAAAACAAACAGCACCCAACTTGACACTTTTCTTTGTTCTCCACTAAACGGTTTAAATAACCTAATGTCTTTGCTCTAACGTCCCTCCACCCCCACCCTCCAGAACCTAGTTTTGCTCCCTCATCTTAAAAAAGCTAAGAAGCCATGGGGACACTCAGGCCGAATTTATATTTTGGAACAATGTCAGTGTTTGCAGAGCGAAGCACCAAGCCTCTGCCGACCTGTTCCAGAGCTTGTGGGACATTCACAACCTAAACCCACCCGTGGCCTTGTTCTGACAAACTAAAAACATCTGCCAGCACGGATACCGGGATTCCCCAGGCCCCTGCCGAAGGCCAATTCACCCACTCCAAAGCAGTTTCCCGGAGGCCTTGGTAATTGTTTTCCATTACTGAGATTACCTTCAAGCAAAAATCCATTGCTTTTGCCTAAGCCACTGTCTGGCAAACATTTTATGGTGTATAGCTTGTTTGTAAGGCTTAAATTTTTTTTTTTTTTATCTGTTCCCAAAGAGTTTAATGCAGTACATAAACAAGATGAAGGTATGTTTAACACAGAACTAATCCACACTACTTTAACCCCAAAGCGGTCCTTAGAGTTAAGCCTGGAATCAATAAAATGCACAAATGTTAAGGCTTATACTTTTAGCTCACGCAGTAAGTTATAATTCAGAACTTTCCCTTTCACCTCCATTATATAATTTTATAAAAATCATTTGAAAATCTGATCAAGCATGCATATCCTAATTGGCAGATTCCAAGATGAGCTCAAAGTATTAGGTTGTTTTGTTGCTGGAGGCAGGGGAGGAGGAGGGAAGAGAGACTTCCTAGTTTGAGGACCTGAGTTGACATCAGGCTATTTCCATAAAACATTTTTGTCCTTTTTGGTGGCCTTCAGAGGCAAGCTGCCACTCTTTGCTTGGCAACTGGAAGAAATCAGATAGGGTTTGGGGTTAATGCAGCAAAAGGAAACAGCTTCTATTTAAAGGTCTTCGGGGGAGAGAGAAGGGAGTCAAGGAAAAACAAGATTCTGGAGTTTACAGTTCTTTAAATGTACTCCAGAACAGCTGTTCTAAGTTCCCCTCAAGTAGTAATGACAAAACAATATTAGGTAGCTAAAATGAAGAGAATAGAAATAGAACTTCCTTTACAAGAATGATTTTTCAGTAACTCTAGGAAAATGGTAGAAGTAATGTTAAACTTTCTTAGCATAAGCTAAAATTAAGTCAGCTTCAAAGTGGTTAAAAAAAAAAGTCATCCTTGAGTTAATGAGAGGGATCTTAGGCCAGTGGAAGCCTAAGAAATTCGAGTTTTCCAAGAGAATCTGCATTCCTTTTGAGCCTGTTTTCAGAAGGCTTAATTTTAAAAGAACGGTTTAAATATGAAGACAAACAAATAGCAGGACTACACTGAGGCCCTGATGAGGAAGTACATACTGGAAACTGTATAACACTCTGGAAGGTTCTAACTCCAGACCTCAAGTGTTACAAGTCCGCTTCAAAACCCAGCCACCCCCAACCCTCCTTCAGTCGATCCTGTGACAGCAACTGTTTAAAGTCTGTACCTAGTCCCTTCCTCTTAGCAGACTCTCTCAATGATCTACCCCACAACCTACCTCCTTCCCCAACACACACCCACACACTCTTCAGTAAATATGTCAGGAATGCCAACACGACAGATCAAAGCCTCTTTAGCTCTGCAGCAGTTAGCATGTTATAAAGATAAACTAAAACAGGACAAGTGAGCCTAGGATGGTGGCATTGTCCTATTACCTTGAGGTCAGGCAACATGTCCACACGGAGCAATATACCGGCCTGGGGAATTTTGTTGCGTCTACAACAAACTACTCATCACGAATAGATTTTGTCCGTGTCTGAGAGTCAGCTGTAGGAAACCTCTGCCAAGAAGAGCCAATTAAAATTGCAAAAACATCTTATTTGTCGGTTAGAGTCCATTCC
Organism: Ursus maritimus; assembly: GCF_017311325.1. Lineage (NCBI taxonomy): Eukaryota > Metazoa > Chordata > Mammalia > Carnivora > Ursidae > Ursus > Ursus maritimus. The sequence goes on along the minus strand of NW_024424897.1, from coordinate 12,701,324 downwards.
ACAAAGTGTTCCCCCCTCCCCTCTTCCCTCTGTAACCTCCCACAATGCTGTCACAGCCCGGATACAGCTGCAGAATCTTTGTTCATTTATATTTTAAAATTTTCGTCTATTAACACAGCTTTGAATAACCCCCAAACCCCATATGCTTCAAAGGAGCGTATGGGGGGAGGGAGGTGGGCAGGGAATGTTGCGTGGTCCTTGGCATACCAAATTCGCTTAGTGAGCAGCTGCATAATGAAAACCACCCTAGAAGTCAGGAAAGCCAAGACAGGGAAAAGTCTACACCTAGCAGGTGTTCCCGGTGCCAGTCTTCGCTCATCATCTCCTCTCCACAATTCAGTAGAGCAACATTAGGTGCTTCTGCTAAGATGCAGAGCACGGTTCGCAGCCAAAGGGGGGTTTTTGCACAGTAAGTCAAAACAGCCCGTTCTGAAAATTGGACTGAAGTCTTCCATTTAGAGCCAGACAGAAATGCAAAGGGACAAGTTTGGTCAGGGACCAAAGAAAGCCAATGTTTTCTGGTGACTGGAACAGAGACTCGGCAGCCTCAGAATGGTGCCGACTCTGAAAGCTCCCTGAACAGAAGAAGTGTGAGGCCAGGTCAAAAACAATACCGAAGGGGATCTGGGATTTTCCAAATGCCTGAGGAAGAACTGGATGCCCTGGGTGGAAGAATTTCAGTGAATATAACCCAAGAACAAGTCAGCTGCCAAAATTAGGAGTTTAAGAAAAAAATATTCCAGGTTAAAAAAACAAAAATACCTATGCTGTGTATGTGTTTCAGGAGAATTAAATTTGCTTCAGGATTCATGGAAAAGCACAAAAATGATCATGGGCTAAAGCTTCAGCATTCAAGATTTCTTCAAGAATTCCACCAAATCAAGCTCTTAATGCTCAAAAGTCAAAAGGCCAATGCCCACTTTTCTGGTCTTCCCTTAAAAAGCACAGAGGCCGATTTAAAGAGGTTAGGTTTCATTATCAGTTCAACCAGGCTTATAGCTTTGGTCCACCTCACACCACTGCTCTCTGAACTTGGGCAAGCTGATTACCTCATGCAGACTTGGTTTCCTAGTTTGTAAAGTGGAAGAAAATCTTAAAATGAGATGAGCATGAGAGTGAACTTAGCTTTAGGGGTCAGCTGACCATTTATATTCCTTTCTTCATCCTCCCAACAGCTCAACATCCTTTCTAAGCCCTCAGATATCTCAGGGTCCCCTTTGGGCCTTCCTATCCACCCTTTCCCAAGATTTTCTAGTTTAATTCTGTAAGGAAGTGGGAACACACGCTCTACAGACTTACAAGTAAAGGAGACCTATCAGCAGAGTCAGTCCTGAAAGGGCACAAAGTGCTGAAAGCTCTGGTTCCATACAAGGATCCATCTGGGATCTCACATTTTCCCAGAACAGGCAACATACAAAGCACAGATCAGAGCTTAAACAGGAGCACTAGACAACACTCAGACTTCAGAGCAGAGCTGCCGAGCTCGGACACACAGCCTTCCGCAGGAATGGGAAATGCACGATGGAGATCACGCGGACCTGAGACCTTGGCCTGCCTCAGGACAGACAGCACCCCACACTGTAGGCTCTACTTCTAGGTCAAGGGAAAGCCAGTGGAGCTGCTCTCTCAACTCTCCTGGGTGCAGGGTCCTTCCTACTGCAGACGGAAAGAGGGGCGGGTGAGAAACAACAGGACAGTTATTTCGGAGGAGGAGGAGGAAAGGAGCAAATAAACCTGTAAAGGGTAAATAACCATAATATACGAATAGTAAAAGGTTAGTAGTATAGTACATAAAGAATTCTTTAAAAATAGGGAAAAGTAAGCTAAAAGGAAAGGAGGTTTAAAAAAAAAAAAAAAAAAACGCAGAGGCTGATCAGTTGCCAAATCCTAAAAGAATGCAAAAGGCCGATTTTGGTTTGCACTACAGGGTTTTTCCTCTGGAAACGTCCTCTCTCCTCTGTGTTCTGTGGCCTAGATGTCTTCTATTCATCCTTAAGTCCTGGCTTAACTATGTCCCACAGAAGGCTTCTATCTCTTGTGGGCTGGGTCCGGCTTCTCATTTGATAGTTCCTATCCATTTTATTATAATTGGATAATGGACCCTTTCACTTGACCATAAGCACACACATCCATCTTGATATAATGTCACACACACACGGGTTTGGCACTCAGATACTCAAATTCATTCAACAAATATCAAGCACTCCCTAGGTTTCAGGCATTATTAATGCAAGTGGGAAAACTTTAAAATCACTAGTAATAAGATAGATGCATTAGAACGATGACAAACCATTGCTGGGCTTAATAGGCAATTTGTTTTTAATGATAATACATGGTGTCTGGAAGATAAGATGAAATGAGTGCTTGGTTGAAAGGAGATTTAATAACGCTTTGAAGGTAATGTAACGATATGGATCAAGAACCTTAAAGTTCATACCATGTAGCCTAATCATCTCACTTCTAGGAGGCTACCCTAATTATCTATAAAGAAAACTGATACACAGATATTCACTGTCTTGCCTACATTAGTGAGAAGCAAAATAATGTCACTGTCCAAAGAAAATGGTAGAAGTTATCTTATAAAATGGATTATACACATTGTGTTTTCAAAGAATATTAACGATGAGGAGAAATTACTTTTTAAAATTGTAGTAACAATCTACAATTCACCATATTAACCATTTCTAAGTGTATAGTGCTGAGGCATTAAGTGAATTCACATTGTTCCACAGCCGCCACCACCAGCCACCTCCAGGATACTTTCATCTTCCCAAACTGAAGTTACCCACGGAACCCTAACTCACCATTACCCCCCTGCCCCAGCTCCTGGAAACCACTACTTTCTGCTTCTGTAAAGGCAACTACTCTAGCATCTCGTAAGTGAAATCCTTTGGTTACTAGTTTATTTCACGCAGCATCAGGTCTTCAAGGTTCATCCATGTTGGAGCGTGTCTGAATTTCCTTTTTAAGGCTGACTATTCCGTTTTATTGTGTATACCATTTTTGTTTGTCCATTATTAATGGTCAGGGGGCTTCAACCTTTTGGCTATCAGGAATAATGCTGCTATACATGTCCCTATGAATCTGTTCAAGTCTCCTTCAGTTATTTGAGGTATATAGTTCCAGAAATTGCTGGATTGTAGGGTACTTCTAGGTTTGATTTTTCTGAGGAACTGTCATACTGTTTTCCACAGTAGATGCACCACTTACAGTCCCACCAGTGACACGCAAGAGTTCCAATTTCTCCACATCCACACCAACACTTGTTACCCTGTTTTCTTGATAACTGCCATCCTGATGGAAGTGGCATCTCACTGTGGTCTTGTTCATCACTGATCATTACAGACATGTAAGACATCTTTTCACATGCTTAATGGCCATTGTATATCTTCTATGCTTCTGTTTATTCAAGGCCTTTGCTCACTTTCTAATTGGTTGTCACAATGTCTCTCAAATATTTTAAAGAGCACACTTGCAGGGGGGTGGGGACAGCAGCAGACTCCTGCTGAGCATGGAGCCAGAGCCCAACTCTGGCCCTGGTGATCGATCCCACAATCCATGAGATCACAACCTGAACCAAAACCAAGAATCAGCCAGTTACCAACTGAGCCACCCAGGTGCCCATGTCACAATGTATTAAGTGACAAAAGTATCATCTAAAGATGTATATGATTCTTAGCATACCGGAAAAAAATGTATACATTAGAAGGCAATTTAACAAAAGATTAAGATTACTTCTTGATAGGAAGATTGCAACTTCATTTCTTTATACTTTATTTGCAACACATCCAACAATTGGAGGGAAGGACAGGTTTAAAAATCTGAATCCAACCACGAAGTCAAGGAGTCAATTAAGAGCAGCACCTTAAAAAGTTTCTGAAAGTAGCCTCCAGGAGAAAGACTCCACCTCCTTGTGCTTGTCTTGCCAGGGCTTGGAACAGGTGCACTCAAGGAGCCACACATCCCCTGGGGGTTGCTGACAAGAATCGCCTGCATGGATAGGACTCAACCCCCTTCGTTCCCTCCATTTACATCCTCCAGACTCCTCCTCAGCCTCCAAACAAGTACAATGCACAGAACTTGGAAAGCAGTTCAAACAAGACAAAACCTATCAACAGAATTATATAAAACTAGGGGCTCCTGGGTGGCTCAGTAGGTTAGCCATCTGCCTTCGCTCAGGTCGTGATCCCAGGGTCCTGGAATCCAGCCCAGGGTCAGGTGCCCCACTCAGCAGGGAGCCCGCATCTCCCTCTCCTGCTCCCCCTGCTTGTGCTCTCACAGGCTCTCACTCCCATGAATAAGTAAAATATTTAAAAAAAAAAAAAAAAGGTTATATAAAATTACACTGCCATGCAAATAACAGGTCTTGAAACGTTAACAGATCCTTCTCATAGGGTCCCATTTATTCAGACTAGACCACTTTATCCTTGATCATCAGAACAGCTTGATGATTCATGCTACAACAGCAACACAGGTTAAAAAAAAAAAAAACTAAGTGCTTTGAGGAATATGAAGCTTTTCAGCATTTAGGGGAATACACTCCCATTAATAATCACTCGTATTAGTTATGCTTTGTCAGACTATTAGGCAAACTTATTTTACCATTATCTGTAATACAGACTTCACTAGGAGACTCCCTGCCTCCATGCTGGTTTCTCTTGGAGAGCTATGTCCACGCACAGCACATGGACAGAGGTGCTGCTCAGGTAGGGCTGAAGGAAAATCCGAGGTCTTCATTTTACCTCAACAAAGACTTAATGGATAGAACCAGACTATCACAAAAAGATCCCTTAAAAATACCAGAACCAGTTTGACTTCAGGAAATGGAAGCATGCATCTAGCTAGGTTGACAGTCCTCAACGCTGGTGTCCCCCTCCCCCCAACCCTCTCTCCAAACTGCACAATCCCCCACCACCACCAAACCCTACATGAGAAGCTAGGAAAGTGGATGCTGTGGGTGTTGCCAGAATTCCCATGGTCTATTCCAACAGGCAGTACTTTTATACATCCTGTCGTGAATGGGGCAAAAACATTTTCTTCTGCTCTAGTCACTAGATTCAAAAGGAAAATACTGATCAAGTCTTCAAAAGGAAAGAAAAGCCATAAAAATAAGTGCTTTAACAAGGCAAACACTGTACTTCACATGGTCTTTAAGACCATTTTAAGGCTGTAGCAATGCATTTTACCACTAAGGTTATATTCTAATAATATAGTTGTCACCAGTTTCCTTCACAGAAATAAATACAGATGTAGCAGGGACTAGAGCACCCAAATGTTCCCATTCTTCTCAGTAACTTCGGATCATTCCCCTGCCCCGACTGGAAGGTCCTATTGCTCTGGCCAAAGAACACTGAGCAGGGTGTCCTTTGTGAGCTGAAACGAAGAAGAGCCCGTGTGGGCGGATACTCTGGTCTCTTCTTCCATTGCTTCTGAAGGAGGCAGCCTCTGGTCCCAGATGCTGACCTCCTCCAAGACCATGTGGACAAGAGTCCCCTCTCGGACTCACAGTGGACATGTATGGCAAGGAGGAAGCAAACCTCTTGTGTTAAGCCACCACCGTGACTGGGGGATGAATGTGTCTCAATGGCATGGAACTGCCAATCCCAACTAGTACAATGAAAGTGCAACAGTATTACATGCAGAACATGGTACCAACCACAAAGGAGTCTCCAGAGGCTAAAGGGGAGGGGGGGGGATGCAAGGCAGAAGCTTGGGGTATGGCCTTTCCACCTGAAAGACCAAGACCAGGTTCTTCGAATTCACATCGAAGACCATCACACACCCAACCCTTCCTTTCCTGATAACATGAGTCCAAGAACCAGGGAGCTTAGATCCTAAATTATTTGACACTCCATTTCTACAAATTTCTCCAGAAACACCCGCTAAAACTTATCTTCAAGGCAGTCTGCAGCAGCAGCATCCTAGACATGCCCCCTTGTTCACTTATGGAATTGCTCCAGGGTTAAAAATATGGAGTACTAACAGACAGAATTCTTAGGAAGAGAGAATAAACAGTCTAGGAGTAGACAGAGTGAAAGCATGTGCCTTCTTCATTCCTACCAGGATTCCCAGAGCCTGAATCCATTAATCCTACTGCCACCAGCCTCATCCACAGACAGCTGTCCAAAATCCTTTTTGCTGTTGCTGTTTTAAAGTCCATCTTATAATCTAGTTCATTCTTGAGCACATGACCCTCCAAATACCTCTTCCTGAGATCATGCTGAGGCCCTCTTAACGAAACACTTGAAAATGAAGTCTCTAATAGAATATCATAGCTTAAAATCTCTCCAACACTGACAAATGCTTGCTTGCCTACTGATCCCGTTTTATCTGATCGGATGAATAGATATTACAGCTGTAGAAAAAAAAAAAAAGTCCATTTATGGATATCTACAAATGTCCTGGCTGCGTAAAGGCAGAGGGGCTGTGACTGGGGTATGTACCTCCCTTGATTAGCTGAGAACAGCTTATTTCAGCTGTTTCCTTCTGTATTAATACCCAAGAGAGAAGCAGAGAGGAGGAGTCAAGACGAGCTTGGTAAAGACGGAGTATTGAATGCCTAAAAATGTTTAAAGAATTCCATTTGCTGAGGGTTCTAAGGAATGAAAGGATAACATTTTCAGCCTGGTTGTTTGTAAGACATGGACCTTGCCAGGGAGCCATACCCTCAAAGACAATTCATGGAAAAACAGTACTGTGGGTAAATAGGATGTGTGTAGCTGAACCAACCTCAGTAACTATCCAGGGAATTACTGCTCAGAGAGTTGTCCCCATGTCCTTTACTCTTCAACCCGTGACAATAAAGCTCCACCCCCGACATCCCATCCACACAGCTCCCATCTGTAAATTTCACCCTGCCTACACCAACGGATCCCCTTCTTCCCTTGGCTTTCCTATACCAGAGCCCCTGGTTTTCTTCCTGCCTCACTGACTGCCCCTTCCCCTCTCTGGCACACTCATTCTCATCTACACAGCCAGTGGATGTCAGGGTTCTGCTGTGCTGACTGCATTGGCCCTCCCTCCCAGGCACACTAATCCTTGCCACGTCATTCAATCCTACCTTTAAGCAGATGACTCACACTTGCTCACCAGCTCTGGCCACCCCTCTCAGCTTCAGTGCCTGAATCCAGAGGACTTCCTGACATTCACCTTCAGCCCTTTTGGAGACCTCTAAGACACCTATTTCAACAGGTTCAAAAATCCTGTGCTTTTCCCCCCAAGCCTGGTCTTCTCGCTTGCTACACAATACTGAGAGACACCTTCACTCTTCTGATCTTTGACACCTGTCCATCCCCTTCTACTGCCAATTCATCACCATGTCCAGCTGATTTCACCTACGTAGACCCTGGATTTGTAAACCTCTACCACCTCTCCAGTTGTAGGAAATCTCTTACCAGAATGAGGACCGGCCTCCCATTGGGCTGCCCCATCCACTCTTGCCCACTTCTAGTTAGTTCTCTATATGATAGGTGTGATCCTTTCCAAAGAAATTCTGACCAGGCTACCTTCTTCCTTAAAGCTCTGTGAAAGATCCTCATGGGGCCTAGGCCAAAAGAATGGGTTAAAGATTTCTATTCAAGACCCACAAGATGGCCCCTGCCAACCTCTCCAACTTTTTGTCACTCTGCACCCTCACTCAGAACACTCCAGAGGGTGGGGCGGGTGGGCAAAATAGGTGAAGAGTACTAAGAGTACAAACTTCGAGGTTTAAGTCTCGGGGATGAGCCTGGCTAGCTCAGTCCGTACAGCAGGAGACTCTCAAGTCTTGGGGGTGAAAAGTACAGCACAGGAAATAAAGTCACTATTGTAATAAGGTTGTATGGGGACAGATGAGGAGTACACTTACCATAGCATTACATCACGTACAGAATTGTCAATTCACTATATTGTACACCTGAAACTAACTTTGTATGTCAACTATACCTCAATTTAAAAAAAGGATTCACCAACTAAACCCATAAAGTAAGTGGAGGTTAGAAAACAGCATCAATGTTCCCTTTACTGATCATTCGAGTCATTTTCATGAAACATAATTAGTACTTTGGCTTCATAAGGTTTTTTCTTGGAATTGCCATAGCTATGCAGCTATGGTCATGACTCGTGACTGCTCTAACAAAAAGAGTGCATTACTGCCGATATGCAATATTAAATGCTTGTTTTATGATTTTACAGTCATAACTAAAAGATTAACACAGATTGTTAGATTTGCTTTAAAAACTCCAGTAACTGAGGGCTGCTTCGGGTTTCCAGAACACAGTGCTCCCTTCCTTGTACATGCTGGTTGCTTTGCCCAGAAAGCCCTTCCCTTTCTCTCAACTCCTTTTCATCCTTAAAAGCTCATTCCTTAGGTGAGATTTTCCTGACCCCTCAGCCCAAGTTAGGCCCTCTTTTATCCACTGGCAGAGTTCTTACGCCTTTCCTTTATAATTCCATAAGCAGTCTATAGTCATTTGTCCATGTGACTATTCGATTAGTGGCTGGGTCCATTACTAGAGGGATTACAGCAGAGATGGTCTCACTTTATACCTTATTTATATCTCCAGCATTAGACACTGTGCCTGGCAGATAAAGCCATGTTATATATATACACACATATGTATCTGTATCTATATCTATATAGATATCTCCATTGACTAGATCATAACCTAAAATTTTTTTAACCTCACTTTGTGAAATTCTCCTGCAAACTTGTATTAATGTTCAAATAAAAGCTAACTACATAAAACGAGAAAGCTCTAAGGATAGAGTAGAAAGGAACTGTAATAAAGAATTAAGTCCTATCGATGAAGGACAGACGTTTACAGAGCTGGTTCCAAATGTTTAGAAGTTATGGAAATAGAAAATGATAAAAAAAATCTAGGAATCTTTTTAAATAAGCTGATTATCAAAAGTAAAACAAAGGTGTCACATCACTTTCAGCAAACCTCTCCATTATCAAACTTTAGAATATCAAGAATTCACAGATACTGATAAATTAGAGCCCTATCAAATAGAAACCCAAAATAGGAAATCTGGTGAGAGCGCGCGCGCGTGCGCGCACACACACACACACAAAGCACACACTGCCAATTCTAAGAGAAGCCAAGTTTGTGATGGCCAGATCGCATCCGACTCTGGGTAAGTTCAACATAATTGATCTCAACAGTTCAAAAAGATGGGCAGAGCAGGCATTACAGCAAACCTAATTACAAAGTTTCCCTACCTCGGGTAAGAACAGAAAAGAGGACACTCCTAGAAAGTAAAATGGTAGGATTGAATTAATCTTTTATCAAATATAAACTCATTCCATGTATCTTTGAAACCTCAATTTAATGTTTGCCAGGCTTGACTGCACTTGTTTTATATCCTCCTCTCCCACCAGAATATAGGACAGGAAATTAAAGAGCACATTCTTACAAATAGATATTCTACATTTTAATATGAGTGATGGGGGTTGTGGGGACAACATCTGGATCCAAGTTGTAAAAAAAAAAAAAAAAAAAAAGTAATGCTTCAAAAATATATGAATCCATGAAGAATTTACCTTTCTAAAGCCACTTTTGGACGCAAGTTCATAAAAATCCATGTTTGATAAAAAAGTGAATCCATAATCACGATCTATATTCAAATACTAACCTAATCCAGTCACTTGGTTGTAGAATTCAGGCAACACAACCTCTGCATCTCATCCATAAAATAACCTGTCCTCATTTCAATATGAAGATTTAAGTAAGATAGCTATGTGACGTGCTTAACACCCAGCCGTGCACAAAGGCCATAGACCATCGATTTTAGCTACTGTCATTTCCAGCAGTTAGCACAGTGCCTGCTAGATAACACGGACTAGATCTATATTCGAGATTTACAGTAGCCAACCACAGATGGAAGTCTGCAGGCCTCAGCATCAACCACAAAACCGAATGCTTCATACAAAAGGCCAGCTTTTTAAAAAAAGGAGGCAAGGAGGAGAGGGATAAGGAGACAGTAATGGAGATTATTTTAAAGGTCAAATTTGCACAAATAGGATTTGTGCATGCAAAAGCATGCAGTCTTATAAACTCAAAGTAATCCTAGGGTTCTGTCTAGCTCGAAGGATTGTAAGCAAGCTTTCAAAAAAAAAAAAAAAAAATAAGTCACAACTACCCACCCCATAGGCCTTTTCTCCTCTCCCTTAACTCCACTCAATTTCAGAAACATTGCATCCGGATTTACTGCTTCCAACCTGATTTCCTCTGATGCGTTTCTCAACAGAGCACTGTACTCCCACACTACCGCCAAGCACTGCTCAGATTAGGGTCCCATTACTTCAGTCTTCATCATGCTTCCCACAAAGTCAAAAACAAAGGTGGGCTAGTATTTATTTCCTCTACAGATTAGGAGAAAGGGGGACTCCAGAGCGATTACTGGGGCCAAAGAACTCTGTAAAAGACCACAAACAATTCAAATACCAGATTCCAACTCTAAGACATTCACATAAATTGAACAGTAAAAATTGTCAGCTTCGCCCCATCTGAAGTCAGAAAAATCCAACATTTTACATGCTAATAAAAACAGCATCAAGGCATGAATGGAGTTTTCCCCCCCCATCCTAAATCAACTCCATTCCTGCTTAAGACTAATTCCCAGCAACCAAGGATTTGTTTTGCATGAAACTTTCAACATGTTAACGGTATTTTTTTAAATTCAGTGCTATACAATTACTTTTCAAAGATGCTGTCCTTGTATGGAAGAATTAAAAGGCAGAAACAAACACTGAGCAGCAAGCAGCACTCCCATCTTCCTTATCCTCAAGAGATCAATAGCTGGGGGGGGGGGGG
>NW_024424897.1:12689829-12690518 GCF_017311325.1 Ursus maritimus | reverse complement strand
AAAAAAAAAAAAAAAAAATAAGTCACAACTACCCACCCCATAGGCCTTTTCTCCTCTCCCTTAACTCCACTCAATTTCAGAAACATTGCATCCGGATTTACTGCTTCCAACCTGATTTCCTCTGATGCGTTTCTCAACAGAGCACTGTACTCCCACACTACCGCCAAGCACTGCTCAGATTAGGGTCCCATTACTTCAGTCTTCATCATGCTTCCCACAAAGTCAAAAACAAAGGTGGGCTAGTATTTATTTCCTCTACAGATTAGGAGAAAGGGGGACTCCAGAGCGATTACTGGGGCCAAAGAACTCTGTAAAAGACCACAAACAATTCAAATACCAGATTCCAACTCTAAGACATTCACATAAATTGAACAGTAAAAATTGTCAGCTTCGCCCCATCTGAAGTCAGAAAAATCCAACATTTTACATGCTAATAAAAACAGCATCAAGGCATGAATGGAGTTTTCCCCCCCCATCCTAAATCAACTCCATTCCTGCTTAAGACTAATTCCCAGCAACCAAGGATTTGTTTTGCATGAAACTTTCAACATGTTAACGGTATTTTTTTAAATTCAGTGCTATACAATTACTTTTCAAAGATGCTGTCCTTGTATGGAAGAATTAAAAGGCAGAAACAAACACTGAGCAGCAAGCAGCACTCCCATCTTCCTTATCCTCAAGAGATCAAT
>NW_024424897.1:12681195-12689814 GCF_017311325.1 Ursus maritimus | reverse complement strand
GGGGCAGGGGGGGTGCCCAGAAAGTAGCCAGCCTGGGGATGACCAGTTTTGCTGGTCTTTCATGTCAATTCCAATCAACTGATATTTAAGGCTACTTCAAGTACAGGTTTGAGGATTCTGAAGTTCAAAGAAGATCATGATTAGTGTTCTCTGCCATAGCCCCCGCAAGAATGCCACGTATTTGCTACCCCTTGGAGAGGCCAACTCCCTTATTATGAAGAGGACAGGAGCCTAAGCTCGATTCAAACCAAGATCACTTATTTTCCAGTCCAGCACTCCCTCTGCGACTTTTTTGTATTTATGTGTTTTCCTAAAAGTATCCTTTAGATCTCTATGCATCTAAATCACACTTACTTTTTTTTTTTTTTTTTAAAGATTTTGAGGACAGTGAACACACAATGGGGGCAGGAGGAGAGGGAGAGGGACAGGCAGACTGCCCACTGAGCAGGGAGCCCAACTTGGGGCTCAATCCCAGGACCCTGAGGTCATGACCTGAGCTGAAGGCAGACGCTTAACTGACTGAGCCACCCAGGTGCCCTTACCTAAATTTTAAATTCCTGAGTGAAGAGGCCCTCTAATTCCTATGAAAACCCTCTTCCATACCAACAGCTAGTGCTTCTGTACACAGCAGGTCCAAGAGTAGATGAGCATCTGCTGCTTCAAATAGGAACACACCAAACTCCCCTCTCACGTGTTTATTCTCTGCCCCCTGATGTTCCAGGGTACAAAAATAACTCTCAAGTCCCAATCTTATCTTGTGTTGGAAATTAAGACCAAGTAGAACAAGGACCGTGGGTGAGGTTCAGACAGGTAAATAGCTATTTAACAATTAGCAATTCTTTCCACCGCCATCAATAGACACCCACACGCACACATACCTCTCACCCACAGTACTTGGTAAAAACCGAAATTTGCATAGAGGTAGAATGAACACCACACATGTGGAAAGACTTGGCCACCTAGTTTCCCACATGTAGCATGCAGGTGTTTCCATGCTGTATACTGCAAGACGTAACAAACCAATTTGACTACATTAACGGTCCTCAATTTGGGATACTTTGATAGAAAATACACTGGTGTTCCTTCCACGTTAATACACATGTGACTAACACGCACATGGTTAAAATTTGGCATCTTAAACCATGACCCAGACTGAACCGGAGTCCAATTAAACCTCTGTACCCAGATGCCATTTTGCTGAAAATAGAGGAATGTGGTAAGCTGAACAATGAGCATCAGGACCAGTGGAAAATCTGACCATGGGAAGTTCCACAGGTCCAAAGACCCAGGTACTCCCAGATAACATTTTACGTATGTTTCCCTTACAATGTAACACTGAGACAAGCCAGAGAGAGATCTATGGAAACCCCCTGTATCATTTTTCACCTTTCCTAGATGTAAAATAAGTTCAAAACAACAGTTTGAAGGGAAGCAAAACAAAAACCACCACCCATTTCTTCCAAAGGTTTAAGGAGCTTGATGAGAAAGAACCCCAGTTAGAGCTAGGGACATTTTAATCCTCTGCAGAGGAGATGTGGCTGAGTTCTCAGCAACAACCCCCCACTCACTGCCCCATCCTAGATTCAAAGGTTTCTCCCCCACCCCCCAGAAGACCGAACAGAATTATTTGAAAAGGCAGGCTATAATCCAAAGCAGGCAGTAACCTCCATACAGTAGGCACAAAGGAGCAGTCATGAAGGGGGCACTGAAGCTTCCTGCCCTCAACACTTAAGTCCTATCAAAAATCTTCAAAATTGGGGGGCACCTGGGTAGCGCAGTAGTTGGGCGTCTGCCTTTGGCTCAAGGCATGATCCTGGCATTGTGGGATCGAGCCCCACATCAGGCTCCTCCGGTAGGAGCCTGCTTCTTCCTCTCCCACTCCCGCTGATCAGGGAGCCCAACCCAGGGACGCAGGGCTCGATCCCGATCATGACCTAAGCCGAAGGCAGACACTTAATGACTGAGTCACCCAGGCGCCCCATTCTGGGCTCATTTTTAAAGGAGTTTAGAAATCTAGGACACGAAGAAAAATTTTCCAAGGAAAAATTACAAGACTTATTTGGATTTAGATAGAAAATAAATTTTGAGAAAGGTATGCATAAACATGTCATCAGAGCTGTCATTTTGTATATTTTCTGTTTCTATTACCATATCTGTATTTCCAAGGTCGAAACCTCCAATCAACACCACTGAAACCACAAAATAAAGGTAGGACTTCCGTATTTGGCTGTACTACTGTCCGGAAATAAATTTTAAGGGCGGAGTTACTTTTTAGGTTCTTAATTAACATTTTTAAAAATGTTTTTATTTGATAGAGTGTGTACAAGGGGAGCATCAGGCTCCCCACCGAGCAGGGAGCCCAACACGGGGCTCGATCCCAGGACCCTGGGATCATGACTTGAGCCAAAGGCAGATGCTTAACCAACTGAGCCACCCAGGTCCCCAAGAGTACTTTTACTACAGAAGGCAAAACCAAGTAAACTCGTTGGTCACATGTAGTCACTCTTCACATCTTGTTTAGGGGGCTACTAAAAAGACGTGCATTTGCAGATTAACTAGCTACTAACATTTGTGTGTATATATTTCAGGTAATATATAAAATGCAAAAATCAGCTCTGGTGTAATACCTCAGTGTAAGATTAATAGACTAAGAGACATAGGAACGTAGCCTGCTCCCAAAGAATCAAAATTGGAAAGAGTCAAAGAAATGTTTGTCATTTGAAGCAGTTCTCTCCCTTGCTGACGGATTCCCATTAGACACAAACTCAAGGTCCTTCCCAGACTGGTCGTCTACACTGTAAGAAATAAAGATATGATCCTTAACAAAACTCCTAGACTTCAGAGCAAGATGCATGTTCATCTCCAGAAGACACAGCCATTTTTCAAATAAAAGGAATCTAGTGCTTGCTTTGTTTGCAGGTTCCTGGTGTCTTTTCTTTAACCACAGAGATTATTGGACGAGTACCTATACTTACTGGCAACAGCACCTAAGAATTAACGCCGCAGAGTACAAAGGTTTAGGAGCTACAGAACAGCAGGCAGATAACACTGGACGGGAACCGGGGCTAGAGATTTTGGTTGTCACATCAAGTCTCAAACTCTGCGGGCCAACCCCGCAGCTATAAATTCAAGGACCTCAACTACATCGTCTCCATAGTCCTTTCTTGCTTTAGAATTCTAAAAACATGGGGTGCCTGGCTGGCTCTGTCGGTGGAGCGTGCAACTCTTGATCTTGGAGTTGTAAGTTCAAACCCCACGTTGGGTGTAGAGATTACTTAAAAATAATAAAATTCCAAGAACGTGGCTCTTCCCGATCCTGTGACTACATAATTCACCAAGGAGGACAAGAAAGGGGAGGATTTAGATGTATATTAATTCAGATTATTAACGCACATTTAAACCCAAGCATGTTTTTATCATCTAAGAACATGTAACTTAAGCAATATCAAATCCAATGCTTTGGAAGAGCTGTCTAGGTTCTCTCTCAGTGACCAGAAGTGTTGCCCATCTCACATGAATATGTTCCACCATTTCAAATAAGTTTAAATATCTCAAGAAAATCTCCACATAGTCGCAGGCTGTTAGGACCAAATATACAAAATATCTAATTTAACATAAAAGGGATACAAAGAAAAGACAAACAAGGACCAAAAGATAACAATGCGTTTCAAATCTGAGATAAAACTCGGGCCTTCATTAGTTTTGTACCAATTAGTCAGCCAAAAGCACCTTATTCACAATCGTATCCAAGTTACTATTATGAACGCTTTATCTTTCCTGAGTTTGTGCTTTAAGACCTAGAAAGCATTAGGACAATGAGATGTATAATACAAAGTTTAATAAACCCAAAGCCTCATCCACTGAGTTATCCCCTGCTCTAGCCCTTCACCTTTCATCTTCTTCTACCACATTTTATGAGATTCCCTTTAGACCACTACAGCAAGTCTTAATCATACTAACTACTCCAGCTCCTACTTGATAATTAATCTTTATAAAATGCAACTTTGCGAGTTAATTTGCATCACATGAGTACAGACTCCGCTCGATACCGGCAGGTGCTATGGTGCTTGATGGTACAATTAAGCAAAAAGGGAAACTAGACTATGCATCTCAACTCTTATCCCTAAACTCGCATTTAGACCTAAATAAGAAACAGTCCTGCATGCTTCTGAACTGCTTAACGTTCACGGGATTTTTAAAGGCACGCATGTGGTAGAGAGAAAATTTAAGAAGAATGAGGTTTTCCATCTTAATGAGTCATTCAGATTGAAGAAATAATGTGGAACTAAACAAAAGTCAACTTAATGATCAAACTCAGCATGTGAAAAAGTTAGATTTATTAAGATTTCGAAATCAGGCGAATGACTCATAACATGATCATTGTTTTGTAATCCACCTATTAAAGGTTAAATATCCGTGCACAGCTTATGATTACAAGCTCACCAAAGAAAAACACGTCAGAATAAGATAAAAGTAGGATTTGAATTATTCTCTACGTTGTTAGTTCAGAACCAAGCTGCAGGATCTAAGATTTTTTGTGTAATCTCCCATTTTCATATTTTAAGAATTACAGTTGCATGCACTCATTCAAAAGGAAAACACATTAAGCTCATTTACTGCCTCTTAATTTCAAGACAAATCCAAACGGAAACTAACAAAGGCCTTTACAAGCACATGCCTAGCTTTCTTGAATCGATGAGTTTTATTCCAATTACAACAAACGGCATCACAAATCATACTTTATTAGATAATCTAAGGAAAGGAAGAAGGAATGAAAAGAGAAGTAAAAGGGATTGGCTACTTATCTGTACAGCGTCAGATAGGAAACAACTACTGCCCATTAAGTACAGATCTTTACTAAAGCTGCCTGGTCTCAAGGGCACCAGACCATGGACCAACTACCTGACTTCTCTCTGCCCCCCCCCCCCACCGTCTGCTCCTCCAGAGCGGGAGAACAGCGATGCCAGCTCCCCACAGGGAGGTGCACCTTGTAAGCACAGGCCAGCATAGTAGTACAGGAGTTTTTCTTTTGCAAATCTGAACCCACATGAAAATCCATCTTCTGTTGCAAACGGCCGTGCTCTGCAGCAGCCCTCTGCCTTCCTCCACAAAGGTATAGAACATTCTCCCAAGTTTAGCACCATGGAGAAGGCAAAACCACTGATGAGCCGGAAGTTCTGACAATCAGTACGCGGTTTTTAGAACTGTGATTTTAATAGGCTAGTTCTCATTCCCCTTATTAATATGTATGAGCAAATCTAATCTCAGTATCTCACCTCTGGTCCTATAACTTCCATACCGTAACACTCTGGACCTCCAACAGGATGCTGTCATATGGTATCAGCTTCATAAGAGACCCTTGGAATAGTGTCAAAACCATGCACTTTCTAAAATAAGCTGTTTTCTAAGCTCCAGTACAATGTATCTTTCACATGGAGATACAATGCTTTAACCCCCAGTAACTGCCACCTTCTTCTGCAAACTAGGAACCATGTAAAAAGATATGAAATCCTGTGCTGGCCCAGAAGCAGTATGTGGGGAAAAGCATGTAGTTCTATACCACATTTGTGGAACCTGCTTTTCTGCTGGGAATTGGCACTGGCAACATCTGGAATAGTATGCCTTCTCCCTCCATCCTGGTCTGTGCTGCTCCCTGAACTTGCAAGTCCCTTTCACCCCCCTCCTCTCCTTTTGCTCCAGTTATTTCCCTCCCTTTAGAAAATCTTACCATCTCTTCAAAGGAAATTCTCTGTACCCTACAAAGCCCAAATGGAAAGCTACTTCCTAATGAGCCCAGAAAACCTCTCCCCACCCCCACGGAGACTTCAACAATCCCGATCTCATTCAGAATTCTATTACACATTTTTCTTCATCCAGGGTTTCCCTATGCTCTGATGCCAGGGGCTCTGACCCATGCCCCACGGTGCCTGGCACGATATACAGAGCAGGTCTACACATCCGGCATTATCTCCCACTACGAGCAGTATGCACAGTGTTACAGAGCTGAACGACTCTTCATTTTTCCACACCTCCACAGTCAAGTAAGTGGCCGAAGCCTAACGAACAGAAGGAACCATGAAGCAGAACACTTGGGTTCACAGCATGGAATCTGGACCCATACTGCCTGGGTTTGAAGCCCAGCTCCACCGTTTTGTGACCCTGGACAAGTTCCACACTTCTATGCCTCAGTGTTTGTTTCCCAGTCTATAAAATGGGGGTAATACTGCTTACCTTTTCAAAATTGTGATGATCAAAGGCATTAATGGAAAGTGCTCAGAACAGCGTCTAAGAGTAAGCACTACACGGGTGACCGTTTCAAGTGCAGGGAAGTCCACATCGTGGACTACTGTGCATGAACTTCTGTACATAGCATTAAGAGTCAAAAGTGCCAGTTTTTCTGTTGGTGAAACCACAGGAGTTGAATCGTACCCAGGAAAGCTTTTTGCTCAATTTAGCTGTTAACCAGACTCTCCTCTTACCCCATTTCTCATATAAGTTTGTCCAAGTTGTATCTAAAATTTATAAACAATTTCATGTCCCATATTTCTACCCTCGTGTCCTACCTATTGGAGTCACCCCCGATAATACAGATGGATCCTGTATTTCCCAAAATGCCAAAACTAAAGAGGTATAGCTGTTGGGGGGTTGGGGAGGGGTGGAGAAACACAGCCAAGTGAAGGCATTGAAGATTAACTGCCCTCATGCTAATCTTACTTTGTGAACCCATTCGTAATTCTGATCTTGTGCTAACAATTAATCAAATCATTCCCCTCCATTACATTTTTGATAGAAATCTATTTCCAGAAGCCATTTTCCCCTTTGTATAATTTAATAAAGGGCTTTAATGTAGCTACAGTAATTTCATCTAGATTTGACTGAATACCATACCAATCCTGAAGTGTTCACATCTCAGCCTGAAAGTCTAACCTACGGTTTCACAGTTTAGTAGAAAACAAGACCTGAAATAAAGGGTTTGTCATGGAAATTCTGACAGGAGGACAGCAAAGCCTTAATTCTGTCACCGAGAAATGTTTCCACGTTTCCCTTCATGGCATCATTCTTTCCTCTAATATAAATCCAGGCTTTGTAAGTACTGAAGAAGTTTCCATTTGGCTCTGAAGAATGTTTTCTGCAGAACTGTTTGAATGGGAAGCCCTGCTCCACCCTGCCAGCCTGGTAGGTTCCTCAGCACTCATTTCTAAGGAGGGGAGCAGCTCTGCGCTTTGTGGGACGCGCCGGGGAGGAAAGTGTGCAGAAAGTGAGCACTCCTACGTGTCCAGCACCTCGCCACAGTCACCGTTCGTCTTCCCCCCCCCAAGATCTTTAAAGGGACTTATTCAGTTCTAACAGCTCTCAGGTGCTTCTATGGCCACGCTCATCCGGCCCTTCTCACATCAAGGCACAGAAACCTTTCAGGTACACGAAGTTTAAAAATATCAGAATCAGGGGCGCCTGGGTGGCGCAGTCGTTAAGCACCTGCCTTATATATATAAAATTTTAAAGATTTTATGTATCTCAGAATCAATGAAGTTGAGCTACAACGCCTTCTGGAGCATGCCAGGCTGGTTTCAGCTATCAGCCATCTCGAAGTACAAGAGAACATTTAAAGGACTGTACCAAATACGTGTAGTGGAGCTGGTTTAGGATTTTTCACCCTGTACCCAAGACCTTTCCCCCCCATCCCGGCTGTGGTCCATAACTAGCTCTTGCTTTATTTGTGGCAATAAGATTTATTTTGGATTTCTAGATACTTCTCTAAAGACAGGAGGCACATTAAGTGGTTTATTCCTATTAGGTTTAGCATTGCATAGAACTTATAGATACAAATTAGCATTTTGAACAGACATGCTTAGCTTTGGAAAATACTTAAGTCACTGAAAGATCTATCCTAGTTGACATAACTAGGAACTATAAACTAGATTTAAAAAAATGGTATGCAGGCAGAAGTCACTGACCCTTCTGGTTATGGACATTCATATCATATCTCTCCTTTTATATAATCACACACCCAACAAATATTTATATAGCGTCTACCAAGTGCCAGGCACTGCATTAAACCCAGGAGACAGAAATAAGACTCACTCCTTGTTTTCAAGGCTAGCAGAAGAGACAAACGATGCAGGGTGAAGGGTCCTAGAATAGGGAGAGCATCCAGAACAGTAAGGAGGATGGAAAAGGTCTGAACTAAACTTTAGGCTAAGACTCACAGGAGAAAGAGGTGTTGGGGGGGTGGGTGGACAGGACACTTTCTGGGAAACTGCAACTTATTTGCCATGACTGGTGGGTGGAGAGAAGGAAAGCATCCTTGGGTGAGTCTGAAAAAGCAAAAACAGACTTGAATTTGAAATGTCCTGCTGAGGAGCTGAACTTCATCCTGAGAGCATTCATAGCAGAGTTTCCCTATTTTGAAAATACTTTGATGGAAAACAAATGAGCAAGCTAAGGGTTCATGGGCTTAAAAACTTAAGTCTGAATAACATTACCTAAGAAAGTGAAACATTCAGGGAAGTAATTTCATCATAAATTTAAAGCAGAAACTCCAATGTCAGATTCACCTGCAAAAATAAATATTAGGGTTTCTACTGCCTGGGAGGAGGAAGAGCCACTCCACAGGCTACC
>NW_024424897.1:12645187-12681184 GCF_017311325.1 Ursus maritimus | reverse complement strand
GGGGGGGGGGTAAAACAGAAGGCTTCCACAAAGTGAAAGTAGCAATTCGGAAAGCCATTAATCAGAGATGGTTTCCAAACAAGGATACAGCACCAAGTGGGAATACCGACAGGTCTGTCCGTGTGTCCCTGCTTCTACCAAGTATTCATGCACTTTTGTGGAGGAAGTATTGGAAAGAAAAGCAGTTCCAACTGCCCCTCTACCCCACTTCTGTTTTAGGTATTCCTGAACAATTTCATCTCTGAAACGGAAATACTTTGATCGGACCTCGGTACAAAACCGCCAGAATTTCAAATTACAGTCTTCTGTGGACTGGTGTTCCTGGAATCGTATCAATGATCCCAGGAGCTCACTTATAGTTAACACAGCTTCCAGCCTGCGAAGTAACCAATGAGAAATGGGGTGCAGAGACGCTGAACCCAGGCCTGAAGACAGAAAACCCTGGTGTCAACTATGAAAAAAATCAGCTTGTTGCCAAAAATTTAGGAGTGGCTGATCCAGTACATAAGGACAAGTCTGTTAAAGGCAGTCAACTCAGACCTCAGCCCCCCCTTCTATCTCCTGACAATGGCCCCCCAGCATCCTATAAGGCATCCCATAAGCTATGGTAAGAACAAGACAGCGTTGTCTGAAAAGCCGCCAACTCCATCCCCTCTATTAAAGGTCATCCTCCCCTAAATCACTCTGGTTTTCTGGAATTCCTTTGCTTACACAGCCAAGACAAGACGGGGAGGGCAGCGGAACTTCCTTCTCCCAAACATCAACTTTCTTATAGAAGGGATGAGCAACACCATCCCTATCAGGTGAGCTGATGGAAAGATCTACCCTGAAACACGCCTTCAAAATGGAATGTCAGAGGCTAAGGGAAACCGATTTTTAACCCATAACCGCTGAAAAACAGCACTTCAATTGGAGTCACAGGTTAAGTACAGTATTTGGTGTGGGCTTAGCAGAGAAATGGCTCCAGGTTCAGGACGGATTCAGAGCATCTTGGAGCCCCAGAGAGGTGCATTCAATTCCCGGCAGACACCTCAAACACCCAGTGTTGGGCATTCAGAGCCAGTCTCCTGTCGATCACAGTCATGGGGGGGAGGGGGGATTCTGACGCACTCTTTAGGGTATCTTAAAGATCCCGGCTTAGTTGTTCATTTTGATTTGTGACATTAACGAATAGAAAAAGCAGAAAAAAAAAACATGCTAAGATCAATCAGATCAGGTGACGTAAGTGTTTGGCGCAAAGAAACAGGTCCCATTTGGAGCCTGTTTATCACTGAAATTTGAGAAGTGCGCCGTTGGGGGGGTGTCATGCTGGCTCAATCCCTTTTCCAGCGGTGAAAGCAACAGAGGAGACGATTTTGGCTCCACTGCCCCAGAGGAAGACAACATTCGAGCAGCGTGGTGGACAGCCTCTCCTCTTCCAGGGCAACAGCTCTGGGAAGCAGCCGGAGCACGAGACTACCGACTCGAGACAGACCTTCGAGGTCTGAATCTCCACATCATCAGTGATCAGGTCAGACAAACCTTTGTTGCTCGGGCGGGGGGGGGGGGGAAGGAGGAGGGGATGGGAAGGAAGAGGCTGTCTGGGGGAGAAGGCCCAGCTCTCTGCTAGCCTCACAGGAGAAAATCAGCACTGAGTAGATCAAGCACACCAAGAGAATGTGAAGCCAAAGCCAAAAAAAAAAAAAATCAAAAGGCCACTTCTGTCATCAAGGGTATTTCAGATCTACAAAGGGACAAGCTCACCTTCATCTCTAAGAATCTTAGGATTATTTCAGGGCTCCTCGAGCTACTCTGCACTCTTTGTTCCCCCCAGTGTTTACAGGCCCCTGGTTTCGCTATTTAAGGCAGCAAATGTTCACAGTGGGATCCTCCTGTGTGACCCGCCCAGGTAATATCCACTTTTTCAGGGCTGTCCACCTGGACTGCAATCTAAAGAAGGGCAGAGTGTCCATGAAGTGCAAGGGGCAACAAGCCAACAGATCTTCAGAAAAGTTTCCTGCTTCCACTCAGAGTGCTTCTTGGGGAAGGGAAGTGGGGGGGGGGAATCTTTATGTGGTTGTAAAAGGCTGTCTAAGTCACACAGATTAGAAACCCAGTTTTGAAGGGTGACACCTCACATCTTCAGTCAATGTTAAGAACCAGAAGACTAAGTGAAATAATGACGATGTTAAAGCTATCTTACATGAAGAGATGACTCATTTGGAACATACGCACCTCTCTAAAGTATACTTAGCTACAGATATTGTATCTACCGGCCAAGATGACATACTACATACTGGGAGCTAGAAGTTGCCTCCATCAGGTGAGAAAAACTTGCAAGCCCAGCTGCCATCTCCAGAGGGCAGGTTGCCAAAGGCACAGGACGAGGAGATGTCCTCCTGAAGAACGGGACTAACAGAACAGGCAAGATTTTAAGTTGGAGAACATGAAAACAGGTGTATTCTAACTTAAACGTATTCTAAAATGGCCAGATGTTAAGGGCGCCTATGTGGTTAGTGGGCAATTCCTGGTCTCAGCCAGGTCTTGGTCTCAAGGGTTGGGAGTTCAAGCCTCCCGATGGGATCCATGCTGGGCATGGAGCCAACTTAAGAATGGCCAGATGTTAGTGCTTTTGAGAATGCCAAATGGAAATGTTAGGTAACTGTATATTTGTGCAGTTGAAAAGCACCATCCTGAGCGAACATTCTGAAGTTATAGGATAATTAGCATATGCCTACTTAAAGTCAAATATAGAGGACACATACTAAACAAAATGGGACAAGCAGATAGCATGTGACGGATGGGTTGCAGTTGCAGTTTATGAATTAAGATCTGTAGATGCAGTACAGAAACTCCTATAAGGAGACCTGTGGTTTTTACTTCAAGGAACAGTGCACAAAGTACATATTCATTGCTCTATTTTGTCCAGTTTGTAAGAACTAAATTTCAAGTATTAAAGGCAATTCACAGAATACAAACGGCTAAAACAAGTTTGAAAAATGTTCAAACTTATCCAGATGAAGATGGGGAGCTGGGGGGACTTTCACCTACCAAAGCAAAAATGTCAAAGACCTGTATTCTCTAATATTGGTAAGAGTGAAAGGAAAGGGGGACACTCATTAATGCTGAAAATGTAAATGGTTACATTTTGAGAGGAACGTAGCTATACTCATTAAAATTTACGATGTACTCCTGTTCTAGGCATTATAGAAATACTAACGTCCAAGAATATTGTTGATAGCAACATTGGACTAGTAAGAAATTAAAATAGAGAAATGGATGAATAGGTTTGATACACCCACACATGCAACCATTAAGTTAGGACAAATGTTTTAACAGGGAAGGATATCCACCATATACTGCAGGGGGGGGCAAACGGCAGGATTTAAAACTTCGATCTCTTAAAAGCTATGAATGGATATCTTAAAAAGAACTTATCCCTGAGGGAGAGAAGAGAGAAGGGCATAGAATTTCACTTTTTACTTTATGGAAGTTATGCTGACATAAGACAACCTGCTAATCCACTCAAAAAAAAAAAAAAACAAAAAACTCCAGTCTGGGGAGGAGAATTATGCAGCCCCCCCACCCCGCGCGCCTAATATGGCCATTCTTATTTCAGCAAGACTGACTCCAACAAGCAGGTCTAAAAGGGACCAACTTTTCCTGAAGTCTTATTAAAAAAAAAAAAAAAAGTAGTTTAAATAAGCCCTCCTTTCTCAAGTATTCTTGTGTTTCCATAGGTTCCCATCCAAACATTACAACAAGTAAATGCCAATCACAGCAGCTCAGAACCACACTTTTCACATTTAAACTTCCTAGAAAAAAATTTAAAGAAGTTTCAAGCTGAGACCCAAACATTGCCTAATATAAGTTCAGGTCCACAACTAAGAAATGTAAAGAGCTCCACCTTCCTTTCATCTTTTATAAAAAGGGATGCAACACACTGTTCTCTTTATTCCTTAAAGGAATACCCCTTGATTTCCCAATGTAACTCAGTGATTTTTATTCGACAGGTATTTGAAGCACATCATAAAGGTATTAACACCATAAAATAGCTGCACCGAAAAATAGATTAACACACAAGTTCATGAATTTGAAGAACTTTAAAAGTTAAGCTAACTCACAAGCACAATTTTAAAGTACACAGTGTCTCCCTGGTGGCCTTACTATTAAATGGTGTTAGGATAATATCTTCCAGGTTGAATGTACACTTCCCACTTGCCCTAATAAACCAATGCCCAGATGGGAAATGTAACCAGAACTAAACAAACATAATATAGAGAGGAGAGCTAGAAGGTGGGCTAGGAGCCTGAGATGCCTTCACAAGGTACAAAGTATTAAGTTTAAACAAATAGAAGGGAGGGTATAAAAAAAATGAGATCCTTGACGTGTGTAAAATGGGACTACAGATCCAAGGTGGAAATAAATGGATTTCTTTCCAGATGCAATGAGTAGTACAAATACACATTAAAGGTCACATTCACACTAAAGGAAACACGGAAACATGTGCCTCCTAGCAGAGCAACCCATTCTAGTCTAGGGAACTTTAAAATGTGCTAACTTTGTTCCGAACAATAATCCGTAATCAAAAAATTACCAGAATGATGCATGGCCTAAGATTAGTTACAATGAATGAGTCCAACCCAATACATAGGTAAGAGATAAAGAACAAAAACGAGCAAGAACAAGAAAAGCCACATGAATACAAAGTGATTCCATTTCTTTTCCTCAACACCCACACGAAGACAGCAGTTTCTGACAAGAATGTTCTTGGCAAAAAAAGTTACAGGAAGGCTTTTTTTTCTTCAATGAGAAAAAGGCAGCTCCATATGCAGATTACTAGGCAATACGATTTTTTTTTTAACGGCCCAAATTTACAGACCTCATTTTGAAAATATCTTAATTTTTTTTTTTTTTTTATCACAAAGACTAGAAATACCATTCTTGTTTGGAATGCTTATTTCTTGTGGTACTTGAAAATAAAATCCAACGTGGCAGCTTACCTTGGCACTGGAAGCCTTGTTTCCCAAACCCCCTGAAAAACAGAAACAACAAAGTATCTTAACATATTTTGTGTTGTATACCATATTTTAAACCAGTTACGAGACAAAGCATTCCACAGAATTAAGGATTTGTACATGAAAACAAATGATTTAATAGGAAAAACACGCCCAGAGAGTACTGAATAAACTCAACATTGGGGGAAAAACAAAAACCTCTGTATGGCCCCCAAAGGCTCACTGAATTATTTCAATGTTTCAAGGTTCTTTGCAGTTTACACTTTGTTAACCATACTTAAGTTTCCAGACAATAGGACTATGATATTCAGAGTTGGCTATAATATTCAACAAATAAAGACTATGGTTGAAGGAAGTGCTTTAAATCTGTCCCTGAAGACAAAATGAAGAGTCTTTTTCTCAAACTAAAGAGGGGCTTTATTTGTTATGAATGTACTTAAGATAGGTGTCTAGAAACCGCCAAACTGTACCACCCCACATTAAATTTTAGTTTAAAAGGAGACAGATTTCACAGAATACCGTTTTTATCGGTGGCATTTGAAGTTATGACCTAATTTTTTAGACTATCAATAGCATTCAAAGCAAACAGAGGCTATTTTCTTGTAAATTACTTTAGATTTACCCTGAGCAGAGAGCTCTACCATGGACATCAAATTGTAAACACTGTTTCAACTACAATGAACTACATTAAAATTCTTAATCATAATCTCTTGCTTTACATAGCATTTTTGACAAAGCACTTCATAGATCTTTATATATGACTCAGTTATTGCCCCAAATATACTTAAGCACGAACATTTATAGTTTTAAAGTATCAGTATTTTAATATTTAAAGCAACCTTGTAAATTAAGGACCCACAGAAACAATGAGCGACAACTGAAGTTAAAACCACTGCTAGGTAATCCTAGTGAATATTCTCCTGGAACTTTCAAGTAGTTTCTAGTTAGGCAGAGAAGCGCTACAGGAATTACTCTGGGAGGAAGCGGACAGGGAGACCTTTATTTTCCACTTCACATTACACCTGGTGACCTGAAGGGTCATAGCAGTTCACCAGGGGCTAATCCTGTAGAGTAACTGATAGTGGAAAGACAGTAGCTAACCTAGTTATGTATGTTGTCAGTCCCTTTCCTAATTCACCTACTTCCCAGAAGTAGTCAGCAGTCTCGGTGCTTTTTATGGGTCCCACAATCGGCATGGGAGGCTAAAGAAATCCCCTTAACGAGCTGCAGGAACCTCTTGCCCTGATGCTCCAAGAACTTTCTAGATCACCTTATCTACAGTTACTTTGGGCACAACTGCCTCATATGCTGACTTACACGGTGGAAGTCATTCATAGAGGAGGCTGTGCTTTTCATAAAAGTACTTTTGAGTTTTCTAAGAAGGAAAAAGCACCTCATCAGCACCGTGTTTGTGGGACTCTCCCTTAGAATCTATCACACCTGGGGAAAAGTACCTCTAACAGCCATCCATGAAGGAAAAGCATCCTAGCACATTTGTGGGGCCTTTAGAGGTGATTTCCTCCAGATGTGATATTCAGATAATGCCACCCGTAGAGAAAAAAATAAGCACATTAGCGGGGCTCTTGATTTCCCCCACCTGTGATGAATTCAGATGCCATCCGTAAGAGAAAAATTAAGCATCTTACTAGCACATTTGTGGACTTCACCCTTGGAGTTATTTTTCCCCGGGGTTTGATGGATTCACACAGCCAACCCTAAGTTCTGCCTAGGGCCCCAAGAAGATACATGCCATTCAGAGGGCTAGTGGTACTGTCCCCCCAGTGCAGCCCCTGACCTAGGAGACACAGGAATTACGGAACCCCCGCCATAGCTCTGACTTGGGCAGTTCCTACATACGTTTACGAACGGGAGGTAGAAAAAGGTCAGGTATCTGCCAACCTGAGGGGGAAAAAAAAAAAAAAAAAAACTGCTCCCTGCTCAAACTAGAGCACCTGGGGTTCCCTTTCTAAACTTTGGGGGTATTTTTCAGGGGAGGGGTGTCGAGGTTTCGAGAGTCAGTAAAAGCCACCGACTCTTACTAGAAAAAGGTATATACAGTTCTGCCTAGTTTCAAAGGGTTCAGAGACCCCTGAAGGCCATGCCTTTATCAGTCCTCCCCACCCCCCAAACCCGTGGGCCCACAATACCGGCGTTCACCGTAAACTCTGTACCTGGACTCTAACACCTTACAGTAGTTTTCTTAACTAAGGCCTCTGTTCTCATCAACAGGGCTGCAGGTCTAATCTCGTGTTGACAGGGTCTATTTTAAATGACTCCCTCTGCCCTTCTGCCATTTGCCTGCTCCGTTTTAACTCCCCCTCCCCCACTGCAAGCTTTCAACAGTTTGCTGCCTCTCCACTCTCCCTGGGCTCACCCAGGAAAATGCAGTCTTCCCTGCCCAGCAGATACAAGCTACAGTAGGCAAGGACCCAAGGTTCCAGGGGAGTGCAAGCCCGCTGGGAAACAAAACACACACACCCGAAGGCGCCCAGCCTGGCTCGCCAGTAACTTGGACCGCGCGGCGCAATCGCCGCCGCTCCCCGGTTAGTTCGGGCGTGTTTCTCCGGGAAACTCTGCCCTTTGGATTCTCTTTTTCGCTCTTCCCTTCGCTCACACCCAGCAAGCAGCAGTTCCCCTGTCTGTACAGAAAGGCGGGTGCGCCTGGGAGACGAAAGAGACACTAGACCCGCAGAAGGGGATCAATGTCACTGAAGCGCGAGGCCAACCTCCTTCCTGCGGCAGGGGGTGTGTGACCTGGCGGCGACTTCCCCGGGAGTCCTGCCCGCGAGTGTCCCCGGCGCGCGCGTGTCGTTCCGGGCGAGAGTTCGGACTTGGCCGGCTCTCTCCAAGTTCCGAGTGAGTCGGCCCCAGAGTGGGCGCGCCCGAACCGAGGGGTCCGAGCGAGGGTCCCCAGGACGAAGTGAACCCGGACTAGAGAGGGACTAGTCCCCGGCCCCGGTCGCCGCGAGGGGAGGGGGTCCGGGCGCCCGGCCGTGCGCCCCGGCCCGCGCGCACCTACCAGATGAAGTCAGTGCAGTGGCTGCAGAAGGTGGGCTGCTTGAAGAAGCGGGCGATGAATTTGTGGTCCTTCACCTCATGCACGTTCTTCTGCCTCAGCGCCCCTTTGCGGGCGAAGCGGTTGGCCACGTCCTGAGACGCCGTGGAGTCGTTGGCCGGGAAAACGTCAGCCATGGTCCCCCCCAACCACCTCTTGCCTCCGCCGGGGAGCGGCAGCAGCCGGGGAGGGCCGGGGGGCGGGGGCGGGCGGGGGAAGGGCGGCGGGGCGGCTGGCGACCCCGGGCGGGGGGCGGGGGCGCGGGCCGGCAGCCGAGGTCGCGGCAGCGGCGGCGGCCGGGGAGAGTCGGGCCGGAGCGGGCGCGGGAACCGGAGCCGCTCGCTCTCTGGCTGGCTCGCTGGCTGGCCCCACGCTCACTGACAGCCCTGCGCCCGGCGCTCGCGCTTCCTACTCTCGGCGGCAGAGGCGGCCCGGAGCGGCGCCGCCCACCGCGCATGCCCCGAGCGCGAGAGCCGCGGGGGCGCGCGGGGCCGGGGGCGCGCACGGGCGCCCAGGGAGTCGGAGCCTCCGCGTTTTGCGAGCAACCCCGGGAGGGGAGGTGGCGGCCTGGACCGGGCCCGCCCGAATTTGGGAGCGGAGGAGGACGCCAGGAGGGGCGGGCCGCTCTCCTTCACCGCCTTTTTCCTTTCCTCCTTTCTTTTTCTCCCTCCCCGCCCTCCTCCTTTCTTCCGCTTCTCGGGCACTGCACGCTGCTCTCCCGGCTCCCTCCTCCCACTCCTCAGCTCATCCTTCCCCTCCCGGCTCACCGGCTCCCGGCCGCCCTTGCTCCGGTGAGAAGTCCGACTCCCTGCTCTGCGCAGCGCCCCCAGCTGCCTCTCGGTCCGACCTGCCCCGAAGCTCGCCTTTCCTTACCTTCCAGGATCCGCCGATGCTCTGGGGCACGATGCTCAGGCTTTCTGTCGCTCCAGCTTTGTGTGCTCTAAAACGCCCAAACCCTCACCCCACCCAACGCTGCTTATATATGACAAGAGCAAGGGCGTGTTTGTAAATCATCGCACACGAACCCTACCACCTGCGTCTTAACTGCTGAGCTGTTTCTCGGCTGCATCTTGTACAGCCCTCTAATATGCACGTGGGATGGTTAAAGGACTTGTCCTAGTTATTTATCCCGTTACTCGCTGGCCACTACAGTGACAACGTTGATTGTCAGCCTTTCCTGATTTTACAAGTCCAGAACCTTAATTTAGAAATCATTTTGCAGCCTAAACTAATTACTGCAATAGTGGCAGGTGCGGAGTGCAGCCAGGACACTTGTAAATTACCAAGTAAAACTGCTTGTGAAAGGGTAGCTGGCGTGGATCTGCAAAGGACGCACTTGGGGATGTACCAGCTAATCACTTGCGGAATATTTATTAGTTCTGCCTCGAGGATGCTAAAATACGGAAGGGAAACAAACATCCCCCAGCATTTCACTATTGTTTTACCTCACTGCCAGATTCACTAAGTTCACAAAACAACTATACGCGCTGAAGAACATCAAGAAAAAGAACACATTGTTTACTCTTCAAGACGTTTAGGGGAAAAAAGACAAGGAAAAAAAACTTTGAAGGTCCATGTCATCTTAGAGCATATCACAAATTTCATATAGGTTACCATGTTTTAAGATTGCCTAATTGAATGCTTGGTTCTAGAAATGTGCTTTATATTTTAGCAAGTGTAAGCTATTGACTGGCCATTAGTGGAGCCTGCACTTTGCTGGCCCATTTACAATCTCTGGAGCCAATGTAGTCAGTGCTTAAAGAGACTGCACCTGCTTGATTCTCTGGTCAGAAATCTTACCTGTCACGGGAGCGCCCCCAGGCCAAGGAAGCAAAAAAGGAAGAGGTGAGAGAAGGAACGAAAAGCAGGGCACATTGGGAAAATTGATCAAATTTTCCACAAAACACTGTAAGCATCCCTCCTGAGCCATGGTTGTTTATTACTGATGATTGTAAATCCAGTAAAGCACAGTAGAATGAAACCCCCAATGCTTTCCTCATAACCATCTTAATTTAAGAGTGGTCCTCACACATTTTATGAAGACAAGACTCTTTCTATTTCCCTTAAGCTTTGATGTAATGATAAAAGAAAAACATGGCAGAATTGGAGGGTGGGGTTGCTGATACTGGAACCCCCGAGGAAAGTAATAGGGAAGACGAGCTAAGAACTAAATGGGCTATGGCGGCAGCCTGATTATCTCCCAGGTGTGGAGTGGAGTGACTGATCTCAGCAATGGGTAGACCAGATGAAGACAATAGATCTCTTTTCTTTCCGGTTGTGGCTTTGCGTTCTTGCCTCAGTTGTTACCGTTGTTCCTTGTGGGTATAGAAAGAACTCACTAGAAGGTGGTTGACTGATAACTGGGCTAAGCTTCAGTGGTCAATTGCCTACAGCTTAGCACAATTGTGGGGGAGGGAGATGCCCCTGGAGCAGGATTCCCAAGCAATGGGAAGGACTAATGGGAACGTGGGCCACAGTTTTGCCCCTGCAGCCTACCTGAGAAGCCTCCTTGGTAAGATTGAATTGGAGGGGATTACAGAAAGGAGGAGAGGGAGTGGTCAGTCAGTCTTGGGCGTTAGTAATTATTGTAGAGTCAGCTGCTTCATGGAGAAAGTGCTGGAAGGAACAGGGAATGGTAGACTGAATAAAGAGTTTGTCAGAACCCTCCTCTCTTAGCCCTGCCTTTGAGAAGTAAGCTTGAGACTCTTTGGAGAGGTGTTGCTTAGACCAGCAGGACCCAGAGGCTGGGGGCTAGGATCAAAGTCGGGCCACGAAAATGGTGATTCCAAACTAGAGTGGTTTACTTAAAACCAATAATCTTTATGATTCAACCTAAAACTTGTTGCTCTGTGCAGATCACTAGTCTGTGTTCCAACGGATCAGGCCATTAGCAAATTGAGCAATAGGAATTGCTTACACGCATAAAAAGCTTGATTCTGAGATTTATAGTAACCAAGATAATTTAAAGACTCGTGTTTTGCTCTACACACTTAATCCAAGGTTTAGGAGAGCTGAGACAACTGGTGGAATATATAATTACTTAGGCTGTATTTAGAGTTAGGGTGAATGGCAGGTCTCATGAAATGGGTAGAGGCAAGGTCTAGCTGGGAAGAGGCTGATGCTGGGTAAGTTAGGGAGGAGGATAAGATTTCAGAGGGGTTGGTGGGTCAGAAGCCCCAGTCAGAGGTTAACACCAGGGCTACCAGGTAAAGTTGTACAAGGGGAAGGTGGGGGGCACCTGGGTAGCTCAGTTGGTTAAGCGTCTGCCTTTGGCTAAGGTCATGATCCCACCGTCCAGAGATAGAGTCCTGCATAGGGCTCCCGGCTCAACAGGGAGTCCAGTTCACCCTCTGCCCCTCCTCCTGCTCCTGCTTGCTCTCTCTCACTCTGTGCGCGCTCTCTCAAATAAATGAATAAAATATTTTTAAAAGGGAGATGGGATGGAGGAGGAATTATCTTTCACGGTGTCGTCTCTTGTACTTCAGAAAATTTCTTCCTAGTTTAAGAGAAAAGGTAACTTTTAAAAGGCCTGGAAACAAAACACCATAGATTTCTAATTAGATATATTGTATTAAAAGAAGTGCATACCAACAATGGTACTTGCCACTCTGGAAAACAGTGTGGAGGTCCCTTAAAAAGTTAAAAATTGAGCTACCCTATGACCCAGCCATTGCACTACTGGGTGTTTACCCCACAGATATAGACGTAGTGAAGAGAAGAGCCATATGCACCCCAATGTTCATAGCGGCATTGTCCACAATAGCTAAATCGTGGAAGGAGCCGAGATGCCCTTCAACAGATGACTGGATTAAGAAGTTGTAGTCCATATATACAATGGAATATTACTCAGCTATCAGAAAGAACGAGTTCTCAACATTTGCTGCAACATGGACGGCACTGGAGGAGATAATGCTAAGTGAAATAAGTCAAGCAGAGAAAGACAAATATATGATTTCTCTCATCTATAGAACATAAGAAATAGGATGATCAGTAGGGGAAGAAAGGGATAAAGAAAGGGGGGGTAATCAGAAGGGGGAATGAAACATGAGAGACTATGGACTATGAGAAACAAACTGAGGGCCTCAGAGGGGAGGGGGGTGGGGGAATGGGATAGACCGGTGATGGGTAGTAAGGAGGGCACGTATTGCATGGTGCGCTGGGTGTTATACGCAACTAATGAGTCATCGAACTTTATATCGGAAACCTGGGATGTACTATATGGTGACTAACATAATATAATAAAAAAATCATTAAAAAAATTAAAAAAATAAAAAATAAAAGAAGTGCATAATTTGCTCATAAGTAGAAGAAGCAGGGTAGAAAACGGTATTCAAAGTAAGATTCTATTTTTAATTTTTTTAAGATTTTATTATTTATTTATTTATTTATTTGAGAGAGAGTGAGAGAGAAAGAGTGGGGGGGGAGGAGCAGAGGGAGAAGGAGAGAATCTTAGGCAGACCCTGCACCCAGCTCAGAGCCTGACGCGGGCGTCACTATCACGACCCTGACTGAGATCATGACCCGAGCCAAAAACAAGAGTCAGACACTCAGCTGACTGAGCTACCCAGGCACCCCGAGATCCCAGTTTTTCAAAATGTCTGTACACTTACATCTCTATGATGTAAGCATATAAATATGCTTACGAATGCCTGTACACACACACATATAAAGGCACATACAGCAAAATGTTTATTTAAGTGACTATCCCTGGACCACGGGAGTACAGATACTTTTCTGCACTAGAAGAGAAGCCTTTGGCCCAGGACTCACATTTTAAAAGGACATTAGAAAGCATAGTGTGTTAAGGTTTTCCTCTAATCAAAAAGGAGTCATTTATTATTTTAAACACAGCAAGTTTTATTGCCAGAATTTTGTTGTTGATGCATGGAGTAGAACCATAGCAATCTGCATGTCAAATATCTGAGAAGTCTGTTTTAAAGCATTGACCCTCACCTCTTCCTTAGCCCTAACCCCCAACGGGGGTCGATCCTGAGTGGACTGCCCCAGGAAGCTTCGTGGTGCCCAGTGTTTCACTTCCCCCCTTAAGATGTCTTTGCTCCACTTTCTTGCCGTTTTCTGCAGTAACCATGGCACAAACTAGGGGCAGGCTTGAGTACTAGCTCCAGCACTTACTGGTTTGTGTGAGTTGAACAAATTAACTTCTCCAAGTCTATATTTCTCCTTCTAAAAATGGAGATATTCTTAACCTAGGATTTCCTTAAGCATTTAATCAGTTAGTGAGTATAAGTGTTGAATCAATCCTAAAGTTTCATACAAATGCGAGGTAGGATGGTGCTTCTCAGCTCTTCCGAGTCTGCACTTTGGGGAAAGAGAGCTGAGAGCTCCCCTACTCGAAGCCAGTTCCTCCTCCCAAAGGGACAAATGTATTTCCCTCCACTCCCAGTGACCATGAAATGATGCATGGAAGGAGGATAAAATGTATCTTAGAGTTCACATTGCAAACAGATACCATTGCTCCCCCCACCCCCCGCCACCTTTAAATTGCTTTCCAGCGAAGGTGAAGGTCGCAGTGCCTGGATTCTTTGAAAATGCCGGTGGCAAGACAACCCAAGCAACTCCCATGACTTTCCATTCACTACTAATTGAAATGGGAGTGGGTACTTAAGAGTTATCCACAACTGGGGAAAGTTTCTGCCCACCTAAGTGAGAAAATGAACCCCGTGTACCTATCACCCAGATTCAACAATTATCATCAGTTCATGATGAATCCTGTTTCACCCATCCCCTACCTCATTATCTCTTTCTCTCGATAATGAAACCTTGAAACAAAGTAAAACATGCCAAAACACCAACACCAGGAGGAAACTTTTGCGGTGATGGCTATGTTCATTATTCATTGGTTCCCCGAGACGTTCATGTATCTAAACTCACCAAATTAAACACTTTAAATTTGTGTACGGTTTATTGTAAATCAATTATACCTTAATAAAACTCTTAAATTTTTAAAAGCTAAATAGCTAAGAACACTAAAACAAATAGACAAACTGGAAGAAGACCAGTAGAGAAACCAGTTGGCCCTTCCACATGGCATTCAGCTGCCCTTCCCCGGGGCGCTAAGACAAGCCCACTCTGTCCCATAACGGGCAGTCCAGTTTTTTTCCATTCCAGTACTCATCGAGCTCCAGCCCTATGGCAGGCACCTTGCTACACCCAGGAATGCAAAATAAAGAAGATACGCTCCCTGCCCTCGGGGAGCTCCGTGTCCTTCTGAGGTAGCCCAAAAGGAGAAAGCTTCAACCCTGGAGTGGGGTATCATTTAAAGACACACAGTCCGACAAGCAAAAGGAAATAAAGTTAAAATTAAAAGAACGTCATTTATTTCTCAAGTCCCTCAAAGGAAACCAAACAAAACCCGATTCATACCCAACCCCCAACCAGACTTTTCGACCCCCCTTTCTTCCCTTTGTCTTTCTTGCCACACTCACGATGACTTCCCACATTCTCAGTAGCCTCTCAGAAACCCCCTCACCCCCCCCAAAAAATAGTCACTCCCTTACCCACAGCTCCATTGGCTTTTACTCTCTCTCCTCCCCTTTGTTATTTTTTGTGCCCTTTATGATATATTATTTTGGACAAAACCTCTCTCCACCTCTCCCTTCGGGGCAAGGCCTTCTTCTGTACCCTTTCTGTGATTTTGAATCACCAAAAATCTAGGGACTGGTTTTAAACAGAGTAGGTTGGGGGGGAATGAGCTTCAAGGGGGCTGAGCAGAGGGAGAGAGCTGCCAATGACCAGCTCTAGGGCCACCGTTTGCAGGACAATGAAGGCAAGGTCCTGAAATATTAATAGAGTGTCCCGCATGTTTGCTATGCATTGCTACAGTGGTGAGTCCGGCAGATATGATCCCTGCCTCACATTCTCTTTGTGCTTTGAGTGGGAGAGGGAAGTCTGGGGACACTTCCCCCTGGCAAAATTTAACTCCTCACATATGCTCACTTCTATTTCCAGGACAGCCATCCTTTAAGGCAAATGCATAACTACCTTCAAAACTTTGATCTCATTTTAGTTTGGACGTTTTATGCTGTACGCTGTAATGAAGTAAAAATAGCACCACTCCCACCCAACTGGCATAGGGCAAAGATTCAAGGAGAACTTGGAGAAGCAGCTCAGAAGGTATGTCCAACAAAGTTTATACAGGTGGATCAGTAAGTGGGGTAGAATGCCAGGTTCCTCTGGGGTGGAGCAGTTTCACAAGATTCAGTGCAGTGGTGACAGCCGGGTTCTCTTGAATGTACACTTACTATTTTTTTTGACAAACTCTACAATCTGCAATTTTATCTGTGTTTGGCATGGCCTTGGAACTGGAATGGTGAGCCCTCCCAAAGCCTTGGAGTCCATTCAGATGTCACTCCAATTTCTATACAAAGTGTGGCTCTAATAAATAGAAAGAAGAAGGAAAGTATTCAAAAACACAATTTATTTAATAAATACTGATGGACCACAATAACATGCTCAGGCACTGTTACAAATATTGGGGATGAAAAGTGGACAGAACAGACAGTTTCAGTGGAGAGGTGGGGGGCGTCAAAGCTTGTTGGGGAGGGGTTTAGAGAGAAGGGAAGAAGAGAAACTGAAATGAGAGATTAGAGGATGCTATTGCAAATGGGAGTAAAAGAAGTGGAGGAGGGCAGCAATGTCCACAATAGCCAACTATGGAAAGAACCCAGATGTCCATCAACAGATGAATGGATAAAGATGTGGTATCTATATCTAATGGAATACTCCTCAGCCATCAAAAAAATGAAATTTGCAATGACATGGATGGAACTCGAGGGTATTATGCTAAGCGATATAAGTCAATCAGAGAAAAACAATTATCATATGATCTCATTCATATATGGAATTTAAGAAACAAAACAGAGGATCACAGGGGAAGGGAGGGAAAACTGAAACAAGACAATATCAGAGAGGGAGAAAAACCATTAGAGACTCTCATAGGAAACAAACTGAGGGTTTATAGAGGAGAGAGGGGTGGGGGATGGGGTAACTGGGTGGTGGACGTTAAGGAGGGCACGTGATGTAATGAGCCCTAGGTACTATATAAGATTATTGAATCACTGACCTCTACCTCTGAAACTAATAGTATGTTAATTAATTGAATTTAAATTTTTAAAAAGTGGAGGAGGGTGGTCAGTGAACTCTAAAAACATGTTTTATGGGCAAATAACATTACATTTGTGTGATGAGGGGACCCACCCTGTAGAGGGAGCAGTAAATAGATATGTCAAGAAGATATATAGACTAAGTATGGTTGATAAGGTGTTGGGGAAGAAAAAAATTTTCCTCTACCCCCTTAGGTTCAGTCTTTGGAGCATGTGAATTAAATTGACCGAAGGCAGATTAACAGGAGAAAAGACCAAGGTTTATTCATGTACCTATGCAAAGGCACACAGAAAAATAGTACTCAAAGGGGTGGTTAGAATTTGGGGCCTGTCTGACATCTTTAAAGAGGTAGAGAGGGGAGAAAAAGGACACTTATGCAAAAAACAAATGACTTTTAGGAAGACTAAATGGGCCTTTAGGAGAATAGATGGGAAATACAGTATTTTTGTGACAGTATCTTTTCAGGTGACTTCTTATCCCAGTGACTTCATCTCCAATGATTAAAGTTATGAAACTCCCAAGGAGGGGATCTGTGACAGTTGAATTCTTTGGAAGGCTCTGTTTTTAGGCAGATAAGGAGAATGGAGTTTGTGGCACAGCGACTCTGAAAAAGGTTCAACTCCACAGGCAGTCACGAGAAAAGTCACCGTTGGTGTCATAGATGTAGATTTCATTCTCTTTTGGAATGTCTGGCAACAGCCTCAGCTAAGTGAGAAGGCAATCTCAAATTGCAGGTACGGTATAAATGCCTTCTATTCAGTGGGTGAACGTTCTTCACCCCAAGGGGATCTAGACTCACCTGTGTAGATAATAAAATACATTAAACCTGCAGTGTTTGGGGGCACCTGGGTGGCTCAGTCGGTTAAGCTTCTGACTCTTGATTGCGGCTCAGGTCATGATCTCAGGGTCATAAGACTGAGCCCCACGCCCCTGCCCCCTTTGGGCTCTGAGCTTGGTAGGAAGTCTGCTTAAGGATTCTCTCTCCCTCCCTCTCCCTCTGCCCCTCACGCTGCTCACACTCTCCCTCTCTCAAATAAATAAATAAATAAATAAATAAATAAATAAATCTTTAAAAAAAAAAACCTGTGGTATTTGTATTATTGAGTTGATCTTAGAAACAAACTGTGTATACTTGTAATCGAGAGAATTTGGCATATGAGGGCTTTCAACAGATTTACTTTGTGATTCTAATTTAAAATGTGCAATCGAGTAATGGATTTAGACTGTGATTTTAAGTTGAATCATACTGCCTTTATAGGCAGAAGTAAAACACTTAAGAGAATTTTAAGATTCATCAGTTTTGTAAAGTTTAATCTGTTCGTTTTATAAAACTTAAGGGTTACGTCTTAACGGGGGAACCTGTGTTTGCCAGACGATTGGTACTTCACCACGGTTTGTTAGGGTTTCCTTCAAGCATCTCTAAAGTGATTTGTAAATAAAAGAGTAAGATTTTGTAAATTGAACTTAAAAGCTTAAAGAAGGACTATATTTTCAAAACTGTAACATTAGTAAATTAAACATGAATGAAGGTTAACAATATGTTCGGAGTGTTCTTCTGGGCAAAACAGAAGAATGACAAAAGTGACCCCCAGGGATAAAAAAACTCAATTGACAGTCTTAAATAACAAAATTCAACCAAGTCAATTTGAAGATCTTATCAGCTTTATTAAACAAATCATGACTCGGGCAGCCTCCCATCTAGCAAGTTGAGGCGCTCCCAAGAAGTACAAAATGGAAGGCTTTCATGGAAGGAGCGTGGGGCAAGAAAGTAAGCAAAAGAAAAGAATTGTTCCAGGTGAGGCTGCTTTCTAGGGGGAAAAGCAGGGTGTCTTATCACACAGATTCCCTCATCTTTCTTTGGGGAGCCGTGGAGAAGACTCGGGGGCAGATGCACGAGATGGACTAGAAAATTTCCTGGCCGACCAGTTAAGTACAACTACATTTCTGGGGAGGGTTGAAATCGCAATTCGATTATATATTAAGCATCCGTCTGGGAACTTGGCCTAAGTGACACCATCTTTGGGCTGTGCTTTTCTTTTTAACAACAGTTTTGTGTGTAATTTTATCTTATGCCCAGTTTTACGTGGAGATTTTTTTTTTTCCTGCCCTTGTACAAGGGTCCAGGAACAGCGGGAAGCCTAAGTTCGGTAGCTGGGGTCCTGTGTGCACATATGGTTCTAAGTGTGCATGAGTTGCTTTCCTAAAAGTACCAAACACATCTTCAGAAGGAATTGGACTAAAAGTCAGCAAATCCAGATTTGTTACCTTTGAAACTTGGTGCTTCCTTTAGAGCCCGGGAATTAGGGATCGAAAAATGGTTTGAGCTAAAAATATGTATCTATGTGGAGAAATGAAAAAGAATCTGGCCTACAAATTGCTCCATAGCCTTAGAAAACAATGTTAGTGGAATTTCAAAGGAGTGAATTAATGGAATGCAGAAAGCATACCATTTGATACCAGCTGTTCTCACACAGAAACAATGACATCCAGGGCCGGTCCGCAGAGGCACAGTCAGACAATGGTATTCTTTGCCCATTTGGAGCAATGAAATATAAATGTTAAATTTATAAACACCATCTCTAATAAATACCTGTAGTTGACGTCAGATCATTTAGCTCTCTATAGCTAACCTAAACAGACCTGATAACTTACAAAGTTTAACAAGAGAGAATGACAATAAAAAAGCACTTAACATTTATCGGGGGCTTAACGATGTCCCCAGAACTATTTTAAGCTTTTTTTTTTAAAGATTTTATTTATTTGTTAGAGAGAGGGGGCACAAGCAGGGGGTAGGGGCAGAGGGAGAGGGAGAGGGAGAAGCAGACTCCCCTGCTGAGCAGAGCCCTGGGATCAGGACCTGAGCCAAAGGCAGACACTTAATAGACTGAGCCATCCAGGCGCCCCTATTTTAAGCTTTTTATAGGCAAATGTTCACTTACTCAACCTGACATCATAGGAGTTGGTTCCCCACTTAATCTACAAGGAGCAAAGGGGTACTGAGACACAAAGAGGTGAAGTTACATAGCCAATCACACAACTAGGAATTAGCAGAGCTGAGAGATTGGAACGCTGGCAGCCTGACCCACAGCCCATGTCCTGAACCCGTCTACTCACCCGGCCGCCATATACAAAGATGGTGCTGGTGGCCTCAGCATTTTGCATGTCAACTCTATGTCCTGACAAGAGGAATTCTCCTAAGTTGGTTCTCTCCGGGGTAGCATGGGATTTTTCTTTTTTTCCAGTTTAGGAAATCTTTTGGTGAGGAACTAAAGCTGCGGCTGACAGAATGTAAATACTGAAGGAGTCGGAGAGAAGCCAGTCTTCCATCTAGTGGTGTGAGAATGATTTGTAGCCGTTGAACACAGAGCTTCCCTAGTGTAGCTCGAAGTAGGAACCAACAAGCAGAACAAATATTTCGACACTTCCATTCCAGTCACCACCTCTTTGGTTAGGCTCTTTTCCTTCGCTAGGATGTATAATCGACCTCAGAGCGCTTGGACTTGGCAAAGATGTTGCAAATGAACACAAACTCCAACGCTTCCTACTTTGTTCTCCTGCAACTCTGTCAGGCTTAACCTGGGAGCCTAAGCAGCCGGGAATCAGTAATGAATACTAATTTGCTTTTGCAAGCTGAGAACTAAAAACGTGCACGCACTTTGGTGCTTGTGAGCTCTCCCGCGGTGTGTCATAGCCTGTCCTGCCCTCCTGCGCCCGGGAGGATTCTGCTTTTATCTGCAATCATTTAACGTATAGATAGAATACGGTAAAGAAAGGATATTAATGGGCACTATCAAAGTTGGGTAGCAACAAATGGTGAATGGTTTATGGTTTTAATGGCTTTCCCAGTGCAGTTTCTTTAAACACATACTAGCAAAGCCGCTAAAACTGATAAAGATGCCTTAAACTCAACAGACTCTCCAGTACTGTATGTGAGACTGTAGACAGACTCCAGCCAGATACACCTAGTTTTATCCCATAGACGTGAGTACAGCGTTGCAAGCGAACTCTGCTACTGCTCCTTCTAAGGGGTGAGATGTCTGACCATCAAGACAAAATACCTCTGCGAAGAGTTTCTGTTGGACTTCATGTCAATAAAGATAACCAGGCAGCCCTTGGGCATGTTACTGGCGCGGTCAAGTTCATCTCCATTTACCTCTTTCCTGACTCATTAGTGTTAGAACCTCCCCTTACCTATCAAGTAGCTCCTGTCTTTCTGTGCCCTGTCTTTTTTCTCTTTGCTCCCCCAGCCGCATTCCCCACCCCCCAGCTTTTCCCCAGCACACTCTGGGATAATTATCCTTTCCTATTTAGTCTCCCCAACAGCATGCTTTGTAAAATCCTTTCTTTGTACCTTCCCACTTTCTGACACAGCATCTAGCACATTCCAGCTCCGTGCATTCCACATCCAATAAATATTCCTAGAGTGCCCACTATGGACAAGCACTGGGCATACAACAGTTACTAAAATAAAGTCCCTCTTACAATGGAGTTTCCAATCTACTGGGCTGGGCTGAACGGAACCATCAGAACCCCGACTAGAATCTGGTCCCAGCCCTTCTCACTTTGACCCAAGCCATTCATCTCTTTTTAACTCCCTCAGTTGACCTTATTTGCATTTTAAATCTTTTCTGTCCATCTATGGGTTGTCTTTCTGGTTTTTTAGATAAATCCTCATGGTCAGGGAAATGGGAGAGACTTGAGAGGACAGGTGGCCTTCTTGACCTTCTCATTCCAGATTTAACAAGGGCCATGGACGTACAGCCCACTTTTGGTAACTGTGAAATGGGAGATCGTCAGAAGGGGAGGTTAATCAACCTCTTCCCTTTTCCCCCAATCTTCTATTCCCTGTCTCTGCCAGGAACCTGATTCTCGGGGAGCACCTGGTTTCTGAGGGATGCTGTCCAGTCTCTCCCTTTTGGTGCCCAAGGATTCTACAACGTGTCCTAGCAGAGCCACGCTTGCCCCGTCCTGTTGTCTCCCTGAATCCTCATTGCTCTTCTTCCATCCTGCTGCCTCCATCCTGCTGCCCCCATGCCCTCACGCCCCTGAAATGTCAAATGTACCCCGGTGGCCCCAGGGATGGCCCTCCTGTGCCCTATCATCTCAAGCATGGTAGGCAGAGTGCACTCAGACATATTGCTGGGTCTTCAGAGTCAGAAATGAGAGCTAAGGTTCCTGTCTTCAAGGAGCTCAGGGCCAACTTGTTTTGTCTAATGACTGATGGTCTTTGGATGATGTTCTGACTTCGCTTCTGACTCGATCATCATGACAGCGACCTTTCACACTTTAGTTTCAAGTTCTTCTGATTCCCCAATTCTAGCAATTAATCATCTTTAAACACATCCTAGGGTAAATCTGAAGAGCGCTTATCTGAAGAAGTTCTTTATGGAATTAAAACAAAAGGACTTAGTAAGAAAACCATCCACAATACCTCTAATGAATCTTTTCATACGATTGAATTTTCAGACATAGGGTCTCCTACAAAAGTATAGGCACATCCATTTCTTTTTTCCTTTTAATAAATTTTGTTATTTTTTTATTTTTTTAAGATTTTATTTATTTATTTGACAGAGAGAGAGACAGCCAGCGAGAGAGGGAACACAAGCAGGGGGAGTGGGAGAGGAAGAAGCAGGCTCCCAGCAGAGGAGCCTGATGTGGGGCTCGATCCCAGAATGCCAGGATCACGCCCTGAGCTGAAGGCAGACGCCTAACCGCTGTACCACCCAGGCGCCCCAGGCACATCCATTTCTACCCACCCCAATGTCTAGAAGATGTTGGATTATTAGACTGAACTATCAAACTGGTTCATTTTTTTTTTTAAAGTAATTTTTTAAAAAATCCTTTTAATTAAAAAAAAAAAAAAAAGAGTCCTGGGGCGCCTGGGTGGCTCAGTCCGTTAAGCATCCACCTCTTGATTTCAGCTCAGGTCATGATCTCAGGATTGTGAGATCGAGCCCCATGTTGGGCTCTGCACACAGTGCAGAGTCTGCTAGGCATTCTCTCTCTCCCTCTCCCTCTGCCCCTCCCCTTGCGCTCTCTCTCTCCCTCAAATAAATAAATAAGATCTTAAAAAAAATAAAAAATAAAAAGAGTCCTTTGGTAACATTAAATAGCCTCACAATCACCAACTTGCCTCCAGCCGCTTCACGTGAGAAATAAATAAATATGTGTATTTTAAGGAAGGCCGTGCAGGATAGGGAGCGAGCCTCTCTTGTTAGTCTTTCTTGACGCTGCCATAGCACGGCCCAGAGCAACATGCAAAACGGATTCCTATTTACTGGAAAAGATTCCATGTTGGTTTCGGCTGCAGCTGCCTGGGGTGCGGGAGCCCTATGCATCCAGGCCCAACCCGGCAGGGGCTCCGAATGAATGAATCTCGGAACCAAAAACAAAAACCAAAGCCAAAAACAAAACACCACTTACAAATGGGGGTGTTGGAGCTGGAGATCCTTGAACAAAACAAAGTGGACAGCTGAAAGCAATGCGAGCGTTCCTGAAACATCCAGCAACAAACGTACAGCCAAAACTGTTTTCCCCCGAATGTTCAGGAAGATGTCTCATCTTTCCCCTTCATCCTTCATCGGGTGCATGTGACAAGGAGAACCAGCCAGAACAACTCAGAAGTTAGGATCAAAACCCGAAACCCTTCCATCCATATTTCTCCCTTTTAGTGATCTCAACAACTGACATTCTTCGTGAATTTACAACAAGCATGTCAGCTTGAAAGAAACGGCAATGATATGTTTCCAGTAATCTCTACAGAGAGCATGAGTTTCTCAAAAACAACCTCTACTTGTGCCCCCTCTTTTGTGGCGGTGTTCTTTCTTCATATGAACTAGAGTTTGTTTTGTTTTGTTTTAAGAAGGCTCAGATAGGCACATGGTAAAATACAAATATTAGAGAAATGTTTTTCTCCCCACTGCCTCCTCCCTTCCCAGCCCCCAGAGGTAACCTCTACATATACTTGCCTTTTAAAGAAAAAT
This sequence comes from Ursus maritimus, assembly GCF_017311325.1. NCBI lineage: Eukaryota > Metazoa > Chordata > Mammalia > Carnivora > Ursidae > Ursus > Ursus maritimus. The sequence goes on along the minus strand of NW_024424897.1, from coordinate 12,658,025 downwards.
ATTCGTGTTGCACAACACGGCGTCTTGATCCAAGTTTTTAAAAAGTGAAAGACAGAATGCCTTAGCTCGCCTCCATCACCGCCGTGCCCATCCAAGCATCGGCAAGTGGTTTCCACCAGCCGTTTGGAAGTAAAAGGTTAACGGGCTGCATAGGTTAGGATATCATTTTCTAACTACATCCAGTAATTTCTTTGCATGTTTACTCAGCTTTAGAAGAAATCAATAAATGTTTGTTGGCCAAATAGGTTGTTTTGGGTTCACGAAAGGGCCCTTTAATGGGAAAATAATAAATAAGCACATAATCATCACTTTTTGCCTCTTTTACCACATAAAACGTGTTCTAAGGCAGGTTTCCACAACCAAAAAAGCCTCAATCAATGATCGGAAATGTGACCTGGCCTGGAGGGAGGGAGGGAGGGAGGGAGGGAGGGAGGAAGGGAGGGGAAGAGGAGGAGGGACACACACACACACACACACACACACACACACGTTCCTGGAAAGGCCTCTAGTGGATTCAGTCCAGATGTTTTATTACTGCTGATCATCCAAGTAGGGGCCCAAATCCTCTTTGACTTTTTGTGAGAAGGACTAGAGCAGTAGCAGTAGAAAAAGTCTATGTTTATTAAAAACTCTGTCAATGTCAAGTTGTTATGAAAGTTGATACTCTTTTGTCCCTTGTCTGAGAGATGCTGGAAGCTGAGACCTGCGGCCCCTGGCTCCCACTCACCATCGCTCTGCTCACAGGTCCAGTGCCCCTGGAGGGGGCTGGCTGAGCAGCTGGGGGCTTGTTCCGGCGGTTCAGGCTCACCGGAGACCTAGACAGACAGCCAAAGCTTGGCTTCTTCACCATCAGCCTCCTGAGGATTTCTATGAGCAGGCCAGTGGTACCTGAGAGCAAGACAGAGCAGGACCTGATGAAAAACAAATGAACCAACAAACGGGGATCCCATGTCTGCTTTGTGAATTCATACTCAAATAAGTAATTACATTTCTGTTAGTCCTTGATAGCACTTCACGGATCCTCCAGAAAATGATGGAGAGAATGAGAATTTTGGAAGCAAATAGACCTAGATGCAATTTCCCGGGCAATCTATTTAGTTGTTGAACCTTGATAGAGTATTTGACCTCAATGAGTCTTAATTTCCTGTTCTGTAAAATGGGGATAATGGACACCCCCCATGGAGACTACCAGGAGAACTTCACGGGATAATGGACATGAGGCTCCAAGCCCAGTACCTGGCACATGGTAGGTGCTCAAAAAAGTCAGTTCCCTACTTAAGCTCTGTGTTAGGGGTGGAAGAAAGAAAGGAGCCTTAAGGAAGAACAAAAAGCAGACAAAGAAGGAGAAATCAAGGGCCCCGCAGGAGTAAGACTAAGAAGGTAAGGGAAGGCTTTTTGTGATGGAGAAAATCCTCCCTGCTGTGCATGCTGGGCTGGTACCTATTCCAAGGTCTCCCTCCTCCCTCCTGCAGTTCAGCCTTTGGCCATTTCATTGCTCATGAGCACCTGCCCTGGGAAGAAGGAGAGACAGTAGCTGAAACCCAAATCAATTTCGCTCTTAGCAAGTCTTGTCAATCAGATTGAGTTGGGAGCAGAAAAGATGCAGTCAAAATAAAGGTTAGGGTTTGTGTATGTTTCTGTTCTCTCTCTTTCTCTCTCTCCTTTACTCCACTCTCTCTGTAGAGATGTCTGGGTTCTACAACTTTTCTTCGTCAGCCTTCGCTCATGGTCTAACCCTTGTCGTATGTCTTCTAGCAGGCCCCACTCCCAACCCAGCACTCTACCGAGCCCACCCTTTCAAAGGTCATCAGTGACTTCTTGGTTGCCAAATTGTATGGCCTTTTCTTCGTCTCCATGGTATTGCCATGGTTGACCTTAAAACTCACTAGTATGCCCCTGTATGTGAGAATACTAGTTGTCTACCCAACCCCGTTCACCCCTTCTTCCTTGCTAGCCTATTCTGGAGGCATTGTGCTCAGCCAAAAATACCACAGCCTCCTTTGCAGCTAGAATGTCCAGAGAGATGTGGGTAGGATTATGCGTGGGGAAGGGCAGCCTGGAAGGTCATCACCCAAGTCTTCTAGTGGCTTGAACAGAACCCTGACTATAACCTGCTTTTCCACCCAGCCTTGGGGGACCTGAGATCATTAAGGAAACATTTCCCTAGGACTTACAAGAATTCAACTCTTCCCTCATGTGGGCGTGGAATAAGTATTGGTGGGGGGTGGCGCGGTGCCCTACTATGCCTTTGGGACCCCAAAAAGGAAGATGAAAAATCCATTTGGGAGAGGAGGATTTCTATGTGAAGTGCTAGGGACAACCCTTGGTTGTCCTCACTGGTGGTGGGGTGACATATCCGGAGATTATAGAGCTGCGGTGGGTAGGGGAGAGAGGGCCTGAAGTACAGGGGCCCCACCCTCAGTACAAGGAAAAGTCAGTCTGGAAAAGAGGACCTTCTGGCTAAAGCAGAATGGAAATGCCCAGGTTCTGGCATTTGCCCAGAGAGCCTGAAGAGGGCTTGGAGGGCGGGGTGCTCAGCAGAGGCCCCTGGAAGATCAGTCAGCCTGAAATCCCAGCCAGGGGTAGGACCCTGGCTCCACTAGGGGGAGGCTGAAGCAAGGGGGGCGGGGCAGGCAGCATGGGAACGATTGTGCGCTGCACAGAAAAGCCAATCAGGAAAGGATCAGTAAGATGTGAAAAGGTCATAGGAGGGTGCTCATAATCGGAGTGGGGGCCCTGGAGCCCCAGTGAGTCACCGTGGCACAATACGCACTCCTTGCCGGTCTTGTTTTCTTAGTGACACATCTTCCTGATACATTGTGGTCACTCTACTGGCTAGTCTGGAAGTTTCTGCCAGCTGGCTTAGTCATCGACTGGAAAGACTGTCTTAGGCATTTAATATCTCTAAACGTTAATCGGCAATGGAGGAGGGAAGTACATAGGAGTCAGGCAAATCCCTGTGACTTTGGAAACAAATCATTATTTCTCTCTTGAGCCTTAATGTTCTCGACTATAAACTGATAATAATACAGCGTACCTGCGGCTTTGTTGTAAGGAGTAACTGAGGTCATGCATTTAAAGCGCAGGATCTCCAACTTCAGCCACCTGAAGAATGCTGATCATGTTAAATTTTTATTAAATAAAAACATCGTAATTAATAAAACCTTTTTAATCTCATGAAAATGGGCCCTACCGCCAGAGTCTCTGCTGTAATAAGTCCAGGTGGGGCCTGAGAATTTGCATTTTAAACAAATGCCTGAGTGATGCTTCTGCTTCTGCTGGTCCTGGTCCCATACTTTGAGAACCACTGCTTTAAAGTATTTGGGCTCGGAACCGGGGATGTATTGTATGGTGACTAACATAATATAATAAAAAAATCATTATTAATAAAAAAATAAAAATAAAAATAAAGTATTTGGGCTCGGGGTGCCTGGGGGGCTCAGTCAGTGAAAGCACCCAACTCTTGATTCCGGCTCAGGTCATGATCTCAGGGTCGTGAGATCGAGCCCCATGTTGGTCTCTGAGCACAGGGCAGAGTCTGCTGAACAGTCTGTCCCTCTGCCCCGCCTCCTTTTCTTTCCCTCGCTCTCAAATAAATAAATAAATAAATCTTTAAAAAAATAAAGTATTCGGGCTCTTTCTGAGATGTAGAAATGGATTTAACAGGTTCCCTTTCTCTGTCCTGTCCATGCAGAGGGCATCTCTAAAACAAGACTTCAGCTTTTGAGTCATTTCTTTGTACAGATATTATTAACAATTGCTCCATACATCAGACATCAGCCTGGTTTATAAGGAAATAGCAATAAAAAAAAATAGCAATATATAGTATGGTCCTTCCAGAGATAACAGTAACAAAGCCAACATTTGTATAGAACCTTCACCAATATAATTTAATTTGATCGTTACCAAAACCTCATTCTGTAAGTGAGGACATGGAGGCTGAGAGAAGTGAAGTGACTAGGTCAAGCTCACACAACTGGAAAGTGCAGAGCCTGGGCTCATTCTCAGTCTTCTGATCCCTAAGCTGACACTCGTTCGATCAAATACTGCTGACCTCATTTTTGTTGTTGCTGTTGTTGTTATAATCTGGTAGGAAGGTGGGGTACCCCCTCCCCCATTGTCATGCATCTCTCATGAGGGGCACGATCACCGCAGAGTCCACAGGTTGAATGACTTAATCACCCACAGCCCCCGGGAGCTGCCACAAATGGCAGGTGTGAACGGTTTTCTCATGTGTGGTCAGGAGGCGAGCTTGCTTTTAACAGAGGAAAGCTAAAGCGGCTCATTCCATGAGAAATGCTGCTCTGTCCAGGACGTTCCTCTTCAACAGGGACCCTCCCGGCCCTGTAGTACTGCCCTGGAGGCGATGTGTTGTAGAGAACAAGACTTCTTGTCCCCTTCAAGGTCCTTCTAGCCAGAATAAGAATCAAGTTGTCACGAGATAGATGAAGAAAAGAAAATAAAATTTGATGGTGTTCATACAGGAAACCCACAGACATGGGAATTCCAAAGACAGGCAGAAGGAAGGATCGATGTCGTTCTGAACTAAGGAGAGGGGTAGGGGCCTGGGTCTTCACTGGGAAGGAACGTAATCTTCAGGAAGAGAGAAAAGAGCAAATGTTTGGTAAACAAATGTTGGCTGCCCCACTCAGACACAGTGAGACACAGAGGACTTTGATCAAACAGGCCTTGCTAGGTTCCTCTCTATCATACCTAGTTCCTATCATAATCATATCTATGGTGATATGATTCATATCATATCTATGGTGATAGCTCTCTTCCTGGAGCAGGTCTTCCATGTAAATTCTTTTGAGGCAGTTGAGGGGGAGGTAAAGAACTTCTCCTCAATCTGCTGGGTTTGAATTGCTTTTCAACTCAAAAGAGCCTTCATGCCAAAGGGACCCATTTGGGCGCGGCCTGCCCTTCCTTGGCCCCTCCGGTGTCAAGGATGAAAAAGTTCAGAACCACATTCGACCAATACAATTGCTGAAAAGCAAATGGAAATTATACTCCATCCAGGGAAAAGGAGAGCCAACCACCTCTCTGTGATGGGAAGTTCATAAGGCTGAAAAAGAAGCATCTGGCGTCATTTGCAGTGGGATATGGAGCCAAAAAGACACTCTCACTTCAAAGCAATTAGGGAATTACAGTTTTGCTGTAAGGAGCACTGCAGGAAAGGCTGATGATGTGAAAGAAGACAGCCGCTAGAACCAGACGAACCTGGCTGCCAGGCTGGGCCCTCCCCTTCCAGGACAACCCTGGGCAAATTCCCAGCCTCTCCGGCAGCACCTACGTGCTGCTGTGGGAATCAAAGGGGTCCCTGTTAGCATAGTATGCACCAAACATGCTAATTCTCTTCCTCTACACCCTGGGATCCCCTGATAGGGGACGTCTGTCTTTTTTTTGGTGGTGGTGGTATTTTATTTTTCCTACCTTAAACCAGCACTCCTCCACCACCACCTCCTCCTCCTCCTCCTCCTCCTCCTCCTCCTTCTTTTTTTAAAAGATTTTATTTATTTATTTGACAGAGAGAGAGACAGCCAGAGAGAGAGGGAACACAAGCAGGGGGAGTGGGAGAGGAAGAAGCAGGCTCCTAGCAGAGGAGCCTGATGCGGGGCTCGATCCCAGAATGCCAGGATCACGCCCTGAGCCACAGGCAGATGCCCAATGACTGCGCCACCCAGGTGCCCCCAGCACACCCTTCTTATGTGGGGATGAGTCTTGGGGCTGCAGGCCCTGTCTCCCTTTATGGAAGGTGAAAGAGACTTGCGCTCCTTCCCCCTGACCCCAGAAGACCAAGTGTGTCAGTGGATGTTGCCAATGGTGAGCTTTCATATCTTAGTCTGGGTTGCCTACAAGCAGAGTCAGAGACAAGGACTCAGGTTTGGGGAACTTATGTGGGAGATGATCCCAGGGAGCAAGCCTGCAGGGGCAAGGAACGTGTAATGCAAAAAAAGGGAGCGCCGGTGAAGGGTATGTTACGGGGCTGCCTCCAGTGTGGGTACCGGGGCTCCTCCATCCCGCTGGGGACCATCTGGGGACCAATCTAGAATGAATCTCACAGTTGTCTTCTAAAAATGAAAGGCTAGAGGGGCGCCTGGGTGGCTCAGACAGTTAAGCCTCTCACTCTTCGTTTCGGCTCAGGTCATGATCTCAGGCTCAGAGCCCCGCTTCAGGCTCTGAGCTCAGTGGAGAAGTCGGCCTGAGGATTCGCTCCCCCTCTGCCGCTGCCCCTCCCCCTGCTCATGCATGCATGTGCTTTCTCTAAATCAATTTTTTTTTAAAAAGAAAGGCTAGAGCAATTCTACTCCTAATCATACACCCAAGAGAAATAAAAACATATGCCCCCATTAAAACTTGACCCCAGACGTTGATAACAGCACTGCTCAAAATAGCCGAAAGAGAGAAACAACCCAAATGTCCATCGACTGATGAATGAATAAATAAAACATGGTCTATCCACACACTGGACTATTATTCAGCCACAAAAAGAAATGAAATATGGACACAGGCTACAACATGGAAGAACTTTGAAAACATGATGCCGAGTGAAAGATGCCAGACACAAGAGGCCACGTATTATGGGATTCCATTTACATGAAATGCCCGGAACAAGAAAATCTGTGGAGAGAGGAACATAGGGTTGCTGAGGGGTGAGTGGATTAGGGACGAGGATGATAGCTAAAGGTGTAGGAACAAAGGGAGATCATTCATAATAGGATCCAGTAATTCACTTTTGGTTACATGCCCAAAAGAACTGAAAGCAGGGTCTAGAAGAGATATTTGTATACCCACGTTCATAACTACGTTATCCACCACAGGAAGGAAGCCAAGTGTCCATCAACAGATGAATGGATAAAAAATACGTAGTATACACATACAATAAAATGTTATTCAGCCTTAAAAAGCAAGAAAATCCTGCTACCTGCTACAACACGGATGAGTCTTAAGGATATTATGGTACATGAAATAAGTCACAAAATGACAAAGACTGTACGATGCCACTTACGTGAGGCAGCTAGAGTAGCCAGAGTTATGGGGACTGAAAATAGAAGAGTAGTTTGTGGGGGCTCGGGGGAGGGGACAACGGGAAGTCAGTTCACGGGGACAGAGTTGCAGTTTGGGAAGATGAAACCGTTGTGCAGACGGATGGCGGTGACCGGTGCCCGGCAGTGAGCACGTGCTGTGTGCCCCTGGGCTGTGCACTTGCTGGGAATGTAAATGAGCACAGCCACTATGGAAAGCAGGATGGAAAGTCCTCAAAAAAAAAAAAAAAAACAAACAAACAACCAAAACCCAGAAATACCAAATGATCTAGTAATTACAGCCTGAGTATTTACCCAAAGAAAACAAAAACACTGGGGTGCCATGGTGGCTCCATCAGTTAAACGCCTGACTCTTGACATCAGCTCAGGTCTTGATCTCAGGATCATGGGTTCCAGCCCCACGTTGGGCTCCATGCTAGGCATGGAGTCTATACTTAAAAAGAAAGAAAGAAAGAAAGAAAGAAAGAAAGAAAGAAAGAAAGAAAGAAAGAAAGAAAACAAAAACACCAATTTGGAAAGGTATATGCATCCCTGTGTTTTTTGCAGCAGTGTTTACAATGGCCAAGATATGGAAGCATCCTAAGTGTCCATCAAGAGATGAGAGAGAAAGATGTGGTGTGAATGTGTATACAGAAGCCCATACCCATACAATGGAAAATGACTCGGCCATAAAACCTTCCAGGTCCACCCATGCTGCTGCAAATGGCAAGCTCTTACTCTTTTTTATGGCCGAGTCATTTCGCTTACATGTGGAATCTAAAAAACAAAGCAAATGAGCAAACAAACATTAAACAGAAACAGACTCATAAATACAGAGAAGAAGCTGGTGGTTTGCGGGGAGGATGGACGAAATAGGTGAAAGGGATTCTAGTGATGAAATAAGTAAGTCTCGGGGATGAAACGTACAGCATAGGGAATATAATCAATAGCATTATAGTAACTTTGTATGGTGACTACACTTACGGTGAGCGTTGCGTAAAGTACAGAACTGTCAAATCACTGTGTTGTACTTCTGAAACTGATATAACGTTGTATGTTAACTATACTTCAGTTTAAAAAAAAGCTGAGGTTCTTAATCATAGGAAACAAACTGAGGGTTGCTGGAGGGGAGGGGCTGGGGAGATGAGGTACCTGGGTGATGGACATTAAGGAGGGCACTGGGTACTATATAAGACTGATTAATCATTGACCTCTACCTCTGAAACTAATAATATACTATATGTTAGTTAATTGAATTTAAGTTAAAAAAATAAATAAGAATTTTAAAAATTAAAAAAAAAAAATTTAAAAAGCTGAGGGGCCCCTGGGTGGCTCGGTCGGTTAAACATTCAACTCTTGATCTCAGCTCAGGTCTTGATCTGAGGGTCGTGAGTTCAAGCCCCGCATTTGGCTCCATGCTGAGCATGGAGTGTACTTAAAAATAAATAAATACACACATATATAAATACATAAAATTTTAAAAGCTGAGATGATTTTTAAAAATGTTTATGGCTTACTGTACAAATATTTTTAAAAAGATTTTATTTATTTATTTACTTATTTATTTATTTAGAGTGTGTGCGAGGGGCAGAGGAAGAGGGAGATAGAATCTCAATCCAACCCAGCACTGGGAGCCTGACTCTGGCGGGCCTCGATCCTATGACCTGGAGATCATGAGCTGAGCAGAAATCAAGAGTCTGACACTTACCCGACTGAGCCACCCAGATGCCCCTGTACAAATAGTTTTTAAAAGGATTGGAGGGGAGAGATTATTCAAGATGGTCATGTTTCAATTCCTTGGTCTATGCTGCTGTCAGCAAAGCACCACGGCTGGGCTTCCTGCCGCCTCACCTCCCCTAGTTCTGCCTTTTTCCAAGCCTGGTTCTCCAGCCTTCCTGCAGAATCTGGGAACGTCCTGATACCTTTCTAGTCCATTTCTTTTGTGCTCACAGTTGCCAGTTACTTGCTGTTACTTGCAGCTCAGAACCCTGACTCATAGACTTCTAGAATAGAATCAGCAAAACAGAAATTTCAGGACGTTTTATACTATAGCCATCTATGAATATAAATCTTAGGGCCAGACTTAACATAAAGGACGTGACTGTTATTAATCAATATTTAGGCTTTTTTTAGCAGCAACATTAGGCAGGTCCAACTTGCGATTCAGGAAAGGTGTGCTTTGGGAAATGCCCATTCTTGGTGCAGGTGGGAGCAGAGTGGGGAGCACTTTCCACCTGCCATCTAGACAACAATAACATAATCGCTAGGACTGTGGGGGCTGCCATGGCCATCCCTGGTTGACACATGTGTTTGTTCCCCAAATACGCTGAGGGCAATGAAAAGAGAAAGGAGCCAACCATGGACTCCACAGCAGTGTCCGGGAGAATCACTGAGAAAAAAAAAAAAATAGGTCTTTAAATTGGGGTTTTTCCCCCCATTCCCTACTGGCTCCCATTCCCAAGGAGAGGCCAGCATGGCGTGTCCAATAGCACATTGCCAGGGGATCTGCAGGAATAAGCAGATGAGAGCAGCTAGAAGCGAACGTGGGAGGCAGAAATGAGCCCGGGCGGCAGCTACTCCCGCTGCGCATGCGCATGCGCATGCGTGAGCCCGTCTTTTGCACGCAGCACCTGCAGGCTAGAGAAGCGGACCTCGGGGCAATTTGCAAGAAGGATGTTGCGGAGACCACAGAGCAACAATGCCAGGGAGTCCGAGACCATGTCTTGGCGGGACCAAAGCTTATCTGTAACATCTTGGAGGCCAAAGAACAGCTTGAAAGATGGTGGTGATGATGGACCGAGGCCTCGGTCCTCCCTCCTGCCCCAACTTCGCTAATACCACAGAAGCCAGAGGACCGTATGACCAAGAGGAGGGTGGTGGGACCCTCCAGAATCTCTTGGGATTGAATTTTCTGCCAGTCACTGGGTAGGAGCCCAAAGCAATGTAAAGCTGATTTTGAGACATAAAGTCATGGGATTTTTGGTGCACCCAAATTCACACTCAGTGCATAGCTTCCTCACTTTTCAATCTCCAGCCTTCACTGTTGAAGGGGCTCAGGATGGTCCCCACCAGAATGGGCCACTCTGGCATGTGGATTATGTTGAGCTGAAGGGCTCGAGAGGAACTTTTGTCCTCCCTTACCCACACAGAAGGATCTCAATTGGGGGTCTTTCCCAGAATAAGGGTTATTAACAGAGATAAATTTTTTCTGAGTGACCCATCTGTTTGGCAGGACAAATGTCTAATTATCAGGGGTGCCTGGGTAGCGCAGTGGTTAAGCATCTGCCTTCAGCTCAGGGCGTGGTCCTGGCGTTCTGGGTTCGAGCCCCACGTCAGGCTCCTCCACTGAGAGCCTGCTTCTTCGTCTCACACTCCCCCTGCTTGTGTTCCCTCTCTCGCTAGCTGTCTCTCTCTGTCAAATAAATAAATAAAATCTTTTAAAAAAATGTCTAATTACCAAACATCTGCTCTTCTTAACCACCTGAGAAGTGCACTTCTGTCCTCCGAAGTCCCAGACTCCCACCCCCCTTCTCCTCAGTTCAGAATGACATATAGACCTCATTTCACCTGTCTTCAGAATTTCCAGGTCTAGGTGGATTCCCCATCCGTACACCCATTAAATTTGATTTTCCCCTGTTAATCTGTAGCATGCCCATTTTATTCTTGGCCCAGCTAGGAGGACCTTGGAGGGGACAGGAATTCTTGCCTCCCTGATGCTGTAGCCCGTAACTGTACCCACAAGCTAGGTGCATCAGGTTCATTATAGAAGCCATGTCTGTAAGCAAACAAACTTCCCATCTTGGGGTAGGGCTGTCCTCTCTTTCTTGGTTCCCCGGGGGCCTTCTGGGACATCGGGGTCTTATCCCAGCCCCCCTCCTCACCTAGCCACTTGAACTCCTTGGGCATCGGAGGCAGCTGGCCGTCCCCAGCCCAGTGGCCCTCAGACTTGCTAGTGCATCGCAGTCACTTGGAGGAACATAGAGAACCCTTCCAAGTCCTGAACTGATGCCCCATTGAATGAGAGGCTCCGGGAATGGGGCCAGTCATCCATATATTCAACAGCCTTCCCTGGCCGTTGCAAAGCACGGCCAGGTTTGAAAACCACTGTCTTGGCCAGAGCTCCTCCAACTGCCCTCTTCCTAACCACAGAAGAGAATCAGGAGGGAGCCCCTGGGAGGAATCTGGGCCAAGAGATCAACTGCCTGTCAAAAGCTGCAATGCCTTTAAGGCGGCTATTTTGTCTTAAAACTCATTCGGATCCTGATTTCTTAAAGGGTCAGATCTGCCCTCTCTACTGCGCATCTTGATTCGCTCTCATTGTTCGTATCACCAGCGATGACAAACCCAAATTTCCTATCACTCCTCACATAGAAACCCTTCCACTCCCTAAGTGACCGTGAAAAGACGACATGGTGCTGGGTGCTTTATTTAACCAGAGCTGTCAGACCCTTACAACAACATGCACGGAAGAGAATCTTATACCCATTTTACAGATCGAGGCACCTGCAGCTCAGACACGTGACACAAGCCAGTAAATGACAGAACTGCAGCTTTTTCCAGGGTTCATTTTTCATTGTGCTAAAATACACATAACACAAAATTTACTTTTTCGTCCACTTTTAAGTGTCAAATTCAGTAGCATTCAGTACATTTATAATGTTGTGTGACCATCACCACCACCCAATTCTGGAATTATTTCATCACAGACAGAAACTCGACCCGTTAAACACTAACTCCCCATTTTCCCACCCATGGTCCCTACTAACCACTGTTCTGCTGTTTCTATGAATTGGCCTATTCTAGGTACCTCGTATTAGTGGGATCATACGATATCTGCCCTTTTGTTCCTGGTTTATTTCGTTGAGCATAATGTCATCAAGGGGCAAGATTCCTCCATGTTGGAGCAGGTGTCAGAGTTTAGTTCAAACCCAGTTCTAGCAGATTCCTAAATCCACGCTCTTTCCACTTCCTTTTTATTTATTTATTTTTTAAATTAATTATTTATTTATTTGTCAGAGAGGGAGAACAAGCATGAACAGGGGGAGCAGCAGGCAGAGGGAGAAGTAGGCTTCCTGTTGATGGAGGACTCGATCCCAGGACCCTGGGACCATGACCTGAGCCAAAGGCTTAACCGACTGAGCCACCCAGGTGCCCCTCCACTTCCCATCTTGCCTCTAAGTACTGGCAGGGCTGGGGAGGGCGGGAAGAGGAATCAACCAAATTTTGTTTTCATAGAGCATAGAAAGGAGGTATCGATGGAAGTTTCGGAGTGGCCAGTTCCAATCGCAGAGGTTGAAACCATTTGTCATAAAATATGGGACGTCTAGGTGGCTCAGTTGGTTAAGTGTCTGCCTTCGGCTCAGATCATGATCCCAGAATCCTGGGATTCATCGAGTCCCTCATTGGGCTCCCTGCTCAACGGGGAGTCTGCTTCTCCCTCTACCCCTACCCCTGCTCATGCTCTCTCTTACACTCTGTCTCTCTCTCAAATAAATAAATAAAATCTTAAAAAAAAAAAAAGAACGGACTCAAAATAAAATAAGGCCATCCCACTAGGTAGTGAGTTACCTGCCACTGGAAGGGACCAGACACAGGCTGGACAACCAAGCGCTCAAGTTGCTGATTTCTCCTAGGCCACAGGATTTTGTTTGGGAGAGAGCAGCATTTGGGATAGAAACAGCCGTTTTCAATTTCTACTCCTGAGATTATGCCAGAATCACCTGGAAAGCTTTTTGAAACAAGGCTCCCTAGGTCTCCCTGCAGATTCTGACTCATTGAATCTGGACAGGGCTCTGGGGTATGTTTCGGAAGAG
>NW_024424897.1:12568326-12645181 GCF_017311325.1 Ursus maritimus | reverse complement strand
ACCTGGGAGGGATCCCCAGGTGCTGAACTACATAACCACCCCCACCCCGACATGAGATCTGTGATTCTAGGGCTGGATAGTCATTCTCAGCCAGAGAGTTTAAGTTCCAACTCATTTATTAAAGGGACAGGGTCTGCTCTGAAACAGACTGTTCACAGTCTCCAAGAGACAGAGGTCAGTGGTAGGCAGCTGTGTCTTCCTAATGACTCAGGCACCGAGGGAAACATTAGAATGGCGGAGTGTTCTAACCCATTAGCATCACGAAACATTGCCAAGCTCAGGGAAATAGCAACAGAAGTCATTTTCATGTCGTTGGAAGTAACAATATCTACCTTCACGCCCCTTTGGACCTTGCTGCTTGTGGTACGCCAGCCGAATCCTCTAGCTGACGGTCTGCCCCATCCCCATTCCTCCTTCCTGCACTGCCGGGTTCCCTCCTGTCCCCAGGGTATGCATGTGGACTGGGAGTAGATGGGGAGGAGAGGCACCACAGTCCCCAGCAAGCTGGTCCCCTGGATGGAATAAGCATGTGATTCACCTGGGAATCTTATTAAAGCGCAGATTCTCATTCCCTTTGGGGCAGGGCAGGAAGGACTGAGGATTCTACTTTGCATTTCTATCAAGCTCCTGCGGCGATACTGAGACTTTCCGCTGCCATATCCCTGTTCTGGGAACCACACTTGAATAGCAGGGGTGATGGGTTCAGAGGTCAGGTTCCGGAGTCAGAATGTCTGGGTCTGAATCCCAGCCCTACATTGTAATAGTTGCATTAGCTTGGGTCAGACACTGAGGCTTACTGAGAGTCCCAGTTTCTGTATCTGGGAAAGGGGGAAATAATAGGACTTATGTCATAGAATCCCAAGGGTTCTATCAGATAAAGAAGAACCCTTAGCACGGTGCCTGGCACGTGGTTGGAACTACGCTCCAGCATCAGTAAACAGATTGAAGAAAAGGAGTTGCTTGTGGAGCCAGAGCTGGGAGGGGAGGCAGGGCGGACCGGGAGCTGAGCTGGGCTCTGGGTGTGGCTGTCTCTGCTGTTTTTCCATCCCACCCCACGCGTTAGCCCGATTCCTCAGATATTCCACCACGTATGAAAGCCGGTGGCAATTGCTGCTGCTTTATCCTCTGCACTTTTCATGAAGCTTGTTTGGATGGTGCTGGTTGAAACCCACCTCGCTGGTAGGAGCCGCTTAAGGGGTTGCCTTGAATTTGGGGCCACTGTGTCTGCTCAGCAACTGTGCTTGATGGGCTTTAGATCAGCCAACCCTAAATTGCTATCCTGTTGCGTTAGCCCAACTATAGAGAAGCCAGTAATGAGTCCAGCCTGATGAGCGATTCAGGTAGGAACATTTTTTCTTTCCCCGGTGAGACTTCATTGACTGTCCTGACAAGACCCAGCTGGAGCTCTGAATTACCAGGATCTTATTAGCAGCAACGGCTTACCATTGGTGGGTACTTGCGGAGTGTGGCGGACGGTGCTCGTGGGGCCGAACCCTCAAGCAGGCCCACTGGCCTGTTCTTTTTTGCCAATTTCCTGGATTCTCTGCACACCTCTTTGTCCTATTTCTTCTGGACATTTAAGACTCGGATATGTGGTCTGTTAGCTCATCTTTTATTTGCAACTATCAAAGCCTGGTGTTACTCAGTGAGCAAAAAAATCCTGTTTAGGAACATTGAAAAAAAAAAAAAAAACCTCTGGTTAAGTGACCATAGTAGCAAGAATGGCGAAGGTGTTTGCAGTCTCTTCTAGAGCAGTCTAATGGGGTATTTATTTATTTATTTATTTATGGCATCCCTGGGTGGGCTCGAACTCATGGGGCCTCTTTTATTTCCATTTATTCAGAAAGATGAAGGGATGGCTCAGCTCCTCCAGGCCTCTTATCTGTTATTTCAGGAGCATTAATAACTTAATTCAAGTTCCCCACCTTTTCCATGGGATTGTGTCCAGTCTCTCCAGGCTGAGGGCTAGGATGGGGTGCAACACGGAGTCCTCTGACACTAAAAGCGAGACGAAAGGAAAGGCAGGGTCGGGAGTCCGAGACCAGCTCGACCGGTGGCACTAGCGGCCTTGGGGAATACCCGATTCTGTGTGGAAGAATTGCTCAGGGGAATTATACCTTGAGCCTCTAGAGCCAAAGCATTTCTCACTTTAACCATTTCTTACCCAGATCTTTCCAAAATGCCCTTCACACAGCATTCTACGGGAAACATCTAACTTCAGCGGCCCACTCGCCATTGAGATATCCATTATTACGATGACAGGTTCAAGAACCGTCGAAGTGCCGTGGACCCTTGCACAATAGAGTGCCAGATCTTCAACTTTCTATAACTAACCTTTATTGGTTTTTCTGATTATAAGGTAAGAGTGTTAACATTTTTAAAAAAGTTATTCACTTTGTAAAAGCTTCCAGACTGTTTAGCTATCTACATGCTATCTTTGGCTCCCTTTAGTACATTCTAGCACCATCCCTCTCATTGGTTAGGTTTGATCTGGATTAGGCTGGGAACCCACATGATCAAGCCCACTGCAATTGTGTGTGAAGGGTACCCTCAGGATAGGCCAGTACCGCTATTAGGATAGAACTTTCTAGCGCATTAGGAAAGAAGCTTAGCCTATGGAATCAGATAGACCTGAGTACGAATTGCTTTTCTCTTACTGGTATTGGGAACTTCTGCGAATGACCGTATCATCCTTGGCTCCGTTTCCTCAATGTAAAATCAAAATAAGGACACCTAACTTGCATGACTGTTGTAAGGATTATAAGATGGGACACGCCCATCGTAGAGTTTGGCTCTCGATGGTGCCTCTGTGAGCACTTGTTCCCTCTCCTCCTGCATCACTCCCATGTATCACGATGCCGTAGAGGGAGAATGCTTCTAGGACAGTGGTTCTCAAACTTGAACTTGTGTCAGAATCTCCTGAAGGGCTTATTAAAATACAGATTGTTGGGGGCGCCTGGGTGGCTTGGTCGGTTGAGCATCTGACTCTTGGTTTCAGCTCAGGTCATGATCTCAGGGTCTTGAAGTTGAGCCCAGTGTCGGGCTCCGTGCTGGGTGTGGAACCTGCTTAAGATTCTCTCTCTCCCTCCCCCTCTGCCCCTCCACCTCTCACTCTCTCTCTCTAAAAAAGATAAAATAAAATAAAATAAAAACAGATTGCTGGGCCCCATCTCCAGGATTTCTGATTCAGTAGGAATAGGTTGGGGCCCGAGAATTTGCATTTTGGTGAAATTTCCAGATATGCTGGTGATACTGACGCTACTGGCCCGGGGGCCACACTGAGAATCTAGAACTGGTCTAGGCGATAGGCTTTGGTCTAAATCCTGATGGCTTCTCACTAATTGTGATAATTAATGCATATCATTCAACTTCTTTGAGCCATGGTTTCCTCATCTAAAACCTAAGTGTAACTTCTGCCTCATGAAGTTGTAATGGACATTAAATGAGATGGCAGTTGGAAAAGATCTAGCAATTATTAGGTCTTCATAAATCTTAATTTTTCCCTCTTTGAGGCAGGGTCCCTTCCTGCTCAACTTAAGGACTTTTTAGTGTCCCAAAGAACTATAGCAACCAGAGGATTTTTGCCCCTAAAATGACCTACTTCTTGTCCTCGGATACTTCACAAATGCGGCATCTGTCACATACTCAGGAAACGCAACGTAGACTCTGTAATAGGTAGTAAATATTGATCCCGTACAGGTCGATCGGCAGATCAATTTCTGTAACTTCCTACCTGTTTACCTTGTTAGAGAAGTGATGGATTGATGTAAAATATTTCCCCCTACAGCACAGGAAGCATTTACAGTACACACAAGTCAGCAAGTACTCTCTCTATGGGGTGGATGTGGGGTATGGGCTGTGGGTTGGGGCAACAAGTATACTCATAAGTTGCAAAGCAGGTGCAGCTCTAATCATATTTATTCTGTTCCAGTGATACATTCTCCAGAAAAAAAAGAATGTTTTTCTGCTGTGAAATTGGTTTGCTGGGGTACTGCCAAAAGGAAGCCTTATCATAGTAAATACATCAACTTTAATTATTCATTTCTATTTGCTCGAAGAAATATTCTTATGTGACATACATATGTTCATACATTTCCTTGTTGCAGCAACATGAACTAAATACGTTACTTTCACACATAAAATGCAACTCCAAGAGTTATTATCACTAACTCGTGTTCTCTATACCATTCACACATTTTCCATTCAGCTGGAGAAAAGGTAGTGCTTGGGTAATGGGGAAGAATCATGCAGCAAAAGATGAAGATCTCTTTAGTGTTCTTTCAAGCAAAGGGCGGGGGGGGGGGAAGCGCAGGCTACCATCTGCTATTGCTGATGAATTGAAACATCTCCATCTATAGGGATGCGTTAATGTACAACTGGTTCAGCAAACTCATCTACTGAACGTGCAGAACCAAGATGAGGCGCGACGTCGGGGTCTGTTCCGCCACCTGGTGTTCATTGAAGGAAACGTCCGCTGAGACCGGAATTCAGCAACCAGTGTTTCTCTTAGGACAGGCTGTTGTGAAATTGTTAACAATCTCAGTAAAAGACAATTCCAGAGTTTGTGCCAAATTCCAATAGAAGACAGAGGTTTGTTTAGAAACATTAGTTTGAAAGCGGTTAAGACACATTGTTCAATGGCAGATGGGATCTTTTTTTTTTTTTTTAAGATTTTATTTATTTATTTGTCAGAGAGAGAGAGCACAAGCAAGGGGGAGCAGCAGAGGGAGAAGCAGGCTCCCCGCTGAGCAAGGAGCCCAATGGGGGACTCGATGCCAGGACCCTGGGATAATGACCTAAGCCAAAGGCAGATGCTTAACCAACTGAGCCACCCAGGCGCCCCTCCCGGGGATCTTTTAACTGAGGCTCAGCATACAGCTTCCAGGGATGCTACCAGAAGATAAAATTGGCCCTGCTCACTCTCTGTTCTGCGTCTTTCCCATTTCTGCCCTCACGCTCCGCTTGGGCTGGTCACGTTGTCCTTACAGCACACTCCGATTGTTTTGTTCTAGCTGCTGCCGGGTCTACCGACCCCCTTCAAGACTCTCCTCCCATTTCAACCAAAATGCTTCTTTCTTGAATGCTACTGTATCTGATACCCATGTATTTATTACATAGTTATAATATATATTTGTTATAGTTATAATCTGATTAAATTAATTTTTGTTACAATATGGATGAGACTTAATGTTTCCAAGAAGCACTTGCATTTTCCAAACAGATTTATTAGCAGAAGCGAATCGGAAGTTGGTGAGTGTTGCCAGAGAAATGGCTTTAACACCCACGTTGCTTGACTCCTTTCCTCTTCGTCAGTCAGCTGACAGCTATTTGTGGAGCACTGACTTGTGTGTCAGGCACTGTTCTAGGTGCTGAGGACGCAACAGGTGAAGACGGCGTCGGTCCTTGAGGCGCCTGCACTCCAGGTGGAAAGGCAGACAGTAAATACACAAGCAAGTTAATAAAGGTAATTTCGGGTGCTGATGAGGAGTTAAAGCAGGGCGGTGTGGGTCTGAGTAAAGGGGGGGTCAGGGTGATGTTTTAACCAGGTTTGTAGAAGGCAGAAGCTCCCAGTGATGAGGGAGGGCAGCCCAAATATCTGGGAGGAGGGGTTTCCAAGCAGAGAGAAACAGTACAAAGACTTTGGCATGTTTCAGGGAAAGAAACAGACGGTGGATTTAAATACCATCAAAAACTCTCAGATTCCTCTCTCCAGCCTGTACCTATCTCTTCAATTCCAGATTCGTATCTCCAGCTCGGCTTTAGCAGGTGTCCCAAATCGATCAGGTAAAAAACTGCACTTCTGGTTTTATGAACCAACCTCAAAGTCAACCCCTTCCTGGTCTCCCTAGCTCAATAAATGGCATCTCTATTTCTCCAATTGTGGAAGCTCATGATTTGGGTCACTCCTGAGCTTCTCTTTTTCTGGACTCTCCTATCCTATCCATCAGCCAATCACAATGACCGTTTCTTCCACATGAATTTGATCCCGGCTCACCACTTCCATTGCTACCATCTTGGTGCAAGCTTGAACTATGGCAATCACCTCGGCAGGAGTTAGGGTGTTGGGTAACGTGCTGGAACCGAAATATCATCCTAGCTAAGATGCGGAACTAAAAATACAGTGGTTCAAATAAGGTAGCTGCTTAGTTTTCTCTGGCCAAGAGGTAGAAGGCTCTCTGCCGTGAGGTCATCCAGAGAACCAGATTCTATCTTGTGTCTCCAGTAGTCCTTAACTTACTGTTCTTCCCTTCATGGCTGGAGAAGGCTCAACACGAGGTCTTCTATTCCAGCCCACAGCAAGGGAGAGAAAAAGAGTGAGGATGTGTGTGGGGCGGGTGTGTGTGTGTGTGTGTGTGGAGGGCTGGCTTCCCTTTTAAGGCTGCAACCTTGAAGTTGAGCCTATCACTTCCCCTCACATCCCATTGGTCAGGATGTGGTCATATATATAGCCACGCTTAGCTGCGAGGGAATTTTAGGAAATACAGTATCCAGCTGGGCAGCCCTGATAAAACTTGGGGAGGTTCTTAGACAGAAGTGCATAAGAGAGAAACTCCAGCAGTTTCTGCATCTACCCCTGTGGTAGTCACACAGATGCACCACCAGAATCTTCCACCAGGGAGGATTGCTGCCCACCTACAGGAAGTGTGGCGAGCACACAGCCTCCCACTGTCATCTCCTTTGATGAGGACCTCCGGTCCTTGCTTGATGTCATGCCCATCCTGGGCAACCTGCATCCTGTGACTGAGTTGGAAGGGGACATAAAAGCCCAGCTGTTTCAGGACACCGACAGGCGATACTTGTCCTAGAGCTCCCTGCTGGGTTGCCCGAGGCTTGCTGGCTTCACGTTTCAGTTCGACTTCTTACTCTGCCAATCTAGCTTCTTCTCCTTTCTTCATAAGTGTTGGTTCCTGTTCCTAATAAACCTCTGGCCCCCCAAATTGTCTCAGCGACTACGAGAGAGCCTAACTTCTTGGTCTCCCTGCTCCTACCTGTGTTGACCTAGAGCATACTCCCCACATGGCCACGAGAGGGAGCCTTTCCCCATGGGCTCCGTCCCCTCCCTGTTCTCTCCCTACCCCATCTCAGGCCTCACTCGCTCCTTGCTCACTCCCCTCCAGCCTTGCTGGCCTCTTCCTCAGACATGCCCATCAGCTTCATGATCTGAGCTGTGTCCTTGATGCATCCTCACAGATCCCTGGGCTCACTCCTTCCTTTCCTTTAGCTCACCTAAGTCACCTCCTCAGAGAAGCCTGCCCTGATTGCCCTATTTCAAATAGCACTTCCTTCTCTCACTTGCTATTCCTTTTACCTTATTTATTTTTCCTCATAGCACTTACTACTTGACACTTCATTTATTTGTTTATTATCATCATCTTCTTGTCTTTCTTCTTCCACTAGAATGTCAGCAATTTCAGGGCAGAGGTCACAGTCATCCTTAAAGAATAATCACAAAATAAATGGATAAACAGACAAAAAGCAGAAAAGGAGAGAGAGCTGGAAATACTGGTCATCAGGGGCCAGACTATGGAGGGCGCTACAGACCATGGTGAGGAATCTGCATTTTGTTTCAATTTTAATGGGGAGCCATGGAGTGTCTAAGCAGGAGAGTGACCTGATCTGTTCTTAGGATGATCACTCGTTGAACTCCAAGGACCCAGAACCTTGATGTCGCCAGGGACAGGACACTCACCACTTCTTGAAGAAACCAATTCCATTGCTGAAAACCTTTCATTATTAAACATTTATTTCATATATTGAATCCTTCTTTCCTACAGTTGCTCCTCATTAATGTTCTGCCCTCAGGAACAACTCAAAACAAAGTTTTAAACAAGTTTAAAACTTCCACATAATGGCTCTTGAAATATTTGGAGACAGCTTTCTAAGTCTTCCCCCCCTTGGGTAAACATCCATGATCCTTTGAATTTTTATCCCATTACATGACTTTGAGACTGTTCATTGTCTTTCCGAGAGTTCTGACTTCTCAATATGCTCTTTAAGAACTGCCAACTTTGGTCTGACCAGCACGATACAAAGAAGCAATTGTGTCCGAGAATGGATTTGCCTATGTCTTTGAACACAGCCTAACTCGATTACATTTAGGCCCCATCCTAGGGATCAAGCTACACTTGTGGTCAACAGAAGGATCTGGAAATTCTTCAAGCGAGAACTGCTCTGTCCTTCTCTCAGTCTACTCGATCGTGCTGTGATTTACATCAATCTTGTGAAATTTATCCTGTGGTTTCTGGCTGATGTGGCTTTTTTTATGATCAACTCTTCATTCTCTCGGCTTGTGCAACACCTGAAAACCTACGGAACTGTTCTTAGACTTCATCTGATTGTTGAAAATATTAAACAGAATAGGACTGGGGACAGAATCCTATAGTTTTCTTCTTGAAAGTTTTTCTAAATTATCAGCTTTTAGTATAATAGACCGAGAAAGGAGAGGAGTGGATTCCTATGCACACGGCGTAAAGATCCTTAGCTCTCGGGTATTCATAGGTAAGTGGAAAGATTAGGAGCAGGGCAGTACGGCCGGTGGGTGTGCTATGTTGAAGAAAACTGGTATGAGAACGCGATGAAACAAAGGGAAAGTCACGAATGCCCTTGATAGGTTAAATGGTCAGCTGGATTTGTTTCACCTAGGAGATAAGGGAGGTCATCTGTAAAGGTCCTTGGTGTATTTGTATTTGTGCATGTTCATATGACGAGATGCTTGAAGAATGTTGCTTAAAATCCTTGATCTTCTTGAGGGGTCCACATAAATCAACATTGTTGGGTGTCTATACCCACTTTAAGTTTAAAGATTAAATTTTATAGCGTATGTGCTGCCAAAGTGAGCACATTTTTAAAAAAAATGATAGATCATATTTGTGGGAGAGATTTATGCCTCCAGCTGTCTTAAAATAGCGAACCAGTCCCCAAGACCTCCTTTGCTTTCACAGAGTTCAAACCTGTGAGGGCTATTAACTCCTGTGGGGTTTGGTGGGTTTGTTAGAGCTACTGTACGGACCTTTTCATATATACTTTGTACAAGCAGCTGCTGAGCCAACTAGTTATATGTTAGTCCAATCCACACTTCGAATCTTCTTTTTAAGTTGTATTTATTTTAGAGAGAAAGAGTGCGCAAGCAGGGAGAAGGGCCGAGGTAGAGAGAGAATCTGGAAGCAGACTCCCCCCTGAGCCTGGAGCCGGAGGTGGGGCTCGATCCCAGGACCCCAAGGTCATGACCTGAGCCGAAATCAAGAGTCAGCTGTTTAATCAGCTGAACCACCCAGGCTCCCCTTTTCCTAAGTGTTTAAAATTTATTTAAGTAATCTCTATACTCCGCGTGGTTCTTGAACTTACAACCCCAAGATTAAGAATCACACGTTCTTCCAGCTGAGCCAGCCAGGCATCCCAGTCCAATCCACACTTCAGCATCCCCCCTCCCAGGGATTCCATCAGAAGAGAAGTCATCAAAGACTTTGCTAAAGTATTTCCCTGTATCTGTTACCGTAATCACTGTGTCAAAATCAGACTCAGTCTAAATTTGTCATAACCTCTTGGAAGAGAACCCGCGTGGGTTTTTAGTGATCATCTCATCTTCAGCCAAGTGCACGTAACAATTCATACTGTCGGGCTGGGGATTTACGTCAAACTCACTGATCCTTGGTTTTCACAGTCTATGGCTTTTCCTCCTGTGGCTTCAGGAATCTCTCTTGTTTATCATTTTTAAAAATTCCTTTTTTTCCCTCCTGCCATACAGTGTTACAAACTCATTACATAAACTTTGGAAATGGAGAAAACAAGAAAAAAAACAAACCCAAACTTTTCCTCCTACCTGAAATACTCTTAACATTTAGGTGCATTAACTTCTAGCATTTTTTTCTATGTATATTCTTTACAATATCACGATGTTGTATGTGTATGTTTTTAAATAAAATATTCACGTTTCAGATTGTCTGCCTTACCAGCCTATAGTGTAAAGATTAATGACAGTGATGTTGAGGTCATCACTACAAGTTCTTGCAACTTGGGATATATTTTCCTGGGTTAATAGCCCTAAAATGCATTTTTCATAAAAGATTTCATTTTTAAGTAATCTCTACACCCAATGTGGGGCTTGAAGTTGCAACTCCAAGATCAAGAGTCGCGCGTTCCACTGACTGAGCCAAACAGGCGACCCCCCTGAAGAGCATTTTGGACAGCCAGTTGCTCATAATTCTTTTCTAGCTGAGCTTCGATTCATCTTCATGATATCCACCTTACCTTTTTTGGTGTGAGTATAATTTTGTTGGCTCATAAGCCAGAAGAAGACTAAAAATTAAATAACCGAGCTCTCTCTTTGCCCTGTGTTTAGATCCTTCAAGCACTGGAAAGTCAGAACATAAATCGGGCTAACCTTTCTGGAAGGCAACCACGTAATGTGTGTCGAGATCCTGAAAACATGTTTTGCTTTTTGTTCAAGTCCTTCCTCTTCTAGAAATAAGATCCTAAGAAAATAATGTATTCAAAGATTTTATAAAAGGCTCTTAACTGTGGCGTTAGTCACAGTGCTAAAAGATACCATCGAAACGTCCCCAAGTCAGGAGATGACTAAACTATACTTGATGATAGATTGTATAGTCAACTTTAAAAAAGCATGCCATTAAAATGTAAGTAATGATCTGGGCAAGTGCTTATGATATGAAAATAAAACACAAAATTTTGCTGCGTATGATCCTGATTTTGATTTTGGTGTATAAACATGCTACAAGGACATAACTCCATGCGGCGAGATTATAGGATTTTCATTTGTTTCGAATATTTGTTTTCCAGATTGATTCCACAGATATAACATGCTTTTCTAATGAGAAGAATAAACATATAATTCCCTGCTGCATGAGCCCTCTTCTTTGTGAAGTAGAACACCCGCCCATGTTCTTCCTGTTCCGACTCCCACCTTTGCTGTCCTGGTAGCTTACGTGATCTTTATCTCATTACGTGATCTTTATCTCAGCTTGGGCTTGCTTTAGTCAGCTGAGCTCCTGACGTTTTGCAGGCTTGGTTTATGCTGCATTTGAATTCATTCCATATAATATTCCCCTCCTTCCACCTTTTTCTATTTTTCTTTTCTTTCCTCTTTTCTTTCTTTCTTTCTTTCTTTCTTTCTGGCATGGTCTTTTCTTTCTGTATCTGAGCTCATCAGAGAACTTGTTGAAAAGTCATGTGGGTTTCTCTGGCTGCCTCCTTATTTTCTTCATCAGATCATCAGTGAATGCGTTTTCAACAATTTATTCTCAGGCTTTCATCTGTTAAGCCTCATCTGTTTCCTTCCAGAAACTCTAGTAATGAGATCATATGGATCTTTTCTTTTGATTGCTTACAATATGTTTTTCTAAATAGTGTATGATATCTATGGGAAAGATCCCAGTGTTCTCTTCTTTGTGTTCCAAAGTGTCAAGGCCTTTTTATCCTCAATGTGCCCTAACTCTGGATTTCATGTGAAGCAGGAAAAGGGAGGGAGTTGGGACCGGGCACCAAATTCACCCACTAGGAGTCAAGGGGGCTGAATCAGAGCCTGAATCTGGAGGAAGTGGCTGGGGTTTCTGGTGGTCACTGGACATTACCTGGGCGACATGATGACTCTGCTAAATCTTGGGGGGAAAACATTTCCAGTATTTCTATACAAAGATGAGTTCCTGGAAAAGAGGAGTCCTATGCTTGCGCTGACTGAGGGGACAAAGACCAAGTAAGCAGGGCCTGGGAATGCTCTTTTAACACGGGAGAATTACACACCTTCTTTTCTGTTTGTAGATTTCCATGTAGGAAATATTTTTTCTTTTTTTAAAAAAATGTTTTATTTACTTATTTGAGAGAGAGAGAGAGCATGAGCAAGGAGAGGATCAGAAGGAGAAGGACAAGCAGGCTCCCCATTGAGCAGGGAGCCCAACTCGGGACTCGATCCCAGGACCCTGGGATCATGACCTGAGCCAAAGGCAGATGCTTCACCGACTGAGCCACCCAGGCGCCCCTCCATGTAGGAAATCTTGTATTTCCCTCAAAAGAAGAAATCGATTTTCTGCCTTATCTACTGATCGGTTTTTAAAAATCAGCAAAAACAAAATAAAACAAAAGCCTGACATAGTAAAAAGAAGGAAGAAAGTGAAACACCCATATTCCACCACCTACAGAGAACTCTGGCATTTGGAAGTAGTGTATGGAATGTGGCTCTTTTTTTTCTTTTGTTCTTTTGTGTTTTCTGGTAATGAACACCAATTCACTGAGTCTTACTGAAATCTATTACGGTTTTGTGTGGGAATTTCCAGTACTTTGGTGTAAGACATCCAAGGCATTGATATTAATGATAAGAAGAATGTTAATGAGAACAAAATTTTCTCAAGCACTCGGTATAAACCAGGCACTTTTAAAGTACTGTGCATGCATTCCAATTTAATCCTGACAATCAGCATTTGAAGTAGGTTTTCTTTTCATTCCCATTTTAGAGCTGAAAACCTGACTATAAAAGTTTGCTCGCTGAAGATGTCACAGCTAGTAAGAGGCAGAGTCAGGACCCAAACTCAAGCGAAACATGATTAAAACCTGTTTTTAAGTGGGACACCACATTCCCTCCATTGTGGGGGGGCATGACCGCCTTCCCCGACGGAGTCATCCTCTGAAGAACCACACGCTATGCTCCTTTTCTCTATTTGGTTCATATTCCCCTCCATAGACTCTATCTCACTGTTACATCTGGGCACTTGCCTCCAAATTCAGTTTAAAACCTAACATCTGGGTTAGTGACTGTGCCCAGCAAAATTCCCTCCCGTTCTGACGACTGTCCTCAGCCCTTTGCTAGGAGTCCATTCTTTGGGAATAAAGTCCTTTCCTCCAACGCGTGCTTCGGGAGAGCAGCAATGTTCCAATTCGTCACGGCTAGGTGTACGCGTGGCCAATGTCATGCTGCTCGTTTCATAAAATGTCTCCCACTCACTGACACCACAGAACGCAAGGTTTGTGAGTTCTGTTTGAGATGTACTAAGGTTTTTCTTTCTTTCTTTTTTTTCCCCAATCCCTTTCTCTCCCTGACTCCTCTCTTGCCCCCATTCGTCTTCTACTCTGCCGTCAACGCTCTTTCTGAAATACAAACCTGACCTTGGCCCTCCCTTTCACTACCTTTGGGATGAGTTCAAACCCCTGATCATGGAGTATAAGAGGCTCTGTCATCTAGAGCCTACCCTCCCTCCAGGCTCATCTCCCGCTATTCCGTACCTGAAGTATTCTGCTCCAGCAGCATTCAACTGTTTGCAGCTATTGGGAACACATCTTTGCCCCGGCAGCTACCCGGACTCTCTGATTCTTACCATCGTGTCCCCACCCCACCTCACTCCCTCTGAACCACTAAGCTTCTGTAAAACACAATCCAAACGAAACACCCTCTGTGAAGTTTCTGCAGTTGCTTTTAAGGAGAAGTACCTCTGACTTTCTTCTATTATTTTATTTCTAGCCCTGTATTTCCATCCTAGTAAACTGTGAGCTTCTTATAGGCAGCAATCAAGTCTTATGTATTTTCTGAAATTCCAGCATCAACCATGAAGGACAGCTTAGTAAGGGCTTAGTAAACGGTTGTAAAATATTGAATGAATCGGGGCACCTGGGTGGTGCCGTTGGTTAAGCATCTGATTCTTGGTTTCGGCTCAGGGTGTGATCTCAGGGTTGAGAGATCGAGCCCCGTGTCAGGCTCTACGCCAGCACAGAGACCGCTTGAGATGCTCTCTCTCTCTCCCTACATCTCCTGCTTGTGCTCTCTCTCTCTGTCTAAAATAAATAAATCTTTTAAAAAATGAATGAATTCATGGAACCCGGAGGTAATTCGCAAGAGATCAAGGAGTTGCATAATATGGAAAGTATAGAGAATAGTGTCACTTTGGCAAGAGAGAGAATGTATGTGGTGGAAACCCCTTGGTTGAACTTAACTTTGGTAAATATTAACATGCTGAATCAGAGGGGCTTATCCCTCCCTGCAATCGTAATTACCTCAGCACTTAAATTAATCAATGCCTGGACCGCTTCTATCCCCGGAAGTTCTATTCAATTTTTTGAAATTTAATTTATTTTTTAAAGATTTTATTTATTTATTTGTCAGAGAGAGAGAGAGCACAAGCAGGGGGAGCGGCAGGCAGAGGGAGAAGCAGGCTCTCCATTGAGCAGGGAGCCTGATGCGGGGCTGCATCCCAGGACCCTGGGATCATGACTTGAGCTGAAGACAGACACTTCACCAATTGAGCCACTCAGGTGTCCCTCAATTTTTTTTTTTAAAAAGTCTCGGAGATTTTAATGTGCAGCCAAGGTTAAGAATAAGAGCTCTAGATGAAGATTGAAATTGTAGTTTATAAAAGATATTAGTTTCTTCAAGGTAAATGGTATTTACATGTAGGGAATCTCAGAATTCACACAAAGATGTTTCAGTGCTGACTTTGGCTGACTATGTGTGTATTTCTAGACACATGTCCACTAAGACCTATGACAATGTTCCTTTATCCTCTTTGCAAATACCTGCATATTCCTGATAGATTCTGCTATCGTTAGAGCACAGACACTTGCATCTTTCCACTAGGAGCTTGTTGGTGGATGTTGGCCAGAATCCCATCCCAGAAAGAGACAATATTGAAAGTTGTTGTCATTGTTTTTTAATCTAAACTGTTGCTAAATGTTTAATGTTATGGTCAAAGTCTCTGCTTGTAAAGTAAATAAGAACAGTTTTGAACATGTGATGCAATGTGATTTTAGGAATACAGAACCTTGGACTCTGAGTCTAGGTCTCTATAGTTTTTCAAAAGAGAAGAGGGAAGGATCTATAAATTCATTAAGAATTTCAAGTACAGGGTCCTATGTTTCTTGTAAAACACATGTTTTCGTGTACTCTTCAGCCTAAGTGTCTATGTGTCTGTGTATTCCTGTCCATGGTTAACAAAGCAATATATTAAGTGCAGCATTGAATCCAAGGGTTGGTTAATCTTTAGTGGTGAGTATAAACTCCAACAATACAAAACGACCACTTGACTTGCTGAAATTCCTTGGGGTTTTCTTTTTTTCCTTAATGGTTTTTCCATTTGCTCTGCCAAATTACACTTCAATGGTAAGTTTAAATATGTCTTTAAAATGCCATGTAGCATTGACGACCAGGAGCTCCTTGGGTATTATTGTAGGGTACTTAGTGTGAGTGGAACTTCAGGGAGACGACAGATCAGACTCCAGGCCATCCACACGGTGCTAATGTGATGCGGGGCGATGACTCACCAGCTTGAGATGAATGATTTCGTCTCATCTTAAGGCTCGTTGTGAAGGCTTTGCATTAGACCCATGTGTGTTTTTGGAAGAGTTCTGAGAACATCTTGTAATTCTCAGACATGTTCAAGTGGCAGTATGCTTAGGACTAATAATAATCATAATTTATTAATTGTGCAAAATGCCACCCATTTTCTTTGTATTTAATTACATAAGCAAGGGGAAATTTTACTAACAAAAAAAAAAGAAAAAGGGAACCCCCCCCCCGAAACCACAAACACATGTGACTCCCTTCAAAAGCTGTCAGACTAAGTTTGATTTAGTTATTTCCTCATTGGCTTGTTCCTATACTTTTTTTTCTTTCATCTCTAACTTTATTATTTTTTTTAATGTTTTTTTATTATATTATGTTAGTCACCGTACAGTACATCCCTGGTTTCTGATGTAAAGTTCGATGATTCATTAGTTGCGTTTAACACCCAGTGCACCATGCAATATGTGTCCTCCTTGTTCCTATAATTTTTGAATTATTTTCTGTAGTTTAGTAGCTGGCAAATAGGAGCTGGATGTCAATGGCTCAAAAATAATGTGTATACATTATATATATATAACTACTTATAGCTACCTCTCTTCATACACACATACACACACACAGACACACATACACACACACAGACACACATACACACAAACTTAAAATTAAAAAATTCTGTCCATACACTGATTTTTATGGGGTGATGCAAAAAAAGTTGAGGCCTCATATAGTTTGGTTGAAGAACAATATCTTACTGGGCACTAGGGTGGCTCAGTCAGTTACGTGCCTGCCTTTGGGTCAGGTCATGATCCCAGGGTCCCGGGATCGAGCCCCACATTGGGCTCCCTGCTCCGCGGGAAGCCTGCTTCTCCCTCTCCCCTCTGTTTGTGCGCGTGCTCTCTCTCTCGCTTATCTCACTCTCTTTCAAATAAATAAATAAAATCTTAAAAAAAAAAAAAGAATGCTATCTTATTAAGACTCTTAAGGAAACCACAAGAAGGGCATATATTCCTTTTGGTGGTGGTTGTTATATTTTTAAGCAATTTCAAATATACAGAAAATTTCCAAGAATAGAACAAAAACCTCCAAATACTCTTTACCCAGAGACCCCATTCATCCTTCACCAAACATCCCCTCAGGCTCTTACAGCACCAGTTTGGGACACCCATTCAAGGATTCTCCCTGGGCTCCCTCACTCTTTCCTTGCCTTTCATGGCCTCTGCCATTTGAAGGCGACGGGGTGGTCATTCTGCATATTGTCCTCCAACTTGAGTATGTGCAATATTTTCTCAGGACACAACCCAGGTCACTATGTTTGGGGCAGGGGTATCGCAGAACAGAGGCCATGTCCTTCCCATTGCATCTTATCTGGGGGGCACACTAAGCCCATTTGTCCCATTAAAGGTGGTATAATTTTGATAATTTGATTAAGTTGGTGTCTGCCAAGTTTCTCCACTATAAATTCCTTTTTTCTCTCTATGCAATATATGCTTATTTTAAGTGGAGACATTTTTAAGGCTATCTGAGCATCTCATTTCTAATCCCACTAATACCCCCCTAGTTTTAACAGCCATGGATAGTTCTTGCCAGAATTAAGTATTTCTCTGATGATTTCCAAACTGCAATTTTCCAATTCCAGTGTTCCTATTATATTAATTGGCATTCTACCCCAAGGAAGAACTTTCTTATCTTCCCATATATTTGTTAATATGTTTATTGCTATCAACATGGACTCATTGATTTCCGTTTTAGTCAATGGACTATAATTTTCTACGATCATTACTTATTCTGACACTCAGATTGTCTCGTCTTGAGAGCCCCTTCAAGTGCCTTCTGGGTCCCTATCATTCTCTGAGCATTACCTGAGTTGCTTTTCACAACACGATGTTCCAGAATTGTCTTATACTTTCCACTACCAGAATCAGCCAATTTTCCAAGGAGCCTTGGATAGTTGTATTAGAAACCAAGATCTAGGCATGAGGTATGCTCATTGCTACTGAGTATATTGTCTTCCCCAGACCATCTTGGTGGAAAGAGCTAGGAATAATATGTATAATAGGCATACGTACCTACACACGTGCACACCTTTGTAGCTATAATTTCTGAGTCTATGTATATGCAAAATTTATGCTGATATCGCTATTTCCAGTCCAACACTACAGGGTTTATTTGAGCTTCCCTTCTTTCTCTTTTGCTACCTCTCCTCACCAGTAAAAATCCTGAGTTCCATCATCCCTAATATATTTGCCTGTTTGCTCAATCCCTTTTTGCAGCCAACCCTGTGACAACACTGGGCTGTCATCATCACAAGGGTCAATGTGACTGCCCCACTGGGTCTGCCCCATGACTTTTGGACAGAATTAGGAAGGAAGGACAAAGGAATGGGGGGGAGGGGAGGGAGAGAGGGAGGAAAGAAGGAAGGAGTACACTGTTTTTAATTTGAAATATAATTAGCATATAATAAACGCACAGATCTTAAATGTTGAATTGGATGAATTTATTTAACAAATTATTTATTTTATTTTATTTTTATTTTTTATTTTTTTTTAAAGATTTTATTTATTTATTTGACAGAGAGAGA
Source organism: Ursus maritimus (assembly GCF_017311325.1). NCBI lineage: Eukaryota > Metazoa > Chordata > Mammalia > Carnivora > Ursidae > Ursus > Ursus maritimus. Next base: position 12,627,320 of record NW_024424897.1, on the reverse strand, counting down.
GACAGCCAGCGAGAGAGGGAACACAAGCAGGGGGAGTGGGAGAGGGAGAAGCAGACTCCCAGCGGAGGAGCCTGATGTGGGGCTCGATTCCAGGACTCTGGGATTACGGCCTGAGCCGAAGGCAGATGCCCAATGACTGAGCCACCCAGGCACCCCAATAAATTATTTTTTTAAATTAAAGTATAGTGGACACACAACGTTATGTTAATTTCAGGCGTACAGCATAGTGACTTGACAAGTCTATACATTATGCTATGCTCACAAGTGTAGCCACCATCTGTCACCATACAACGCTATTACAGTTCCAGCGACTGTATTCCCTATGCTTTTATCCCCAGGACTTATTCGTACGGTGACTGGAAGCCTGTACCTTTCACCCCCTTCACCCATTTTGCCCATTCCTCCTCCTCCTCCCCTCTGGCGACCATCAGTTCTCTGTTATTTATGGGTCTGCTTCTGCTTTTTGTTTATTTCTTTGTGAGTTTTGATCACTGCGGGTACCCTAGTAACAAACGTGTAAAAGAAAATACAAAATGTTCCCGCCCCTCCAGAAAGGCTCTGCAGGTGAGGGTGCTCATCTATCGGCAAATATCGTTAAAACCCCCTCTTCTTCTTCTTCTTCTTTTTTTTTTTTTTACTGTCATGGTGCAGTGGATAATTAAATGTTTTTTTATTTTAATGTTTTTTTATTATATTATGTTAGTCACCAAAAACCCCCCCCTCCGTCACTGCTCCTCTCAACGACTCTCACTCCATTTGCATCTGTTACCAAAAATGTCTCCTCTTAGTTTCACACTTCTCAAATTTGTTTTCCTGATGTCCTGCCTGTTTGGCTTCTCTCTTTCTCCATCTCCCTCAGATCTGTATTATGTACAACAACTCGGCCCTGTCTTTAGTTTCTCTCTTCTCCACACGTTGAAGGAATTCTCCACAATAGAGCAGAGCCTGTGAATGATCTAGAACCCCCTTCGAAGGGGATGGTGGAGTGAGTGTATGTGTGTATAAAGACTGTGATTTAATCAGAGAGGGGGAAGGGCCACGATTATTTTCTATTAGTGACAGTATGCTTTTCCTCTTGTCACAGAACACAACGTTCATTAGAAGCAAAGTTCGAGAATCACTGCCTGACAAGAATATTTCTTAAATTAATGTGTGTCAAGCAACCTTAGACCTCAAAGACCATCCATATGAGAACCAGCAAAAGCAACTGACTCAGAGCTTGCCACAACAAGGGAGTCAGCCCTCGTCATTTGCATCTGGCAGAGACTCAAAGTCAGAGGAGTGGTCAAACTTGGTTGTGGCCACAAAGGGCAAAAAGGGCAAATTTCGAGTATGTCCCGATGGGAGGTTGTTGGCATGACAGGGACGACTGGAGGTGGACGGACCAGAAGCTGGGCGTCCTATGTGATTGATAAAGAACATATCTGACTTTCTCCAGCTTGTCCTAAGTTGGGCCAATTGCTATGGAGGTTGGGATTTGGCTTGCTGGACTGGTTGCCTCAGAAACTAGGGGTCAGAGTTCTATTCTTATATATTTTCTGGTCATTGTCCACTTGTATATTCAGTCCCTGAGTGGGAAGGATGCATGAGAGGACTAGAGAGTCATGGCTGGTCCTCTCTGAACCCTCCAAGCAACATCAGCGGCATTGGCCATTGTCTCCTCCTCCCCAACTTCTGTTCTTCTCTGAGTCCAAGCTTGTAACTTCATGTCAACTTTCCAATCCCTAAACCAGATCTAAAATCTGCCTAGACAGATCTAAGAAGTATTAAGAATGACGAGCAGGAGTTTGTGTTGACATGATGTGAGAAGACTGAGGATTTGAGGATAGCTTTGAGGTTGCACCTGGAGCTCCCAGGACGATCTTGTTACCAATTGCAAGTAAAACAGAAATCTGGAAGAAATTATCATTTTCTGAGAGAAGGTGATGAACTCGGTTTTTTAGGCATTATAGTTTCAGATGCCTCCCTGTGGATGTTCTTTAAAATCGTACATCTGGGGACTGGAATATCATTTGAGAAGTGTGGAGACTGAAACCCGGAGATGGTCCAAAATTCCTATGTCGAGACTGTGGGGGAGCAGGTGCTCCAGGCTTCTGATGCTCCGCCCACTACATGCACAAAACTAAGGCTGGAGGATGAGAGGCCTGAGAATCTGGGAATCACCAAGATCCTATCGGAGGCGATCACCGACCGTGTTGTGCCATTAAAATAAATGTTATGAAGACGGAAACCATTTGCCAAAGATTTCACAACAGACCCACGGAAGTGAAAGTAAATGATTAAAAAATGTAGGTCTCGGAGTTCCCTTCAAATTGTGATATTTCACCTTCTATTTACAGAGGTAAAAGGACACAGGAGAAAAGTTAATGTTTAAGCACTTTTATATTTGCATCCCTCTTTTTAGCAGAGGAAACCATTTTGGTAGTGCCTGTGTGAGTCATCCACAATGACTTCTCTGGGGCTCTTCTTGTTCTCGAGTTTTCTCTGCCATGTTGCTACTGCAGGACGGAGTAAGTAGTCTTTGCTTTTGCAAATGTAATTAATATATCCAACCCCCTAGTACATGACAGGGATCAATGATGATCATTAAAATTCTTTCTAGTGCGGCTGCTGGGGAGTCTGGATTGATAACGATTCTCCAATATTGCCATGCTTAAAGCTCCTCCCTAAGATAGTCAGCCAGTTGAAGCCTCGATGTACCGACCTATAAGATGGGGATAACTATTGTACCCTTCAAAGGGTTGTTGAGATTAGATGAGATATTGCATATGTGAAATATTTGGTACAGAACATGGCATAGTTACTATTGGCAGCATTAAATAGTTTTTTTTTCATTTTTGGGCTAGCTGAGCTTAAAAATGAAAATATAGATTTCTTTTTTAAATTTTATTTAAAATCAATTAATTAACATATAGTGTATTATTCGCTCCAGGTAGAGTTCAGTGATTGGTCAGTTGCATAAAACACCCAGTGCTCATTATAATATCAAGTGCCTCCTTATGCCCATCACCCGGTTACCCCATCCCCCTACCCCGCTCTCCTCCAGCAACCCTGTTTGTTTCATATGATTAAGAGTCCCTTATGGTTTATCTTCCTCTCTGGTTTTGTCTTATTTTAGGGAAAAATATAGATTTCTTAACTCACCACTTTTTGCTCTATTTCAGCCTGTCCCAAACCAGATGATGTACCATTTGCCACTGTTGTTCCATTAAAAACATTCTATGACCCAGGAGAGCAGATAGTATACTCCTGTCGTCCGGGCTACACGGCCCGGAATGGGATCAGGCGGTTCACCTGCCCTCTCACAGGACTTTGGCCCGCCAACTCCCTGAGATGCACACGTAAGTTAGTGCCTTCTCTCACATGCTCTCCTCTCACTGGGATCCTGGACACTTGGGGGATAAGCCACTTTGTCATGCTGGGGGCACAGAGGGCCGGCAGAGCCACAGAGTGGAGGGCTGTGAAGAAACAAGAGGGCCCGGGGTGGGGTGTTCATGGGAGGGCAGAGCAGAGGTGAAGGGTGCTATTTAGAGAGGAGGAGGTGAGCATAGCCTGGAATGAGGAGAGATGTGGAAAAGAGATCTGCTACGATAAAAGAGAGAGAAACATTGCAGAAGTAAAAAAGACGTACAGATACCCTGAAATTTAGACAGATACCAAAGAGACCCTTGAAAAAGTAAAACACGAGGAATCATCATATCTTTGGACTTAGCCTCAAAATGAAAGCAGATTTAATAGAATCATCACATGATAATTTATAATATATACAATTATATGAATTATATATGATTATACAACCATAATTTATAATAAATTATAATAATATATATAATATAAAAACTGAAGTATAAATTTATTGCCATCATCTTATGGTAGATGGGTGCTTTTCTTTAGTTCTCAGGACATGGTTCCGTGATATCATGCCAACATTACTTTTTATAGTCAGATATGGAGCGATCAACCCAATAGAATTTCTGGCAATTTTATGTAGAAGTTACTATAGGGGTCTATGGGAGCTCTGGTTATTTTGATCCTATGAACATGACCTTTGTGCAAATCATATATTTCATACAAGCGATTTTAGTATGCTTTTTGGCTCAAAACAGACTAAACATGATTTTTAATGAAAAACAGCCATGCCATCATAAGGGAAAAGTTTTCTTTAAATCGGTCATAGCTCTGGAATACTAACAATTTCATTGTTTCAAGTTACTTTTCATGTGTGTATTTTTGCATCATTGCAGAGAGTAGGTACCATTTTGTATTTTTCCATATTCACCAGCATAGCATAAATATTGACTATATCTCCATAGGCTTCATAATTCACATTTTATTGGCTGTGTAAGAATTCAACTGTTGATTTACCATAATCAATCAAAACAATCACCTGATGGTAAACATTTAGGCTATCCAGTTTTTGTTATTAGAGCTAACAGGGCGATGAGCCCCTTTGTGCATATATCATTTGACTAATTTTGAGTTATTTTCTTAGAATACTTAACAGTAGTGTTATTGAATCAAAGAATAGAAACGAGTTTATATGTTTTTACTTTATTTTTTTTAATTCTTTTTTTTTTTTTAAGATTTTATTTATTTATGTGACAGCGAGAGAGGGAACACAGCAGGGGGAGTGGGAGAGGAAGAAGCAGGCTCACAGCGGAGGAGCCCGATGTGGGACTCGATCCCGGCACGCCCGGGATCACGCCCGGAGCTGAAGGCAGACGCTTTAACGACTGCGCTACCCAGGCGCCCCTTTATGTTTTTACTTTAATGAAAAATTCTATAAATTGAAATTTACCTTTCCATCTTTATTTTTGAAATTTTTAATTTATTATTATTCTTTTCTTCTATCTTTAAATTACAGCCAAAATATGTCCTTTTGCTGGAATCTTAGAAAATGGAGCTGTACGCTACACAACTTTTGAATATCCCAACACGATCCATTTTGCTTGTAACACCGGGTGAGGACTTCGAGCTACCAGAGGCAGGACATTTCTGGGCCCTTTAAGCCAAACATCAAGACATATTTTATTTTTAGCCTTCAGTGGTGTTGGGGTGGGGTCGGGGGTGGAGACCATAACAACTAGTGGGATATGAAGTTGCTGCTGTGTCAAACTTTCCTTCTCCTAGTTAATTACTTAACCGTGGAGGTACATGGGAACAATGAGAACTGCATGGTAATTCTTTATCATCTCTGGGACAAATCTTGACATGAAGGTTGAAATACCTTAGGAATTGGACTTGGGCTTTAGATATGAACCTAATTTGCTTGACTGACCTGGGGGTCTCCAGAAGGGAGTTCTCTGGGGAAGGTTGGGCGTGTGATGGTGTAGAACATAGTTCTGTTGGTCCTCACGTGACACAGGACAGCATCCCCAGCAAGAAAGCGCATACGGTCCATCATATAGATAATCTCCCTTAGGAGCAAAGGCGCTGCCAGTGACATGGTCAATAACGTGTCGGCTGTACCTTAGGGCAAAATTTTCCTGAGGATCCTTGTTTGGGATTGGGAATTAAGAAATACTATGTGTGAAAAAGAAATGGATTCCTTCCATCTGAAACACTAATTAACTTGTGGGTCTGATGGCAAAGGACCTTGAAACAGTTGGCTTCGACGAGACCGTGTTATATTTTCAATGGAAATATACTGCATTGTTTTTACCCATTTGTGTCAGCAGAGTGAATAGTTTCAGGAAATGAACAGTAGCCATGACTCAGTTTGATTCACTTTTGTGCCCTTGGAAGAAGAGATAGTTCTTTGCTCCATGTTGAGAAGGAGTGAATTTGGTCTGCTGATTGGAAAAGAGGGGTTGGGGGGTTTGGCTTCTATGCCTCCAGCTATGGAAACTTCTCGTTCTTCCGTGAGTCCCCTGCAGCCCTGGGCTGGGAGATTTGAGGAGCCTTAAGTGAGTGTGGAGCTCCCCAGGAAAGCAGCATTACAAAATAGGGGAAAAACTTGAATGTGAGACAATGCTCAGTGGAGAAGACATTTGAGACGCCATTGATGGATTATGCTACTGCTTGATGGGTTACATTTTCCTTTTGCAGGTTTTATCTGAATGGAAGTAGTTCTGCTCAATGCACCGAGGAAGGAAAATGGAGTGTTGACATTCCTGTTTGTATTCGTGAGTCTGCGGGTCCCCAGTTATGGGGAGAGTGATGAGCTGGTTTGCCTGGGACTTTGCTGGTCTTAACACTGTACATTCCAGGGCCTGGAAATCCCTCAGTCCTGACTCCATGGGAGGGTGGCTCACCCTTCTGGGGAGTGTACATCCTGGTATCTGGGAGGATGCAACAACCCTTTTGGAAGGACAGAAGGGAAGCATTCGACTCGTGAACACATTTGTATCCTCCACATGGTGGAATCAGTGATATCTGGGCTTGTTCATGCCATCACTCTCACACTTTTTGGGGGGGCTTGGCTACGTGTGGCATTGGTTCAATCGGGGACTGCCATCATTTGACTAGAACTGGAAACAGTGAGATCAAACATCTCCCTCCTGCTCTGGAACCTCGTTCATGCATTTATACATTCACCCATGTATATATTCCATAAATGGGTACTGAGGACCTAATGTGTACCATATCCTGTTCTCAGGCTCTATGGCCGAAGGCCACTTCGGTCTGCCCTCAGCAAGTGTGTCTAGTGATAAGGGACACAAGCAAATAACCTTCACAATGAGCTTAGACTCCATCAAAGGGCCTTGCCTCCTAGGAGTGGAGTGGGATTGCTTCAAAAAACACTGCTGCTGGCTTATTCCAGGGACCCTCAGCCACGCAGTGAGGGGCGGCTCTGGGCATTGCCGATACGGGGAGGGATGCTCTGATTGTGATTCATGGGCGTCCAGTCTTGGACCAGGAGGCCCAGGCATTACAATCATGTTACAGTTCTTTAACATTTCAGTGAGGTCTATCTTAGCAAGAGCCGGTGAAAAAGTCAAGCAATTTCAAATCAATGATCATTTAAGAAAAGCTGAACTACCAAAACAAAAGTTTTTTAAGGCTAAATTAGAGTTCTTCACTCCGTAGTAAAAATCACCACGGTTCCTATAGTTTCCCTTGGAAGCAGATTGATGTCAATTACGTAAAGTCACTTTTGCTTCTTGGTTACAAAACAGAAAATCTGCTTTAGCTTCCGTCTAATCTAAATCAATGCTTCTCATACTTTAATGTACGTGTGAATCCCCTGGGCATCTCGTTAAGATGCAGATTCTGATCCATGGGCCTGGGGTGGGGTCTGAGCTGCTGCCTTTCTAGTAAGCTCCCAGGCGAGGCCCCTGCCACGGGCTCATGGATCCCACGTGGAGTAGCAAGGATCTAACTAATTCAGATTAAATCACATTCTGGTCTGCACTCACCTCCTTTACATTAGTATAACTCTCCCTGGACTTACTGAAACCTCATATTAGTCAGGTCAGGATGACAACCCCGGCCGTGTCTCCACGTAAAGCTACTTGCATAAACTCCACGCACACAGGGTACAGAAGCGGGAGATGTTCAATGGGCACAAACAAATGTAAGCCAGCAGTGGAATGGAGATGTCACAGATGACTTTGTACCAAATGCTATCGTGAGCAGTTATGGCAGGATGGCCCTCCACCGCCTCTGACTTCCAGAAACATCTTCCGAGGTAGCATTTGGATCACAGACTGATGGAGACCTATGCATTGTGTCATTGTAACGGGCAAATTCATGGTGACAAGACTTAGACTTACTTCGTCAGTCTTTTCACTGGTTCAGACATCTGGTTTTCAGATCATATTTTCTTCCAGGACTTCTATCCGTGACTGTTTTTATCCTGGCATTTGATCCAATTTTGCATTTTCTCAAGTTAATCTTTGTGCTGGTTTTTTTTTTTCCTTTCTGGAAAGAGTAACTTTCAAGACTCAACTGTTTCATAAACGTGATTGTTCTTTCTTTTTCCAGCCGTAACCTGCCCTCCACCATCCGTACCTAAGTTTGCAACGCTTAATGATTTTAAGTCATTGACTAAAAACCACTCCCTCTATGGAAAAAAGGCTGTCTTCGAATGTCTGCCACACTACGCCATGTTTGGCAATGATACAATCACCTGCACAGAACACGGAAATTGGACTAAATTACCAGAATGCAAAGGTAGGTGCAAGGACAAGACAAAACTATTACGACAGTGTAGAATCCCATTTTTGAGAAGTATTGAAAATTCCACTCTCATTGAGTGTCTCCAGTGGCCTTGTTCAACAAATGTTTATTGGCATCTACCATGTGCCAGGCAGTGTGCTGGGTGTTGGGGTCACCAGATGAATGAGGCCTGGCTTCTGACCTCAGAAAAATTATATATAACGTGATGAACTGTTTGGAGCTGCCCGGGAGAGCTTCCCAGAAGAGGAGAAGTGGAGAATGAGGGGAAGGCATGAAAAGTCAGGGAGGCACGAGAGAACAGAGTGTGTGCACGGACAGTCGAATATGGTGGTGAGATTGGTGGGGAGAAGCTAGGATTAAATTGGGGCATCCTAGGAGATGAGGGTGAAAAACTGGGCTATAGTCAGACTGTCCCACGCTTTTATAGTCTACCTAAATTTAAGAATCACAAGAATATTTGACTTTAAAATATGAAAATTCTTCCTCTTCGATTAATTTTTATTTTTTAGAGAGAGAGAGCATGCATGTGCTTGTGGGGTGGGGAGGGGCAGAGGGAGGGGGAGAGGGAGAGAATCTTAAGCAGGTTCCATGCCCAGCACAGAGTCTAACACCAGGCTCAATCCCACGACCCTGAGATCACGACCTGAGCTGAAATCAAGAGTCAGGCGCTTAACCAACTGAGCCACCCAGGTGCCCCCTTCCTCTTTTAATTTGACCTATCATTGTTATCTTTAACTTTGTCAACTGCCAGACGAGTAGACAAATTACAGACTTTATCATGCACACAAGCAGTTATACCGACTGCTACTTTCTCCTGTGGTAGATATTGCGATACCTCTTGAGGGATTCAGAGCATAAGTGCTTTTTAGCATGGGGAAACTACCAATACCAATACCTAGCACCTTCTGTGGGACTTAAACTCTGGGCCAGGTACTGGTCTCTTGCACTATATGTGTCATCTCACCTCATTTAATTCTCTCAAGTCCTAAGCAGCAGCTGCTTTTTCCCCCCCAACCTTTCACCTAGAGATATCAACCGTCAACACGTGACTTTCTCTGTCTCTCTCTCTTTCCATAGACAGACGCTTTTTCTTCCTGAACCATCTGAAAATAAGTTGTACACATCATGACACTTACCCATAAACATTCAGCGTGAACGTCCTAAGAACAAGAACATTGTCACTGTAGGCAAGACAGTTAATATGCTTTGAATTATAATAATAATGATTTAAACTATTATAATAATATAAACAATTAACAACATTTATTTCATGTGGAAATTTCCCCTCAATTGACCCGAAAGTGTTCTTTATACATGTGTTTTGTTTTACATGGGATCTCGTCAAGAATCCCACATCTGGTTTAGTTGTCAGGGCTCCATAGTCTCCTTTGGTCAAGAATGATCCCCTGCGGGGCGCCTGGGTGGCTCAGTCTGTGAAGCGGCTGCCTTCAGCTCAGGTCATGATCCCAGGGTCCTGGGATCGAGCTTGCTGTCAGGCTCCCTACTTGGCTGGGAGTCGACTTCTCCCTCCCCCGCTGCCCCTCCCCCTGCTCATGCTTGTTCTCTCTGTCTCTGTCTCTCTCTCAAATAAATAAATAAATAAATATAGTCTTTAAAAAAAAAAAAGAAGAATGATCCACTGCCTTTTTAGTTGTCTTTCCTTGACACTTTTATTTTGATTGATTGATTGAGAGAGAGAGAGAGAGAGCATGTGCGAGGGCCGGGGGGGACGGGCAGAGGGAGAAGGAGAGAGAGAACGCCGAGCAGACTCCATGTCCAGGGTGGAGCCCAACCTGGGGCCCAGTCTCTCAACCCTGAGATCCCAACCTGAGCCGAAATCAAGAGTCAGATGCTTAGGGGTGCCTGGGTGGCTCAGTCAGTTAAGAATCTGTCTTTGGCTCAGGTCATGATCCCAGGGTTCTGGGGTCGAGCCCCACATTGGGTTCCCTGCTCAGTAAGGACCCTGCTTCTCCCTCTGCCTGCTGCTTCCCCTGCTTGTGCTCTCACTCTTTGTGTCAAATAAATAAAATCTAAAAAAAAAAAAAGTCAGATGCTTAACTAACAGAGCCACCCAGGCGCCCCTCCTTGACATTTTTAAAGAATACAGGCTATTGGTCTTGTAGAATGTTCCATAATCTGAATCTAGGTGATGGTTTAGTTGTGATTAGATTCAAGCTAAATAATTTTGTTAAGAATCCATTCCATCCCATCAGGAGGCATCACTGGTCATGCTTCGTTTGATCCCTTGGCCCGGTGGGTGCTGTCAGATCTTCTCTTGGTAAAAGTGTCTTTTCCTCTTTGGAATTAGTAAGCAAATGTTGGGTGCTACTTTGAGACTGTGTGACTATCTACTCTCTAGTGGGCATTTTGGCGTCCTCTGATGGTCCCCGACTTAGCCAATGATGACACTGGTAGTTGCGAACCGGTGACTTTCTATTTTTTCTTCTATATTTATGAGCTTGCATTCTTCTATAGAAAAATTTCTTTTCTTCCATGGACTATTTTAAAAATATTATTATAGACTCATAGATTCAGGGCCAGGAAGCAACATCATGCTTCTCCTTCATATTTCATTCTGGCTTCTCGTATAGATTGAAGACATTCATAAGAATTAGATTTAACACCTGAAATCCAATAATGCTGTGCTAGTGTGCATGGAGGGAGCCTTTGTGTTTTAATTTCATGGTTTGTTGATTAAAAGAGACAGAATTTTTTTTTCTTCTTTCAAACCCACCATTTTAGACTGCTTGGAGACAAAATTTGGAATAAATAATGCCTTGTGATTGTATGAGAGCCCAAAGAACTTGGTAACTCATTGATTTACTTTCAAAGTATTGTTGTTTCTTTTTTAATACCTAGGGTCCTGTGAGCATAAGAAGAGGGGGACAGAATTAAGCACCTAGTTTCCTAGAAATTGTACTTCAGCTACAGAAACACCCAATGGTTCAATGGGGTCATGGAGACTGGAACGTAAATATTTCATAACTATGGGACGATACTACTATTTATACTAATATGTCTTATTGAATACATTTTTTAGAAGTAAAATGCCCATTCCCATCCAGACCAGACAATGGGTTTGTGAACTATCCTGCAAAACAAACACTTTATTACAAGGATAAAGCCACATATGGTTGCCATGATACATATGGCTTGGATGGCCCAGAAGAAGTAGAATGTAACAAATTTGGAAACTGGTCCGCACAACCAAGTTGTAAAGGTATGAAATATACGGGTGAGGTCTTAATACATCCCTGAATTTATCCAGTGGGTTACCCTTACTTGCCATTTTCTTGTTCCAATCATTTTCCACTTGCTGCTCAGACTTGCTTCACAGTTATTCGTATGTGAAGGACTTTAGGACTCACATGTCCACGGGGGAGCTTCGTGCTTAGCAAGCTTGTTTGAGATGGATTGTAGGAAATAAACAGATCCTTCGTAAGCATTGATGATATGGTGGAAGACTGTGTGGGTTTCCTATACTTGTTTTCCTGTGAGCGTCCTTTTCTGCTATGTTCTGGTCTGGACTCTTCTTGTTGTTGCAAAAACCAACCACATATTCAAGCTAGTTCAAGGAAATAGGGGTTTATCATAAACCGGCAAATCACAATAGGTGATTGTATGGACATTGAAGATGAGGAAATGAAATACAACTGGTCCTCCTGCAGATTTGAACCAAAAGCCAGTCCCTTTTGTATCTCTTTCCATATCTCAGTGGCCTCATGGTCTCTCTCATCTTCATGTTTCCCCGCTCATTCACCTCGAACCCGGCTTGACTCTACATCAGGACCTCTCAAGCAAAGGACTCATCACTAACTGGCATCTTTTCCTGGAAACACTGGTTCCTTTTGAGTTCAGTGTCTATCCTTGATCCGGGGTCATGCTTATGCAAAGAATGATAACCTAGCACTATATTTCTGCTCAGGTTGCTACAGGGCTGGGCTGTTTAAGCAGAAAAGGAAATTAGGCATAGCAAGCAAAATGATGTATAGTGTCTTAGGTTGGGGTCCCCTGGACGCGGAGCCTGAGACAAGGATTCAAGTGCAGATGATTTATTCAGTGAGTGTCTCAGGAGAAAGTGAGGCAGGTAGGACCGAGTAGGGCACTGGCTCTCAAACTTCACTGTGCCCCAGGGTCACCTGGAGGGCTTATTTAAACACAGAGTTCCTGATTCAGTAGATCTGGGGCGGGACCTGAGAATTTGCATTTCTATCAAGTTCCGGAGTGAGGCTGCTGCTGCGGATCCAGGACTAAGTTTTGAACAAATAGGTGGTCTCAACTAGAATCTAGTTTCAATTTCATCCCCTTGGGAGCTCTGGACCATGAATTCTACCCTAGAGTTGATTCCACCAGAAGGCATGGGGACCTCCTTTTTGTATCCCCTTATCAGTCAGTCATTGGCTACAGGCTGCTCCCTTCCCTGGCCCCAGTGTGGGAGCTGATTGGCTCCCAGAAGAGATGGCTCCCTAATGGCTGAGAGCAACTTTTCAGAGAAAGGAGCATTTGTGAGCTTTTATCAGCCAACGGTCCCAGTAGCTGGTGGATGGCTACACCAGCTCAATAAATGGGATCTAAGTGGGGCAGTGGGGGTTTATATGAAATGGCGGTGTCTCGTAGAAGTTCTTTTTCACCGAAGACTAAAACCTGATGCTTCTGCCCTGACCTTCTTATGTGGCTGCTACAGGGGGAAAGGGCATCTTGGAAGCCATGACTAATGGTTCTATTGATAAAGAACAGCTATTAGCATTGACACTGACGTTACTCACTCTGGACATTCTTGGAATCTTCTTGTCTTGAGTGATGTGTTTCAGATGTACTCATCTGCTGATTCAAATGCTACATTGTCCTTAAGGAAGACTCACTGAACTCTTAAGTCTTGATAACAAATATTGTCTCTTTCAGCTTCTTGTAAATTATCTGTTAAAAAAGCTACTGTGCTATACCAAGGAGAGAGAGTAAAGCTTCAAGAAAAATTCAAGGATGGAATGCGGCATGGTGATAAAGTTTCTTTCTACTGCAAGAATAAGGAAAAGAAGTGTAGCTATACAGAGGACGCTCAGTGCATAGATGGCACCATTGAAATCCCCAAATGCTTCAAGGGTGAGTCTAACACTGGTACCTGTAACTAGGGTTTCCGCTTGCCCCTCACCATAGTAAGTACTCCAATCACATAATGATAATAAGAAGCCACATCAGTTTGGCCACTGGCTTTTTAAAAAAAATATTTTTACTTATTTATTTGAGAGAAAGAGAGAGCACAAGCATGAGCGGGAAGGAAGGGCAGAGGGAGAGGGAGAAGCAGGTTCCCTGCTGAGTAGGGATTCGGATGTGGGGCTCCACCTAGGACCCCGGGGATCATGACCCGAGCCAAAGGTAGACACTTGACCGACTGAGCCACTCAGGCTCCCCTGGCCACCGGATTTTTAAAAAGAGAGGGGGAGCAGGAGAAACGAATGAGATGAAACAATAAACTGATTCATTTTCTCTACTTGCATTATCATTTTCCTTTCCAATTCTTTTCTGTAAAAGTCAGAGTTGCAGTTTTATTCAATGAATATTGAGATGAATTATGTCATCTTGTGTAATTCCAGATTAAGCTCAAATAAGAGTAATAATGTTGCATGGAATATTGAATAATAACAATATTTACTGCCTCTCAGTCCCAAATTATAGAGAACTCACCCCAATTATAAAGTAACTCATGGTAATGGTGATTGGTTTATAGATCTTCTAACGTTTTTTCCCTCTCTTCAGCAATTCCTAGAGTTTGAAAAGTCTCCATTAGAGCAAAGTATTCATTAGAACGAAATATTTTCAGGAAGATGAGATTATGTTTGTAAGATAAAGATGTGTACAATGATCAGCATTTAGAACTGCCAACTTTTAAAATGTTCAGGTTTAGAGTTTAAGTATCTTCGTACTATGAAGGAAGAGTGAGCCAGACGTTGAAGCTTCTATTGGCTCTTAGCTTAGAAGTGTTCCAGGAGGGGGGCGCCTGGGTAGCGCAGTCCTTAGGCGTCTGCCTTCGGCTCAGGGCGTGATCCCAGAGTTCTGGGATCGAGCCCCACATCAGGCTCCTCCGCTGGGAGCCCGCTTCTTCCTCTCCTGCTCCCCTGCTGTGTTCCCTCTCTCTCTGGCTGTCTCTCTGTCAAAATAAATAAATAAAATCTAAAAAAAAAAAAAAAAGAAGAAGTGTTCCAGGAGGGATGCCTGGGTGGCTCAGTGGGTTAAGTGTCTGCCTTTGGCTCAGGTCATGATCCCAAGTGTCGTTCCCTTTGTGCTCTCTCTCTCTGACACATAAATAAATAAATAAATAAATAAATAAAATCTTAAAAAAAAAAGTCTTCCAAGAATGTGGACAGCCCTATACTGGGCAGGCAGGTTAGAGAAAAGAGGGGTTTGAGAAGTGACCAGCTAGAGATGGAAAAAGGAGTGATAACTAGTAAATCATACCTACTCGATAGCTTTAATTATCAGAAGTATGCTCCATGCCACGGAGTATGTGCTCAAACAAGTTATTATAATCACTAATGATTAGAAATGCACTGGATAAATTGTTACTGTTCAAGATACAGCGGACCCTGGGCAGATGTGAAATACTGAAACTGACAGAGGACGTGTAGCCTCGTACAAATCAGTACAGAAAATGTTAGAAGAGGATAATTAAAAAAACAACCCAGAGTTCTGTTGATGTATTTCTTCAGGCTCTTGTCCCCGGCAGTCTTCAGACAGCACTGTTAGTGCATCAGAGAATAAATAAAAGGCTGATACGTTTTTTTTTCCCCCTTTTAATCTTGACTGTCAGAATTATACAGAACCCTTTATTTTCCGTCTTGGAAATGAGTGCCTTATCATTTCCCTGATGTTTTCTCCTATCACTTAAACCTCACAGTCAACGGTTTTATTCATATAATTAAATTTTCCCACACGTTTGTAGAATGTATTTGATTTGACGTAGCTACTTAGCGAATTTAAGAAATGATCGTTTCTCTTAGGATCTTTGTCTTTTTCTTCCCAAACAGAACACAGCTCTCTGGCTTTCTGGAAAACCGATGCGTCAGATGTAAAGCCATGCTAAACTGGTTTTCAGATTCAAAATTAAATGCCACACTCGAATCAGTGTTTGTCCAAGGAACGTAGCAGAAGTGGAAAAATAAAGTGACTGAATTTATCCCCTCTGTCGCTGCAGCCTGATAGCTTACTTTTAGTTATGTTAGCTGGTTAAGAAACCCAAATCCTTGAAACATGGTCATTTCGTGGCTGTGGAATGGAAAGGTTACACAGTTATCCAGGCAACTCAGTTCCCCCCTCCCTTGTTCTACTTTCAGATGCTTTCGCCTCAACCGACTGCACTATTTTTCATAGAATGCTCCAGAGAACCATCACACAAGCCCTCAGCTCTGCCTGGCAGTCTTACCATATTTCCCTAATGTGTGCACTCCGCTCCTCTCCAAGGTGGCTACTTCTCTTCTCAACCCTCCTCAAGTCACCTTCTCTCCCCTCACTCTCACCTGAGAACCTTGCTCCTGTTGCACCAAGAAAATAGAAAAGACCTTTTAAAAGACCTTCCCATGGGGCACCTGGGTGGCTCAGTTGGTTAAGAGGCTGACTCTTGATTGCAGTGCTGGTCATGATCTCAGGGTTGGGGGATCGAGCCACGGCGGGGAGTCTGCTGGAGATTCTCTCTCTTCCTCTCCCTCTGCTCCCCCCCACTTGTGCACTCTCTCTCTCTCTAAATAAATCTTTAAAAAAACAAACAAAATAAAATAAAAAAATCTTCCCATGACCAAAACTGTCAACTTACCAGTACCTGTAGAGATTCTCTGCCCTCTGTCTTGTGCAGTGGACGAACTCAGTTCCCATCTAAGGGCGGACCGTATGCACTGGATCCCATCTTCTCTCTCCTACTTAAGGGTTTTGCTCCTCCCACAAGTGAGTTTCCGTTTTTATTATTTTTCTTCCTATTGGACCATTTCTATCGGTGTACAAATATATGGTTATATTACCCTTTACAAAAACCCTTCCTGTTGCCTGACATCTTTTTTCAGCTACTACCCCATCTTTCACCCCCGTGTTTATTTTAATTTTTTGTTTTTATTTTATTTAATTTTAAGTTTTTAATTTTAATTTTTAATTATTTTTTATTTTATTTTTTAAAAAGATTTTATTTATTTATTTGACAGAGAGAGAGAGACAGCCAGTGAGAGAGGGAACACAAGCAGGGGGAGTGGGAGAGGAAGAAACAGGCTCCCAGCAGAGCAGGGAGCCCGAGGTAGGGCTCGATCCTAGGATCCCGGGATCATGTCCTGAGCCAAAAGCAGACGCTTAACGACTGAGCCGCCCAGGTGCCCCAATTTTTTATTTTTTATATTCCCTGTTTTTATAAAAGTACTGGAAAAAGCTGTTTCTCTTTGCCAGCTCTATGAATAGTACCCATCACTACTCTTGAAATTCGTCTCCCCAAATGTATTCCTTCACTAATGCTTTTTTGTTAGGATTTGATCTGCTTGCCCGGGGTTGGGGGCCAGATCTCTTCTCCAAGATGTTTCTCTGCTCCTCCTTTCCTTCCCTCCCAGGTGGTCATTCATTACCTAGCCCTAAAAAACAGTTTTACTTTTTCTTCCTCAATCCTTGCTTTCCATATTGTCTCTCTCTCTCTCTCTCTCTCTCTCTGGGTATTAGGGCTTGGGTTTGATCTCCCCTTTGTAAACCAAAAAGCCCTATTTGGGGATTTTGCTGAGCAAAAGAGCCATCCACTCTGGACTTCCTTCCTTAGCACAAAGCTTTAGACCCACTGTTTTCTGTAACGTGTTACCGATTATTTTTTAAAATGGACCTCCCAGGGCGCCTAGGTGCCTCAGTCAGTTGTGTCTGACTCTTGATTTCAGCTCAGGTCCTGATCTCAGGGTTATGAGATAGAGCCCTGTTCTGCACTTAGCACAAGTCTGCTGGAGATTCTCTCTTCCACTTTTTCTGTTCTTTCCCTCCCCTCTTTCTAAAAATAAATAAATAAACAAAATCTTAAAATAAAAAATAAAAAAATAAAATAGACCCTCCCTCCTCATCCCATGTAACAGGTCTAGGAATGGAAAGATACCCGTAAAAATTTTAGAGCATCTCCCCCTGCTCCAGACATGATTGCAAGGTTTGCTCCAGAAAAGAGAGAATATATTTTTCTATTATCCTCTTTTGTTGCAAATGCTTTCCTAATTAATTTTATTATTTCAAAATTTAAAAATACATAGAAAAAATTTTAAATTGCTCACTTTCCCTCAGCTCACTTAAACAGGGCTACAGAGCAGTGAAAATCAGTAATGATTTTCTTGGGGATCCCGTGAGTGGTTACTGGGGGCCTTTCTAATGTAGACCTGGGCTCCAAGGGCTTTTGCTCAATCAAGGAGGGCCTCTTAATAAAAACTCACAGTTAAGCCTTCCTGTTCTTTCACAAGGCCATTACCTACTTGGATCAACTAAGACATAATCCAGAATTTCTGAAGTCCTATAGTCCACCCAATGAAGGAACATACCCAATGGGGGATTATTTACTTAAGTATTTATTACCTATGACCTTTCTCAAGGGTATAACTGGTAGGATAAGGGGCCAATCAGAATGGATGGCGGTCCTGGACTGAGGTCTGGGTTGGGGAGTGGGGGCTGAAAGCCTCCTGATGTATCAGACATTACCCTTTAGTTAGACTGGTGAAAGCAGGGCAGGAGGTCTTATGGAGACCTAAGAGCTGTTGGCCTCGTGGTTGGTACTCAAGCTTTTGGGCAACAGCTGTCTATCAATTGGTGTAAAAGCTTTTCAATATTTTTATACCCTGTATGCCCTGCCACACCTGCTTTCAAGAAAGATTTGGGATATTTCGATGTTGAAAGGACATAAACAACATAAAAATAAACCACACACGTCAAACAAAACAAGAACACATATTGTATGTTTAAAATTGTTATACCATTTATTTTTTAAAGCTTTATTATATTTTTAGAGCAGTTTTAGGTTTACAACAAAATTGAGAGGAAAGTACAGAGATTTCACATATACCGCCCACCCTCACACACGCAGAGCCTAGCCATTATCAACATCACTTACCAAAGTGGTACATTTTTAGCCAAAGATAGACCTACACGGACACATCACCCCAAGTTTCCCTTAGGGTTTACTCTTGGTGCTGTCTATTCTATGGATTTGGACAAAAGTATAATGACATGTATCCATTGTAGAGAGTATTTTCACTGCCCTAAAAATCCTCTGTGCTCTGCAGGACATCTTCGTTGCTTACAGGTTTTAGCGTTTATGAACAAAGCTGCTATCATGATCTGTGTGCAGATTTTTGTGGGAATATAAGTTTTCAGCTTTTGGGTAAATACCAAGGAGCCCGATTGCTGGATCATATGGTAAGAATATGTTTGTTTGTTTGTTGTTATCGAGATGTAATTGACATATAACATTGCATTAATTTCACATTCAACATAATGATTTGAGACATACATATATTATGAAGTGATCACCACAATAAGTATAGTTACCATCCGTCACCACACAGTTACAGATTTTTTTTCTCGCGGTGAGAACTTTTAAGATCTGCTCTCTTAGCAACTTTCAAATATATTATACCGTGCAGTATCATTAGCTAGAGTCACCATGCTGTACATTACATCCCCAGGACTGAGTTTATTTTACAGCCGGAAGTGTGTATTGTATTACTGGAAGTAAGTTTTGGCCACCTTTGCCTGTTTCACCGAGACTGCCTTTAGTTCCGTAAGGAACCACTGAGCTGCCTTTCCAAAGTGGCTGCACCGTTTTGCTCGCTCACCGGGAATGAATGAGAAGTCCCATTGCTCCATGTCCTTGTCGGCATTTGATGTGGACAGTGTTCTGGAATTTGGTCATTCTAATGGGTGTGTCATGGTATCTCATTGTTTTAATTTGCATTTCCTGATGATATATGATGTGGAACATCTTTTCATATGCTTATTTGCCATCCATCTATGGTCTATTAAAACCATTGGCCCATTTTTTTTAATCGGGTTGCTTATTGTTAAGTCTTAGCAGTTCTTTGTATATTTTGGATAACAATCTTCCATCAGATACATTGTTTGCAAATATTTTCTCCCAGTCTGTGGCTTGTCTTCTCATTCTTTTTGATAGTCTCTCTCACAGAGCAGATTTTAATGAAGTCCAGCTTACCAATGATTTATTCCATGGATCGTGTCTTTGGTATTGTATCTAAAAAAGGTGTTGCATACCCAAGATCATCTGGATTTGCTCGTATGTTATCTTCTAGGAGTTTTACAGTTTTCCATTTTACGTTAAGGTCTATGATCTATTTTAAGTTAATTTTTTTGATGGATGTAAGGTCTGTGCTCTAGATTAATCTTCTTGCATATGGATGTCCAGTTGTTCCAGCACCATTTATGGAAAAGACTGTCTTTGCTCCTTTGAATTGCTTTTGCTTCTTTATCAAAGATCAGTGGACTGTATTCGTAGTGGTCTATTTCTGCGCTCTCTGTTCTGTTCCATTGATCTATTTGTCTATTACTTTGCTAATACCACACTCTCTTGATAACTATAGCCTCTATGTCTGCTGTTTGGTAACATCAGGTGTTCCCAGTGCCAAAGTTTCCTGAGCCCAGCTCTCCTATTTTAAGCCTACAGTACCTCTTTACCTAGTATCCCCTCAACCTGCTCCATAAACAAGCTCCTAGAACATGGTAGGTTTGTTGAGGATGGCATTTTGCATCATTTTGTTCATTGGAAGGCATTTCAGGCTGCTGGATAGGCTTGGATCCTGAAAAATCAATCAGAGTAGACTTTGAAGCTTAGGCCATAGTACTGAGTCCTCTAATTTAATGATATTTTCATAGAAAGAGAAATCTGCTACTTTTGGCAATCTGAAGAGGCAATTTGGATTAGAGGGCCCCATCAGTAGAAACTGCCCAGTTGCAGCCCTCTATTTCATGATTATGTGGTCCATTTAGTAACATAGGTAGATTCTCTTTCCCAAATGTTTTTCTTCTAAAAAGCTTAGGTCATCAGGTTGCCCAGCATTAAAACGCAACTGTCCCCTTCTTAGGAGGTGTGCGGTGATCTCCCCTGCCAGCTGACAGACCAGGGAGTACTTCCCTCCTCTTCCCACAGGCAGTCAGATGGAGAAAGAGTGAAACTGTGGCTAAGGAGCTGTTTATCATCCTATATTTTAGCACGGCTGAATTCGTCTTCCCATGTTATGTGATAGTAATTAACTAGCAACTGCAGACCCAAACGATGCTATAAGCTACATATGGCCAAGGAGGACTTCTTTCAAAAAGAGGACGTCCCCAGCTGTGCCTCCCCAAAACCAGCTTTCTTCTCTTGGATTATGGCTGATTAGGCTTCTACATGCAGCGGTGTGCATGTTTTAGCTTTCCTCTCACGCTGTCCTATATATCTGCAAGAGGTTTAGAGTATAAAAATGAATTCTTTTATTTCTAAGGCATTGATCATTCTTTCAATATATAGGGTCTCATTTTTGAGGCCCCAAACTCATTAACAGATATTCATCAGTGAAATTTCCCATCTACCCAGAGGATCCTTCCCCACCTTAACCTCTACGTGAAAGATCATAAAGATATGAGAAATAGAGAAAGAAAAGAAAATCGCCTGGGACGTGTGCAAGTGTGTGTGTGAATGTGCAATGTATGTGTATGTGTGTGAATGTGAGATGTAGGGGTTGATATGAACGTGTGAGTGTGTGTGCGAATATGCAACGTATGCTCATACATGAATGTGTGGGTGTGTGAGAGAGAATGAGCAGGGGAGAGAGGCAGAGGGAAAGGGAGAAGCAGACTCCCTGCTGAGCAAGGAGCCTGATGCTGGACTCGATCCCAGGATCCTGGGATCATGCCCTGAGCCAAAGGCAGATGCTTAACTTACTGAGCCACCCAGGCGCCCCAAATTTGATTATTTTTGATAGGAAGTGGGATAACTGCCTGGTGATCCACTGCAGTGATCCTAGGTCACTAGCATTCATTCTTAGGTATTCTATTTTCTTTTTTATGTGTTTATTATTCACAGTCCTTCAAATTACTGGATAAATTCACATTGAAGTTGTTGAAGCCCTGACTCAAAAAAGTTTTAGAGGAGAAAAATAAATGGCAAAATTTTGTGTCAATTTGAGTCAGTTTTTCCAGAATAGTGCTATTTTTGGAGAGATCTGAGGATATCTCGTAAGTAAAATTGACAGAACTTGAAATATCTTTAATTGCTTCGCCTAGAGAATCACTGTCCTCATTTGATGCGTATTCTTACAGGTTTTCCTTTCTTTGTGTGTCTGGCAAGTATGTAAAATGGAATAATCACATTTTGTAACTCACTTTCAGTATTTATTGGTGTAGACTTCTACTTTTGGTATGAGTCTTTAGGGCAATTAAGGTTATCAGAAGAATGCCTTTAGGAAATATGTAAGTTTTATATGCATCTATCTTAAAATTAAAGATGTAAGTTACTGTAATCAGGTTTACATTTGACTTTATAGAACAGGAAACTCAAATGACAGTGGGGTAAGCAAAATGGAGGTAACTTCCATATCTGTGCTATGATTTTATAGAGGAGTTTAAAATACAGAGGTTATCAGGGGCGCCTGGGTGGCACAGCAGTTAAGCGTCTGCCTTCTGCTCAGGGTGTGATCCCAGCGTTACGGGATCGAGCCCCACGTCAGGCTCCTCCACTATGAGCCTGCTTCTTCCTCTCCCACTCCCCTTGCTTGTGTTCCCTCTCTCGCTGGCTGTCTCTATCTCTGTCAAATAAATAAATAAAATCTTTAAAAAAAATACAGAGGTCATCAGATTTAATACAACAAAATGCAGCCTACTTCAAGCTATGTGTGAATAATTATTATCTTTCTAATTAGCAAGAGGTCATATTTCCCCATGTCTTACGTAGGGAATAATTGAATTCACATGGTTCAGGATTATCTAGACGAATCTCTCAATTTTAAGTTTATATTTTGAAAAGAAACAGATAGCTTTCAACATGAGAAGTATAGCATTGTCAACTTTCCACACAGGAAGGAAAAACAATTTATATTTTACAGTCATGTTTTTACTATCATGTTCGTACTCTATTATCAACTGTGTTACCACTGGATTTTTAAAAATTGAGGTAAAATGTTACTTGTTTTTGAAACAAACTTCTTTCATTTAAGTCACTTGTAGCTGATAGGAAATAATATATATTTTCTGAAACAATATTTTCAATGGGAATAATATTTCAATTTCAATACCTTTTTAAAATCAAAGCTAAAACAAGGTTGAGTATGTATTTTCATATCCTGACTTTATAATCACTATATAGTGTTTGCTTTATCTTCCCTCTATTTCCATCACATATTATTTATATACCTTTTAAGCCAGGTGACATAATCTGACTCCAAATGTGGTATTTGGTGTTTGTCTTATTACCTCCTACTATTTTTTCAACGTTTGGCGGGTGGAAACTCATCTTTGTTCTCACAACTCCTGAAGCTTTGTTGAAGTTGGAACCATTTGTGGTAACTCCCTAGTCCCCTTCTCTAAGAAAGGAATCCCAATCCCTGTCCTTTAGCACAAAGGTAAGCTAGTACAGTCATGTTGATACGGTGGGGTGCCCCATCTCCTGAGCACACCTGATCTGATTAAGCGTTCTCACTTGATTCAAATTTTAGACCAATTGAGTGCACTCTGCCAGAAAGAAATTTGGATTCAGAAAAGTTAGTCTTCCGGGCCTCCTGAACGGAAGCTTTGTAAACTAGGAAGTTACGGGTGGCCATGTTCTACCACAGGTGCGAAGAGAAGCACAAAAGACCCATCTGCCTTCATTCTTTGATTCAATAAACATTTATGGATTGTCTCTAAGTAGCAGGTACTTTGTAAGGTGCTGGGTCTACAATGGTAAGCACAGCATATATAGTTCCTGTCCTTATGGATCCTATAAACATTTGAAAAAGATTGTTAATATTAGTTAATAATTGGTTACAAATTTTGATAAATGCAATGGAGAAAAGGAACAGGGGGCTTTGAAAGAGAATAAGGGGTGGATTGAGAAGCAATGAAGGCCTCTCTGAGTAAGTGACATTTAAGCTGAAGTGAAGAGCAAGGTGTTAGAGCATTCCTGGTAGAGGAAACATTTCCTGAGGCCACATACTAGATGTTCAATGACACCTAGTGGCATTCAATAAATATATTTTGAGCTGAAAAATCATTATGCTTTATAAGGTAACCAGACATAGAAGTCTTATTAATTGGTTGCCATAGGTGTTTGGCCGTAAAAGGCTTACATGAACCTGTATTTTTCAGGCCACATAAGCTTGGGGCTCTACTGCAGTAGTCACAAAAGAGTGTTTATCTGACTTTACACTCGAGTTCCCTGAATGGACTCTGATTCCAGCCATTTCTTCCCAAGGATTAATGGAGGCCTCCAGGGTGGGTCCCATGTGTACTCGTATGTCACTAAACTACCATACGCTGCATATCATTTCTTTTTCTCTAAGTGTGTGTAGCTGTGAGGATGCTGTTACTCTCACTTCTTGTGTTGCTTGATGAAGGCATCCCTGCTGCTGCTACATTTACTGAGGCCTGCCCTGAGGTTGCTGGAGCCAAAGTCTAGGGGCAATGTTGTCTGGACTGAGTGTGCTACCTTCAGAAATTAGGTTCACAAATGCTGGTTATGGCTTCGTTCTCAATGTTTAAATGGGTATAAAATCCACACGCAGGAGTTCTTAACCTGGGCTCTATGGATGGGCTTCAGAAATTTTGGAAATCCTTTGATTTGTATGCACATTTTGGGGCATATGGGCATTTCATGGTGGAGGAGTAAGGGAGGAGGGTTATAACTTTTTAAGATTTTTGAAGGATGTTCCATTCCCTCTAAAGATTAGGAATCACTCTGTTACAACAAGAGGAGGAGAGCTGGAGCCATTCCAAGGCCAGCACTGTGCTTTATGGAGAACTGCCTTCCCCTTCAATGTTTGTATCATCACTGAACCAGACCTGCTCACCATCTCTTAGGATGAATTACTTCCTAGGGGTTCCTTGGTCTTTACATTTTCCACCAGACCTCTCAATAAGATGTATAGGCTTGAATCCTAAGGTGAACACATCTCAGTCTCCAACTGGTATCCCAGCTTCATATTTATAACATAACAATAATAACCTCCATGCATATCATAACAATATTTTTGTTTGCATAAATATATATGTATGTACAGTTGAGACTTGTGGGGATTAGGGTGGCCGAACGCCTGACCAGTTGAAAATCCATGTATAATTTTTTGACTCTCCTGAAACTTTACTACTAATAACCAACTGTTGACCAGAACTGATTAACACCACTGATAACATAAACAACCGATTAACACATATTTTGTATGATACATGTATCATTTACTGTATTCTTACAATAAAGTAAGCTAGAGATAAGAAAATCATAAGGAAGATTTAATGTTTAAATTGTTTAAAATGTTAAAATGTTTAAAAAACATTTACAGGACTACACTACTATATTTACAGAAAAAAAATTGGTGTATAAGTGGACCCATGCAGTTGCAACCCATGTTGTTCAAGGGTCAATATACTCTTTAAATGAAAGAAGTGACAGTCTTCTAGTTCTTAAAGGTGAAAAGGGAGATTTTCTTATCTTCTTCCTTTCACTTAATTAGGGAAAATATGTAAGAAGTTTATTTTCATAATTTTTTTTACTTATTACTTTTTACTTTCAGTCATATTTTTTCTCTGCAATTATTTCCTCTCAGAACTTGACTTTGTTTTATTTTTTTCTCCTTCATCCCTTTTTTAATCTTCCATTTTTTTGCCCATTCTCATTTAGACATCAATTGTCAACAATTCGTTTCATGTTCTCCCTGCAATGTGGTTATATATTTCGAACTTCGCTGAGTGGTCAAATTCCTGCAATTAATTGCTTGCATGGGTTTTGCATCCCTGAATCTCAGTGCAAATGATGTGGATTACTGATCATTCTTTAGCTATAAACATGTTCAAATACGCTTCAGAAAACTGATTTCTAAAAGTATTTCATAGTTTCCTTCCTTTAGCCTTCATAATTTGTCATGGAAACAATGAAGAACTGTTGGTCCTTATTTCTGGTGGATGGGTTTGAGAAAGCACCTTGGAGAGCATACAACTTCCCTCTGGAAGCTTGAAAGTAACTAGTTACAAATGAATGAGTCTTCTATTTTCTTTATGGAAAACTGAAAAGATGCTTCAAGCTGTGCTTATGTTAGATTTGGCATCACACCGGTATTGCAGAGAAACTGCAGAAGGAATCCTGTTGTGAAATTAGATGAAAAACAGT
Source organism: Ursus maritimus (assembly GCF_017311325.1). NCBI lineage: Eukaryota > Metazoa > Chordata > Mammalia > Carnivora > Ursidae > Ursus > Ursus maritimus. The sequence goes on along the minus strand of NW_024424897.1, from coordinate 12,601,870 downwards.
GGTAAACTGAATTTCACTTAAGTGAGTGTTTTTACAATTTAAATTTTGTTTCTGCCTGGTATTTAAATAAGTATACTTCAGAGCTTTTCCAGAAATGTAATAGAAGACCAAAGAATATCACAACATAGCAACGCAGACATGGAGACTGCCGTTGAGGTGGCTGAGACTTCCTGGGAGTAGCAAAATTACATTTTCCCACTTGATCTTGCTATTCTACACAGAATTGGTAAACACGAAACCTTTTATTTTATTTCAGCATCTTCAGAATTTGGGGTCCAGTTTCTTTAGACCTCGGATAGCTCTGAATGCAAAAAAAAAAAAAAAAAAAAAAAAAAAAAAAAAAAAGAAAGAAAGAAAGAAAAAAAAAAGAAACAAGCTAATGCTCATTTTCCCCGTTTAATCCGACCTCATTCACGTCTGGGTTGTGAGATACCAGGCAGTAAATTCTCACTTCTGTAGACTCAATGACGTCCGTCCAAACGGACACAACCTTTGTGAACACCCTGCAGCGATTCCATTTTCTTTACCCTTTACCTGTCTCTTCTCCACAACCCCTAAAGTGTTCACAAGCTACTCTCCTCGCTGGATGACCCAGGGTAGCAGTGTGCAGACAGCTGTCGGGTTACCCTGGGAACCTCCGCCTGGGACCCGCCTACTTACCATCAGGCTACCCAGCCAGCCTGGAGGCTGCGCGACACCCAGGAGCGTCGCCATGGCAACGGCGCGGAGCGCACACCGCGACCCCAGGGCGAGGAAAAGAGTACGGAAGTCCCGCCTCCGAATTGCCGGGAGCGTCGCCATGGCAACGGCGCCGCGCGCGGGCCGCGACCGCAAGGGTGGGAAGGGGGCGGGGAATGCGTGCGCGGAAGTCCCCGCCCCTGGGCTGCTAGGGCGGCGGCGACCGCGGCGGCCCGCAAGGATTTGAAACCGTTTCTCTGTGGCTGAGGCGGCGGCGGCGGCGCGGCCGACCGGAAAGCTTGCATGTAGGGGCGCCAGGTTCTCGTTTTTCCCAATTGCCCCGCCCCGCCCCTACACCCGGGTTCTCGAGTGGAATTTTGCGCGGGGTGGCGGCCGCCCCTCCCGTGCGGGCCCGTTCGGGGCGGGGCGTCGCCCCGCAGGCCCCGGGGCAGTTCGCAAGGCCTGTGGGGCGCGCGCCCGGCTGGGGGGTGGGGGTGAGGGGTCTGGGCGCGGTCGGCCCGCGATTCCGCTTGGGGGTGAAATCCAGAAACTTCTGGGTAAAGTTTGCTAGATGGATGGAGCTGGTCCACAGGACGGGGTCCCGAGATCGGACCGCAAGGTTGGCCGCTGGGGAGGAGAAATCTGTGTCCTGGACAAGGTAGGGAAGTGGCCGCGGCCTCGCGGGCTCGCAGGCCGCCCTCTCGGCGCCCGCCGGCCGCTCAGACACGGGAAGTTCCTCCCAGGGCAGGGTGGGCGACCCCGGAGTTAGGGCAGGACCGGTGTGCTGGCTCCCGTGTGGGCAACAGTCCCGACGCCCGGAGCGCTTGGGAAGGCCTGGCCCAGCACCACGGCGTGCGTGCGGGAGCCACCGAGTGTTCCCGAGTTCCAGTGTTCAGGAGAACTACACACGTACAGACGAACAGTTTTTATTCTGATCCTCGTGGGGCTCTTTTATCATTTGTCCTTTATATTCAATGAGTAAAAATAAGGTAGAAAAGGCGAACGGGATGACAGGAGCCTCTGCGTCGTAATCAGGCTGCAGCCTGGAGTGCACGACGATGGGCACCCAGTGTCTAGGCCCAGCTGCCACTTTCCGTGGGACCGGCTCTAGGGCAGTTACTTAACCCCGCCAAGCCTCGACTTCCTCCTCTGGGAAATGGCCACGAAATAGTGCCTGTCTCCCAGGGTGATGAGTGGGAAACGCCCAGGGTGATGAGTGGGAAACGTCTGTAAAGCACACATAGCATGCTCCTGGCACCGTCAGGCAAGGCCCAATCAGTGCTCTGGTAACTGTCCAAGCATCACGTGCATCTGTAAAACTTTCTGATTTACCGTGGGCGGTATTTCAAATTTTCTGGAATGACTCACCATACATTTAAAAATGTGGTTTGAACAAAATTGATTTTTGCAACTTCCAGGAATATGTTTATTGCGTTTGGCAGAGGGCATGATATATGTGAGGTGTGGATTCTTTGGCAGCGTGGCTGCTTTTCTCCCAAGGTCTTTTAGTATTTGTGGCTTGCTTCTGCTTTGCTGACTCCTATGGCGGCTAAGCACCTTGAGAAGGTCTTAGCCCATTTGTTAGGTGTCCACATATAAAAAGGTTTAAAAAAAGACAGCGCCAGTGAGTTAAATAAAAGACGCGATCAAATATAGATTATAACTATAAGCAAGAGTGACCCAGTTAAGTTCTTTGTTTGCTTTTGAAATAATTTATGTGATTTGTAGGCACGTGAGAAGTACTAAGATAAAGCTTCAAGTAGTGATAAAACTTTGATTAGCTGGAACTAAGTAGATATAATTTGTTTATAAGGTGTAATTTATGTAGCAAGAATTCCTTGAAGGTTTGAAATGGTAACTTAATTTTTTCCTTTTTGCATTTCTTAATTTTGTTGGAGAATAAATAAGGGATAAGGAGATGCGGATTTTTAGCTTTTACCCTATACCACATTGACCCTTTATTGTGTTTTAAAGAAAACTGTACTCCACTATTGTGTGTCATTACAGCAATTCCAGTTGCCTTCCTACTTTTCAAAATATGTCTTTATTAGTTGGAGACATTGCTGACTTTTATGTAAATGGTCAAGCAGTCAGGTATAATGGATCCAAGAGCTAGGGATTTCAGAATTTTAATCTGAGCTTTGTGTTTAATTTCATGAGTTTGAGGGAGTCTTTCAACTGTTGAGTTTTAGTTTTCCCTAACATTAAACGTTAACATCTCCTGTGTGTGTGTCAAAGAATTTATTGTGAATTAGTAATTATTAGAAATCTTTTTGCTTTAGCTTTATCTCCGTGCTCTCAGGCAAATGTTTGAGCACATGGGCAGGATGCACTCTTTAAGCCTGGGAGTGCTCCTAGGCTAGAGCTGTGCTTAAAATTCTGAGTTTGGGAGTTTTCATTTGTCTTTTCATCCATTTGAATAGTTGGTTTTTAGCTTCATGATCTAATATCCTGCAGTGCTATCATAGCCCTCTGTAACCAAGTGTGTAACAGGTGTAATTATATAGGAATGCAGTTAGTTATTGTAGGAATGCAAAACAACCAACCAAACACCCCCAAGCCAACTAACCAATCAGAAAATGCATTTAAATAAAATTTGATTTAACCAAGTCTTACATTTGAAAATGTGTTTCTTCTGTGATGCAGAAGGTTAGGATGACCAGTTTTGGTAAATAGAATTAAGGCCATATACTTCTATTCTAGAAGATCTGTTTGGTACTCAGAACAGAATCTTCTAAAAAATGATCAGTCTCACGTCGAAGTGGGACATTATTCTCTTTTGTTAGCATTTATTTGCCAGTCGATTCTTTAGCTTCTAATAACGTGCCACGTAACATGCCAGGTACCTACTAAGATGTACGGGTCATGGGCCCTGCCTTCTGGGATCATCTCACAGGTGGTGGAAGGCATGTAAATAATATACAGATGTGTACAAAAAATAATAACATGGTGACCACTGCTCCACAGATATGAGCAGTGCACACTGAGAATGGGACACAGGAGTCTAGGCTGAGCGGGGCAGGCTTTTCTCAGAAGTGCCATTTGAGCTGCATTTACCTGGCTGCGGGCAGAGGGAACCACCTGTGGAGAGGATGCGGCATCGTGTCAGGGCTTGGAGTGTTGCACGAATGGCGCAGAGGTCACTGGCGGGGATGTGGCCCTTGGCAGGTGGATGTATTAGGCAGCATGTACGTACGTGGGGAGAGGTGAGAGCTGGGCTCAAAACGCAAAGGCACTCATAGGCCTAACTTTGGCTTTAGATGGTATCTTGACGTAGTAAGTAGTCAAGAGAGATTTTTAAATAGTGATCGGCCTAGCTTTGCCCTTGGGGAGCTTACTCTGGTACCAGTGACTGAAGTAGGGAAACGGGGGGGCGGGGGGAGCAGGGGAGGCCAGGGGAGTGGTGGGAAGGGCTTTCCCTGAGACAATGGCAGTGAGAAGAGAGACACTGGCAGATTTTGAGACACTGCTGAGTATTTGTTGCTATATTGGCTTGATGGGGGGTTAGAGAATGGGAACAATGGAGGGAATGGCGGCCGCGGGGCTGGGAAGTTTGAACCCTTGAGGAGGTAACTGATAGGTGATGGAAGTGTTGGCGTTGGAGAGGACACAGAAGCAAAGGAGGTAAGGAGGTATTCTGTTCTCTTAGAGGTAAGTTGAGAGGTGGAAGGAAGAACATTTTGGGGTGTCACCACCTATTATTTTTCCCATGAAGCAGGAGGTAGGATTTTTTAAAATTGAGAGTGAGGGGAGGCAAGAGGAGTTTGAGGGGCTTTGAGATGTCTGGCAGAAGCTTAAAAGCAGCTTTGTGGAGGGGGAAATAGTAAAAGACACCTGAGGGTTCAGGTAAGGTGGGAAGCTGTCTGACTGCGGGCAGCGCCATTTTTCTCCAGCAGACCCTTCGTGAGGGCGTCGCAGGAGTGCAGTCTTGGTGAGGGAAGTGTACAGATTTTTGACTTAAGGAATTTCGTCAAAACCTACTGATTTTTGGGATTCACCTCCTTATAGGTAGTGTTTCTCTTGCTAATTTGGAAGAAATGCAAGGACTAATATTTTATATTTTTTGAGGGGAATTAAAAATTTTGAATTTACATACAGTTAAAAATCACTTTTTTGGTGTACAGTTTATTGGCCTTTTACACTTGCATAGAATAGGGTCTTATAACCTCCTATACAAATGGTATACAGAACAATTTCCAACACCCCAGCTACTTCCCTTGTGCCCCTGCTTTGTAGTCAGACTCTCCCCTAACGGCTAAGCCCTGTGAACCCCTGATCTGTTCAGTATACTCATACCGTTTGCCTTTTCTAGGATGTCATACGAATGGATAGCTAGAGTATGTAGCCCTTTGAGCCCTTCTCTCACTCAGCGTAATACATTAGTAGAAGTTGATCCACGCCCTGTCAGTAGTTCATTGCACTCCTTCATTGTGTGGATACACCGTAGTTTGTTTACTCCCCAGGTGAGGGACATTTGGGTGGTTTTCTGTGTTTGGTGATTACCCAAGAAAGAAGCTGTTCCAAGGCTTATATTCAGGTTTTTGTGATTATAGACTTGGTTTCACTTGAGTAAATACCTAAGAGTGGGATTTCTGGGTCATGTATGGTAAGGGTATGTTGGACTATGTAAGAAACTGCTAAATTGTTTTCCAGAGTGGCTCTGCCGTTTTGCATTCCTCCCAGCAGTTCATGAGAATTCTTGTTCTGTGCTCTCCCCAGCATTTGGTATTGTTTATTTGGTATTTTTTATTTTAGCTGTCCTAATAGGTATAGTGAGATCTCATTGTGATTCTAATTTGCATTTCCCTAATGATTAATGACATTGAGCATCTTTTCATGTGTTTAGTTGTCATTTGCATAGTTTCTTTGGCAAATGAACTCTTTTTTTTTTTTTCTGTTTATTTTTGGTGGGTTGTTTTCTTATGGTTGAGCTTTGAGAGTTCTTTATATGTTTTTCATATAAATCCTTTATGAGGTATATGATTTACAAATATTTTCTCCCCGTCTGTGGCTTATCTTTTCAATCCCTTAATGGAGTCTTTTGCAGAGCAGAAGTTTTTTATTTTGGTGAAGGTCAATATAATAATTTTTCCTTTATGGGGAGTGTTTTTGGGGCCATATCTAAGAAATCCTTGTTTAATCCAAGGTCATGAAGATTTTCTCCTATGTTTTCTTCTAAGAGTATTATAGTTTTACATTTCACACCTTAGGTCTTTGATTTCTTTTGAGTTAATTTTTGCATACAGTGTACGGTGTAGGTTGAGGTTTATTTATTTATGATGCATATGGATGCCCAGTTGTTACAGTGTATTTGTTGTAAAACCAGTCATTTCTCCATGAATTGCACGTTTGTCGAATGCCTGCTGTCCATACTTGTATTGGTCAGTTTCTGAACTCCAGTCTGCCCCGTGGGTCTGTGTGCCTTACCCTCTCACCAATAGCCATTGTCTTGATCACTTAGCTTGACAGCACAGCTTAAGATCAGGTAATTGAGTTCTCCAACTTTGTTTTTTTTCAGAATTGTTTTTGCTATTCTAGGTCCTTTACATTTCCATATAAATTTTAGAACTGGCTTGTGCATATCTACAAAGAATACTGTTGGAATTTTTGAATAGAATTGCAATATATCTGTAGATCAATTTGGGGATATTTAACACTGTTTAACACTAATGAGTTTTCCTTGGCCCCTTTCATTAGAGTTGTGTAGTTCTCAGCAGACAGATCTTAATATTTTAATTTTAAATCTTTTACAGACTGAACTATGGAAATAGGAAGTGAAGAAGAAAAATGGGAGAAGCTGGATGCAGAATTTGATCACTTTGTGGTAGATATGAAGCCTTTTGTTCTAAAATTACCCCATAGATCAGGTAAGATTATGATTGTAAACCAGATTCTTTTTTTTTTTTTTTTTTTAGAGAATGGGCTTTTTTTTTTTTTTTTTTAAAGATTTTTATTTTATTTATGTGACAGAGACAGCCAGCAAGAGAGGGAACACAAGCAGGGGGAGTGGGAGAGGAAGAAGCAGGCTCCTAGTGGAGGAGCCTGATGTGGGGCTCGATCCCAGAACGCCAGGATCACGCCCTGAGCCGAAGGCAGATGCTTAACGACTGCGCCATCCAGGCGCCCTGCAAACCAGATTCTTAAGATTAATTTTTTTCTTTATTTTTTCAAGCCAATGAACTATCACAATGAAAAGAAAGCTTAATTTCTTTTTTCTTTCTTTCTTCTTCCTTTTTTTTTTTTTTAGTTAAAAATTTATTAGAGAGTGTGTGTATGTGAGCGAGGGGAAGGGGAGAGGGAGAGAGAGAATTTCAAGCAGACTCCCTGCTGAATGCAGAGCCTGACCGGGAGCTGGATCTCACCACCCTGAGATCATTACCTGAGTTGAGATGAAGAGTTCGATGCTCAACTGACTGAGCCACCCAGGTGCCCCCAAAAGCTAAATTTCTTTAAGCACGGTTTCATCTTAAGCTGATGTAGAATTGTTTGCTTTGAGCTATTCAGGGGTAAATAGAAATTTAGTGATAATATCCTAGTAAACTGTGGAAAGATCTTACTGTGATACCACTCTCAGAGCTTAAAGCCCATGGATCTCTGACGTTAGCGACAGCTGTTTCTTCCTGCATCTTTTTCCGCCCTGAAGTGCTTCCTCTTTCAGGAGCCTACTATCTGTCTGTTCTCTGACAGTTTTATTTATCAAGCAGAAGAAATATCTATTGGTCTTGTATGCTTATTGGATGACTGAATGAAATCAATTGTGAATGAGTTTTTGTTGCTATCTTGTCTGTAATTCCTGGCCTGTTTACTCTAATAATGGGATGAGAGTCTTTGTATTAAGTCAAAGACTTTTCAGATAATTTAAGGCATCAGAGAAAATTGGAGAGAGTTTGGGGAACCAGGGTGATTGTCTAAGCCACAGTAGGCTGTAAAGGTAATTCTGATTTGGTAGTGGGGAGTGGGGCCAAGAAACTCTGGCTTTTACCCAAGTTTTGTCCAAGTTCCCTGTTTCCCTGAGGTGTCTAAGTGAACTCCGTTTGTTCCAGGGAGTTGCACTGGACAAAGGGAGTGTAGTGTACGAGTTCTGCATCCTGTGGTCACTCATTGTTCCGGGGCTGCAGCCGTTCTCAATCAGGATGGCTTGGCATGGTTTTCCTTCCATGCTTTTTTCTCTACTCTTCTCTTGCCTCGTCAGACTGTAACTTCCTCTTTCTCCCTCTGCTAGTCTTCAAGATGCATATTTCATGTCCTGTGGCTCATTCGTGATTATTTGTATTGTTTGTATATTATTTGATTAATTGTATTTCTATTTCATGATATCTGTACTGTGTTCTGATAGTCACTACCTTTTTTTTGTGGTCTTAGATCTGCTGAGTAGGACAAATTTGCATTAAAGTCTCCCATTATAAATGTATTTGAAATAAAACTATCCTCATATTTCATTTTCTTTTAAAAATGGATGTTAGGTACATATTTTTGGATTAATTTTAATCTTTGGTTCATGATTCGTCAGTATTGGTATATCCTGCCCTTTTAATTAATTAATTAATAATGAATGTTCCAGAACTCAAATCCCAATCGAGAGCCTGAGCAATGATAATAATTTATATCTTCTTACAGCTAAATGCTACTTCTGATAATGGCTCTCCCCAGTATTGTATTTTATTTTATTTTATTTTATTTTTTATTTTTTTAAGATTATATTTATTTATTCAACAGAGATAGAGACAGCCAGCGAAAGAGGGAACACAAGCAGGGGGAGTGGGAGAGGAAGAAGCAGGCTCATAGCGGAGGAGCCTGATGTGGGGCTCGATCCCATAACGCCAGGATCACGCCCTGAGCCGAAGGCAGATGCTTAACCGCTGTGCCACCCAGGTGCCCCTCCCCAGTATTTTAAGTAGAGTAGTGAATTCTTTTCATGAACTAAATTGTACTAAATTCTGGCCATTAGGATATTATATAGATTTCAGTTTGCTGCAAGGCATATAGAAAATACATAGTTTGAAAAAGTGTTTTCTTAAGTTGATCAGTTTCACTTTTTTTCCCCTCAAAGTACACCTGATATATCATGAAATTTGCTTTGTGATTATATAATTTTCAAAGCTAAAAATACAAAAGTTCTTTAAAGGTTAGCCCTCATACCTGTAGTGATAAATCTGGTATGAGCAAAGTGGTAAATCCAGCCCTAGCAATTTTTGTAGGTAAAACAATAAATGAATATGACCTTTAGAAACTAAGAGATTAAAGCAGACTTATGATTTATGTTAGCTATATAATCCTCAAATTGAGTTAGACTGATAAAAGATTAATGTCAAATAGTTTTCATGAGACCTAAAAACAATTCTGTGTCATGGTCAGATAAGGTAGTCAATAGGTCATTATATGTGGATTAAACTGTGCTGTATTTTTAAAGTAGTTTTTAAAGGGATAATTATTTTGCTAAATTACATGTTAGTAACCCTCAATTATTTTTAGAGAGGTTAAAAGAAAACCCTAAATTAATCAACTACAAATCTGAAATTTATCAGCTTAGTAAATAAAACATTTGAAATCTAATTTTGGGTTAAGTTTAAAGTGCTTAAATAAGATTGCATTTCAGCTCTCCTTTGGTTTGTGTAATTAGAATTATAGAAAGATTTAACACAGCTAAAATTATCTTAGAGATGTTTTAATAGCAAAATTTTATCTCAGAAATTATTCAATAGTGATCCAGAGATTTTATTTTTGAGAAAATATTTCTTTGCGTTTGTCTTGCCTGATCACTAACTGAAAAAGCTAAACCTCTCGGGTTGTCGAACCATAGCCTCCCAGGGCCAAATCCAGCTTGCTGCCTTTTCTCTAAAGTTTTATTAGAAAATACTGATGCCCATTTGATTACATGTGATATGTGACTGCTTTCATGTTATGGTGGCAGAGTCGAGTAGTTGTGCTGGCAAAGCCTAAAATGATGACCGCCTGGCACTTTACAGACAACATTTGCCAGCCTCTGCTCTAGACCAAAGCAGATGTTTTATAGGTGTTTACTGTTTTATTTTCTGAAAAATCAAGTTTCTAATGGTTCTTATGTATTTCTAGAACGGCAGAGGTGTGCCCTTTGGATCAGAAAACTGTGTGAGCCTTCAGGAACAGGTGCAGGAACAATGGGCAGGAAGAATAGGAACCTGTATGCGAAACTGTTATTGCACATGCTGAAGCGAGGAGTGCTCGAAGGCCCCTTTGCACACCGACCTGAACCAGGGACCCTGAAGACCTTACCTTCGTACATGGTAGGTGTCATTGACCAAAAGGTGTCTTAGCTTCATTTCTTTAAAAATGTCAACTCATCATCCCAGTGGGGAATGGTTATATTATTAAGTTATAAGTCCTGGATAATATATGAGTTAAAACTGTTTGTTTTTCTTCCTAATTCACTTTTTTCCACTTCAAATAGAAATCAGATATTGGCCTTACGGGGATTATGTGTATTGATTTAGCCATCCCACAGTATTCTACTGTATTTCTGAAAAACCGAAAGTAATTTTTTTTTATATTGAACCTTAATTTCCCACTAGCTTTCCCTGGATAACCATAACCATAATTTATGTATATCAGTGAATTCTAGTTTATTAAACTCTTTCACATACATTATTTAAAAATTCATGAGAGGTTGGATTGAGTGACTTCTAAAGTTCCTTTCTACTCTCATAAAATGATGGTAGTAAGTTGGAGTTTATACTTCATTTAATTTCACTATCAAAACCAGCTCTTACAAAGGTAGTTATAATTATGTTTGATTGGTGAATTGTCGCTTTCTTGATCCTTATAACCATGAAATATGCCTTGGTTTGTGTGGTCTTTAAATACTTGAGAAATCTGACTGGAGTACTTGGTATTGGTAGTTGCTATTAGGATATTTATGTATTTAAAAAACATAACTTCGGTTAACTTAAACCAAAATGCAGCGAAAAGGCACACTGCATACGACACGATAATTTTTTTGTCCAAGGCAGAGATGCCAAAAGTTGTAATGCTGTTTGTAATTGTATGTTAAAGTAGACCGTATATTTTGCTTCAGATCAGTGGTCTTGGGGGCAGTAGTCACCTGACTTGATATTCGATTGAACATTGCAGTGACTATCTCATAAAACTGCCGTGCGTGTCTGACTTGGGATCGAGGGTCATGTGTCACCTTTCCCTAGAGAACACCCCTCTTGAGGATTCTTTGGGTGGGATTCTGAGAATTGTTGCCGAAGCTTCCAGTTAATGCAGAGTTTTCTTCAGAAATGTGTCAGGAAGTTCTGCTCACTTGAAAAACAGTGGGCTTCTGCCATTCTTAAAGACTAAAGGTAGAACATTGTCTGAAACACATTCAGATGTTGAGGTATGGGTGTGTTGCGTCATGTGTTTCCCATTCATACTCATTTCACAGAATCCTAGGAAAGGCTTGATTTCACAAATAATAACAATGAGAAGGCCCAGGGACCTGTCTTGGATTTTTGGTTAGTTTATGGCATGACTAGAACTAAATTCCAGGTCTTCACTTCTGTTGCTCCTTCTTTACCTTATCAAGGGATTCCTAATTTTTGTTTCTGATTTTTATGGATTGTGGTTTCCCTGCCCACTGATTTAGTGTGTGTGTGTGTGTGTGTGTGTGTGTGCAGAATAATTAATGATCATAGCAAGAAATAGAACACATGATTTAAAAAGAAGTTTCCATTTATCTTTTTTTTTTTTAATTGGGCATTTCTAGTATTCCATTTCATCTTCACTATTAGTTTATTAGCTATATCTCTCCTTTTTAGTAGTTGTCTTAGGGCTTACAAATTGCATCTCTAATTTATGGCAGTTTACCTTCAAACGTATTATACCAATTTATGAATTATAGAAGAAACTTGTAAGATTTCCTCCTCCCATTCTTTGTGCTATAAGTTTTCATACATTTCACTCCTACATGCATTTTATTATTATTATTTTTAATTTTAATTCCAGTATAGTTAACATACAGCATTGTATTAGTTTCAGATGTATGATATAGTGATTCAACAAGTCTATACATCACTCAGTGCTCATCGTGATAAGTGTACTCTTAATCCCCTTCACCTATTTCTCCCATCCCCCCACCAACCTCCCCTCTGATAACCACTGGTTTATTCTCTATAGTTAAGGGTCTGGTTTTTTTGTTTTGTTTTGTTTTGTTTTAGGTTTGCTTCCTTTCTCCTTTGTTCATTTGTTTTATTTCTTAAATTCCACATATGAGTGAAATCTTGTGGTCCATTTATCTTTTTACGAAGCTATATTTTTTATAATACAAATAATTATCAGATTTATCTGTTATAAAATTTTTATCATTTTCAGATTTCTTATACAGCAAAGCATAACTAAAATGTAAAATGTTATCCATTTTATGTATTTTAATATTTCATAATTCATTATGCATTTTTTTGTGATTGAATTTAAGTTGAGTATTTGAAAGGCTGTTACCAGACTTGAAACTTGATGGAAATCTTAACTATATCATTATAGTACATTTTGAAAGAATAATTTTTCTAATTTTTAAAAATCAGTCCATCTATTTTGATGAACCAAATCCAGCACGAGCAAAAGTTTCAAGCCCGGAAGGATTACCAGACTGGGTAATGGGTGAGCTGGGGACCAGTGAACACAAGTTAAATGAATCATGGAAGCTCTCTTCCGGAGAAGATTACTCTTTGGTGCAGTCACCGACTGATACACACAGGTATGCTATGAAAATGGGATTTAAACATGATTCACCATTTAGTCTGTCTTTAGATCTAGTTCATATGTTGTTTTTCCTTGTGGGTTTTTTTTAATGGTAAGTAGTTGGTTTACTTTATAATTTCATTAAAATTGAGGGCTGTGAAGTGATGTCAGGTAGGAAAAACAACAGTTTTGCTTTAACGTTTACGATATATTCAAGATTCTGTTACAGTTTTAGCCACTTTTTGGGTATCTGTTAAATATATATACATCCCATTACTTGGCAGGTAGTGTGTGAGAACCTTTAAATAATTTCATTGTTTTCCTTCATGACAAGCATGAATTAAGAACATTATTAATGATTTCAACAAAATATAACATCTTGCATATTCATTTTGAATCTTATGCTTGAATTTCTCTTCTTTTCCCCTCATTGAACAATATTTGTTTTGATTTAATAAAGTAATGAATGTAAAAGTAAACCCCATTCAGTTGTGTTTTCTCACCAAAGCACTAAACTTAAGTAGGATTTTTAGTGCAAATAAAAATAAATTTCTGAGTTTTTCAAGTACACAAAGTTTACTGCTGTTGTAGTGTATAACTTTTGGCCTTTAAGGGGTGCTAGAGTCACATTGGGCTTTTATCATATTTTGAATTTAACTTTGGCATCGTTTTCTGAAATGTTAAAATATCAGATGGTGGCAATTGACATGGACCATACTTTATACTTCACTCCTCACCATTCTCTTGCTAATTTTCACTGTTTGGAATTTGATATGGTTAACAGTGTAATCTTTCTTTTTTTCTATAATATTTTTAGTTACTCAGAGACATATTATTAGTAATTTGAAATGTCTTCATGGTTGATGTAGTCTGGTTATAGGTTTTTCAGATCTCAGATATTATGATGGAAAAGGGCAGTTAAATGAATACAATGCAAGAGATCCAGTCCACATGAATTTTTTTTTTTAATCAGAAGGGGGAAACAAAATGGAGAGCAAAAAAGGAAGAGGTGGTAGGATTAAGGATACTTTGAGAAGATTAAAGAGAAATGAATAGATGAGTTACTAGCAGGTGGTGTTAGATATTTATTTTTTCGATCACAGGAGATAGAAAAATAGAAGAGGTGTTATTGTGGAATTTTTCTTAGCCTTATAGCAGGTAAATGGAGGTGTAAAGAGATTGTGGTCTGCATACAAAGAACACAATTCTTGGTTTGGCTGCAGAATCCATTAGGTGTTTGCCAAAACATTTCTCGAATGTCCAACTAAAAGCTACATTCCTTTCTAGGGAATGAGTATGGAGATTACAGTATAAAGGTGAACTAAATAGTTTCCCATGTCTTGGAGCTGAGCAGAGGTTGGAAACTGGTGATCTTCTTGGACTGAGTGACTCATGTGGATAGATTTGTTTTTGTTTGACTTATATAGCCTTTAAAGATTTTTAAACGAGTTATTCAAAATTAATAATTGGGGAATTTCATATAAACCACCTAGTTTTTTGGACTATTGAAAAAGCTGTAGACCCAGTTGTCTTTCCAGAAGACACCCACAGGTTGGAGATAAGGAATACTTGGTTACTCCCCTAATGCAGCATGCCTTCACTATTTGCTGCTCATTTTTCACACTAAGTTTGAGGTCAGTTGCATTTCTTGTTGAGTGTGAGCTTTTTCCCCCTTTTAAGTAGGGTTGAGAAGTGAAAGAAGTATTTCTTTCACATTTTTACATCCCATCACGAGTGGAAAGAGGAAAGGTGGATGAAGAGGGATCATGTGACTCAAAAAGAGGAGAGAGACTACATCTTTGTAGAAGTGAAGACTACCCCCTCACATCTGGCAGCATTATCACTCATTTGTTACCCAGACCCTACAGACACTGGATTTCTAATGGTTGTTTTAGATAAATAGGGAAGAGAGTTAGGTGCATGGATAATTTCCATGTAATGGTTATGTGTAGTTGTGGAGATGTTTGTGAAGATTGAGGTGTGTGTATTAAGGTTTAGGATAGGAAATAGATTTGAGATCTCAGGGAGTCCAGGTGAATGGGCTTTTCTTCCTTGGAACAGAGGATGAAGTTTAAGAAAATAAAGTGAGAATATTCTTCAAATATTACTCAGTGACTTTTCTAGAAAATGATACCATAGTAAAATCTCCACAATTTTAACATATAACTTCTTTTTCTTTGTTGCTCACCTGTAATAAAATGGCATGTAATGAATGTAAAGTGATTCAGATATGAGGCATTAGCTATCAGTTATATAATAAGTAATTGAAAAGCAGTCAGTCCTTTGGTCCTCCTCAGTCCTTCAGATCTCACTATTCAAAAAAGTCTTACTTGACCCCAGGTCTGTTTAAGGGACTCTGTGTTTCCTTGTTGCACTCATGACGTTCAAAGATTCCATATCTGTCCTCTGGGCTAGATTGTAAATGTCATAAGGCAGGGACTGTGCTTTTCCTATTTGCACTGTGGCTCCAGCACCTAGCGCTGGGCAGGAACCTCTTGGGAACTCCGTATTTGTATTTGTTGCGTGCTTACATGCATGAATGAATGGTGTTAGGCACTGCCACATACTTAAATTAATCTGTTCAAAAATCTTTTGACACAGGTAGATTGTGGCAGAGAGGATGGCCCACAATGATTAAAAAAACCTTTCAGGACAAGTTGAGGAAAGGTTAAATTTTAGAAGAAGTTAAGAGAAGTGTGGATATAGGCTACAGAGATGCCCTTCACAGACTGGGAGGAATATAGACAGTGAGCTGGAAAAGATATACTGAAATATCTTTCTGGTCAAGTGTCAGAATTCCGTGAAGGCTAACAGCCAGTTAGTGCTACCAAAACAAAACTTCTCCGAATATCTTTTCTTATGTTTTTCTCTTAATTTAATTCAATCTATTTTCAAATTTTAATTTGATTTAAAATTTTAATCCACATGTACACAAATTAACAGGAATTTGTAATTTTATATACATGAAGGCATTTAAAAAATAAAACTGACCTTTACTTTAGCTAAGGGCAATAAAATTGATTTAAAAGCCAAATACATAATATGTGAGATGAGATCAGAAGTGTTGGTGAAGAGGCTACTGATGGTCTGTCTTCATTTTTCTAAAGTTGCTCCTTTACTGAGTGGTCATACTGTGCTAACGAAAAAGTTAGTATCTGCTAGTGTTGACCTAATACATCTAATCAGTTCTGTAAGAAATTGTTTTAAAAAGTTTAAGAGGCTTATAATATTTGACACATGTATGTTTTTATAGTGAATAATTTATGGTTACTTAGAACTGAAGTTTAATGCTGCCTCATAAATTTTACAACCACTTCAACTTGTCCTTTGAAAAACCTCTTTAATCTTAAAAGATTTTCCCCCTTAGTGTTTCTTTTTTGATCACTTTATAAAATCCTGCTTTACTTAGACCTTTTTGTATGTGAAGTATTTCTAATGGCATTTTAGATTATGCTGTTTGTGTCCTAGCCTTTTCATATTATTAAAGATGCAGAGCCCTTTTGAAGCCTCTTTGTTAGGCCTCCCTATTCAGTAGAGGTGGCACCTTTCCTTTACCTTTATTCTTCCTGTAGAATACGGGGTGTAGCTTCGTTCTAAACATGTTGAAGTAGTATGAGGTTATATTCTCTCTTGCTTATTCTCGTGCTTTTTTTTCCCCCACCAAATACACATCATACACTAGTAAACTTAGCATTTCACATCAGACAGCTTTGACACATAGCTAGTTCCATCCTGGTTTTATTCTTTGCTTTCCTTTTTCAGAGTTCTTGGTTTAAGGTTAGGTTATTACCTATGTTTTCTTTTAGAAAAACCACTTTTCAGATCATTTTGCTATTTTATTAGAGATCTATTGCTGCATTTAAATGTCAAATATCTGCTTATTTTCTTGACAGTGAAATATTTTACTTACATTTGAGTTTGGAGCATGGTTTTACAAAATGTTACTGTTGAGACTGTAGACTTAGATCTCATCCCCGTACGTTTGGCTGATTTCATTTAGTTCTGCAACCATGAGCTGTATCCATATATATTGCTTCCCGGTCATCCTTCAGATACTTACCACTGTGACCTGGTAAAGACCTTAATTATCTTTGTGGTAGACAGACTTTCAGGTGGCTCGATGGTCCTCCTCTGGGTGTTCACAGTCTTGTATAATCCTACTCCTTGGGTGTGGGCAGGACCTGTGACTTGCTTCTAACTAATAGAATGTGGCAATTGGGATGTCACTTCCATGATTACATTATGATATGTAAGACTCTGTCCTGCCAGCAGACTGGCTCTAGACTCTTGGCTGTGTTTTCCTTGCTGGCTTTGAAGAACCAGGCTGCCATGAATTCTCTAGCTCTATGGAACTGAATGCTGCTGATAACCATGTGAGCGGGGAAAGTGGATCCTTCCCCAGTAGAGCCTCCAGATGAGAACCCAGCTCTGGGCAAACCATGATGGCAGCCTCATATGGCCCTAAGCAGAGGACCCAGCTCAGCTGCACCTACACTTCTGACCCACAGAAACTAAGAAAATATTTAAAATATATGTGTGTTGTTTAAAGCTCTTTAGTTCGTGGTAGTTCATTATGCAGCAATAGATGACTAATACAGTTTTTATCCTAATTTTAGGGAATTATATAAACTATATACAATACATGCTTCTTGTAAAAACCTCAATGTAGAAATATGTGGAGTAAAAAGTCGAAGTCCTTCTCTCCATGTCCTCCTATTCCACTTGCCTCATGGGATGTAATAGTCATCAGCAATTTGATGTGTCTCATTCTACAGTAGACACATAGCCACACAAATGTAATTAAAAAATTATAAATCAGTTTATACCAAACTAATTAGTATATTAGTTTATACTAGTATATGTAAACAGTGTGTGCATATATATATGTACTGTTCTGAGACTTTTGCCCCTTAACCGTGTCTGAACCTGTGTCATGGAGTCTGTGTAGTCTTTTTAATTGCAGATCATAATCCATAGTGCGGATTTACTGTAATTTAACCTAATTTAACCTGTCTCTGTTGCTTTTAATTCTTTATTGTTATAAAGAATGCTTTAGTTAGCATTTTGGCACATACACCATTGTGGAACTGCATGTATCTTGGACCATTACTGATGCCCAGAAAAGAAATCGCTGTTTCAGTAGCTAGGGACATTAACGAATTTAATGGATAAACTATTGATGAGATTATTAGTAGGTACATCTTGTGGGTTGATAACAAAAATCTCTATGGACTAGTATGGGGAGATCTCTAAGATATATAAAGTTTAAAAGAAATATATGAAAGTATAGTAGGCTTCCATTTATGTGTGTATGTATATTTTAAAGAGAATACGTGGATTCTCTTACTTATGTGTACATGCGTAAGGGCTATTTGCGGGCGCCACATTTGAAACAGTTTTACCTTTAGAACATAAGACTAGTCTGCTGTGGAAAGTTAAAAACTTTTATTTTGTACATGTGTCTATATTATTTTTAATAGCCTACACACTTATTTTTTGATAGATTGTATTAAGTTGCCCTCCAGAATATCATCTTGTTAAGATGTTTGGGCACACACATCATTAACATTAGTGATGCACATTTAATTATATGTAACAGATAAACAAGTTTAAACATAAGAATGAAATTTTCCCAATAAATAAATAAATACTTGTGGATTTCACTTGT
The DNA here is from genome assembly GCF_017311325.1 of Ursus maritimus. Classification (NCBI taxonomy): domain Eukaryota; kingdom Metazoa; phylum Chordata; class Mammalia; order Carnivora; family Ursidae; genus Ursus; species Ursus maritimus. The sequence goes on along the minus strand of NW_024424897.1, from coordinate 12,583,827 downwards.
ATTTCTAATTTGTTAAAACAGAAATCAAGTGGGACAAGTTGTACCATTTATGGAGCATCTACTGTATGCTACATACTATTCTAGAAATCTTTTATAAGTTATCTGATTTCATCCTCTCTGCAGTTCTGTGAGGTTGACGCGAAGGCCCTTTGTATTTATAGATGAGGTAACAGCAGCAGAACGGTCGTGCCACTTTCCCAGTCATGGATCCAGTTTCAGAATCTAGGTCTTGATGATTCCAGACCCTATGTTCTTTCCAGTCTACCATGTAGGCACGGGTACTTTTCACAGCAAATATGGAAATTCCGCTTTCATCCATCTTTTTCCCCACTTGAGCTGCATCAGCAGTCGTGGGTGACTGTGCCTTTGTTCTTGGTTATTTCTAGGTTGAGCTGAAATGAGGCAGTTTGCCTTTGTTCAAATCTCACTTCTGGCACTTGGCAACCATGTGTCCTCAGGCAAGTTACTTAATTTCTCTAAACCCTGGTTTCATCATTTATAAAATGGAGATCTAGAGCTTCTGACGTGGGACCTGGGACAGTGTGAGCTGTTGTGGCCACCATCATCGCTGGCACGGTGATTGTTATTTAAAGAGTTCCTGCAGGGGCTTGCTTGTTAGTTTGTTTGACCATTCTTTTGCTTCTCTAATTATCTAATTTTCCTAAAGGATATTATCTTAAAATCCATTGGTCAATTATTTCGAGTTACTAAAAATCATTGTGTTCTTGAGAAAAATAAATTAATAGTTAGGCAGAAAGATTCTCATCATAAGTACGAATCCTGCACACTCTCAGAATAAAGAGTGGTAACAGTATTTTAAAAGAGGCTTCGAAGGAATCTTTATATAACTGAGCAAATCCCTTCCTCCTCAGATAGAAGGAATACAATGTAGCTGGCCCCACTCCCACTTTTTTTTTTTTTTTTTGCATTTGGCCATACCCTGAATTAGAAGCTGCCTAAATAATAGTTAGACATAAGTTCATGTTGCCTCTGTATATTCTTTTTGTGCGTTATCCCAAACACAGAACACAAAGATAATAGGTTTTATTCTTGTCTTCTGATTCCGTGAAAAATGTTTTGAAGCTTCTTTTTAATGGCTTGTAATTATTTTTATGACTTTTCAGTGAAGTATGATGTGGTTTGGTAGCTTATCACCAAAGTGAAGTTAGGGTCTAGTTAGGGTCTAGAAAAGATGAAAAAGAATGATTTAATACCACTTATTATTTTTACTTGAAACTTTGCTTAAGAGTTATGGTTTAGGAGAGGGTGGAGGGGAGTAAAGATGAATCAGCCTCCTTCCCAGTGGAAGAAACACATGGATTCTGCTAATTTTAGAAGACTTTGTTCATGAAAAAGAAGGCATTAGTTTAGATTTCTTTAGATGCCATTTTATAAAGAGATACCATCTAGGTTACATAAAAATTCTAGGAGTATGCAAACAATTACTATTTATTATATATTTTATCATATTAGATTCAGGCTATCTTTATAGGAATTAAAGTTTTATCTTTTAATTTATGTTGGGTCCTCTAAATAATAAATTTGTTCATACCTATAAGAAAGGACTTGGAGAATAATTATCCTATTTTAAGTGATTATAGAGGACTATAATTTTTGCATCTTGCTTTAATGAGATCCTTCTATGGGTTATTTGATGCCAGATTTTAGTTTGGAATGAAGAATCTAATTATAGCCCTGCCCTTATGGAAAATATGATTTGCTTTACAATGATCCTCTTTATGATGTGGTTTTCCAGGAATGCATTGCAGCAAAAAGCTGGGACTGTGTATGTCCTTTAAAAATGTCTTACGTTACAGCTAGCATTTCATTTGCTTGTGCAGTTACGAACATGACCAGCAGATGGTGATCAAGTATAATGAAAATGTAATTGTGACTATTGATCTATGTGGAAAAAAAATTTTTTTTCACTTTAAAAATAATGATGTAATTTTTTGGTCTGGATACTTTAAAAACTGTAATAAATCTTTTTACTTTGTTAAGCTCTATTTTTATATGTAAATGACATTGACACTATAAATAGCCCCCCTCCTAAATCGTTGGATAGATATATGGGGGAGCTGATCAGTACCTTTCCTTCCTAGGGATTCTTCATATCCACTGGCATAAATAAATACGGTTGGGATTACACATAGTAAAACATCTTTAAATGTTCACTAAGTACATTCATTATATTTACAAATAGCCCGGTTGTTTGGGCAAAGATATATTCTACAGCAGCACTGTCTTTGCAGTAGAACTTTCTGCATGGAAATGGTCTATGGCTATGCTGTCCAACATAGTAGCCACTCTTCACATATGACCACTAAGCACTTGAAAGGTGACTGGTGTGACGGAGGAGCTGAATTTTACATGGTAATTAATTTAAATAGCCACATGTGATTTAGTGGCTGCTGTGTTGTGCTTGGAGCTGTAGACTTGGGTCTTCTCGGCCAGGCCGTTGTAAAACCTGACCTAGTGGAGAGCTGGTGTCTTGATGGGGCCGTGGGATGCAGACGGGCTAGGAGTTGGGTGTTGGTGCACGGAGACCGCCTCTGCCCCAGAGCAGACCTTTTTTCTGTGCTTCCTTGTAATTTCGCAGGTATCTCTTCTTTGATGATAATCACCCATGATCAACACCTAGTTGCTTTTCTTTCAGTCAATCTCAGGTTTCAGAGGAGCTCTTGTGAATAAATAGTTTTGAAAGAAAGAAAAATTAATCATTTTTCTTAAATTAATTTTCGTCACCATTTTGTTTGGGTAGAACACTTAGGATGGATTATATCTGATTAATTTGATATTTTTGATACAGTGACCACTTAACCTTGAGCTCTAGAAGTAAGTCTGCTACGTAAATGAAGAATGAAAACTGTTTCTTAGGGTATTCCATAAAACATAACATGTCATTCTCATAAAACTGCTTAACTACTCATTAATTTTCAACATTAATGTACTAATTAAATATCATTCTTTGGTGTTTACCAAGGCAAGGAAGTGGCAACAAAGTGTAACTGAAATGGAATTGCTTTGAAAATAATGGCCTTGCTTTTATCTTAGGCTTTTTATTTATTTTTTATTTTTTTAGTGAGTCAGATTTTTGACAAACGTCACTTTTTAAAAAAGTTTTTAATGAGTGGGGCTTTGTAATAGCATCTTTTTATTTCACAGGCAAGTTTCTTTTTGTGAGATCATAGTGCTGAACAGTTTTGATTGTCCTTTTAATACACGAAAAAGGATGCCAGTAAGCTTATACGTATATGACTGTAAAACTTAATTTTAAGGTAATTAAAATACTCTCTAAGTGTTGTACTGTTAAACCAGAGATCTATTAATAAATATTGACTTAACTGAATGACTTTTAAAGGTGATTTTTATTTTTAATTTTTAAAATTACATGTGTTATTTTAAGGTAGGAAATGGGGAAAACATGGAGTCTTAAGTTTATGAATCTCTGGTCATTTTTTAGTTTTGTCAAGTATCTAATTTTTTTTTTTCGTTTAGGTTTTCTTTTTATTCCTAATAAAGTTCCCTTTGAAAAATTAAAATAAATATGTTGTGGATCATTGAAAGTTATTTTTATTTTCTTATTTTCAGTGTTATTTGATAGTTTACTGCATTATTGTTTACTGCATTATTAATTGTTGCTATTTATTTTTATGTTTCACTTGTAATTTATCTATACCTTAAGAAGACGATTCTTCAGATGGTACATAACATATTACCCGCTGCTCAGATGAATGCAGAGACATGAAATCTAGTTCGTTCTTGCTTTACTTTTCTGATCATTTATAATGCAGTAGTTGTATTACTCTTGCGGTATTTTACAACTGTGATACAGCACCCATGTAAAAAGTGTACGAAAATATACAGGTACACTTTAAAGAACAGTTACAAAATAAACATCCCTATACTTTTGGCCCACCCAAGAAATAGCATGTTCTACTACTCCAGGAGACCTTTGGGTGTCCTTCCCTATTGCCTCCTCTTCCCATCTTCTGAGAGGATCACTGTTCTGTCTTTTGTGTTAAACATTTCTTTGCTTCTTAATTTTTTGAATGTTATATAAGTGGGACCACACTTCATATATTATTTTGAAGCTTCTTTTTCTCATCATATTTCTCAGATTCATCCATGTTAATAAATGTAGCTGTGGTTCAATCTTTGTGGCAAACTTTTAAAATCAATATGTAACATACAACAAGACACACAATCTCAAGTCTAAAGCTTGATGAAGTTTTACAAAATGAATACCTTTATAGAATCACCTTTTAAATCAAGATAGAGAACATCACCAGCTCTCCAGAAACCTCTGTTTTGCTCCTTCCCGGTCATTTATCATCCCCCCAAAGTAACCACTATTCTGCATTATATCACCATAGATTAGTTTTAACTGTTTCTGATTCATAAAGTATGTCCACTTTTTTCTAGCTTCATTGTCTCAACATTATGTTGGGAGATTGATTCATGTTGTGGCATTTAGCAATGGATTATTATTTTTTTTTTATTTTACTACTCTGTGAATATATCATATTTATATATCCATTCTACTGTTATTGAGCATTTGGGTTTTTTCCAGGTTTTGGCTATTATAAATAATGCTCCTGTGAACATTGTTTTACATGTCTTTCAGTGCACATATGTACACTATGTTGACTTGGAAATGTAATTACAGTAGATACTGCCAAAGAATTTTCCCAAATGGTTATAGCAATTTACATTTCCATGGTAGGACTTCAGAGTCTGTGGTTCGCCATCTTTCCCAGCATTGGTTTGTCAGTTTCTTTTAGTTTTAGCAATTCTAGTATGATTTTTTTTTTTTTAAAGATTTTATTTATTTATTTGACAGAGAGAGAGAGACAGCCAGTGAGAGAGGGAACACAAGCAGGGGGAGTGGGAGAGGAAGAAGCAGGCTCCCAGCAGAGGAGCCCGATGTGGGGCTCGATCCCAGAATGCTGGGATCACGCCCTGAGCCGAAGGCAGACGCCCAACGACTGCGCCACCCAGGCGCCCCAACTAGTATGATGTTTTAAACTTGCATTTTCCCTCATGACTAATGACATCGAGCACTTTTCTCCAGGCTTTTTGGCCATTTGGATGTCCTCTTTTGTGAAATTCCTATTCATTTTTTAATAAAAAACGGATTGTCAGTCTTTTCTGTATTGATTTGTCATAATTCTTTATATATTCTGGATGCAAATTGTTTGTTGATATATGTATGGCAAGTATCTTTTCCTCCTTTCACTGTGTGTTCTGTTGAATGTTATTAAATTATAGTTTTATTTGTTATTTGTCTCTGGTATTGTTTGTGCTTGTTTTGTGTGTCCTGTTTAAGATTTCTTAAAATGCCTTACTTATCTCAGGATCATGGAGATACTTGCCTGTGTTAGCTTCTAGAAGCTTTCTAATTTTACCTTTCTCAATTAGGCATGTGCTACATCTGGAATTGATTTTTACGTATGAAGTTAGGTAGGGCTCCCTGCTACACCCTCCTGCCACTGGCCCAGGTTAGGGGATAGCCATTTGATTCCGCATTAAAAAAAAAAAAAAAAAAAAAAAAAGCCATTCTTTCCCCATTCTTGTAGTTGGCATCATTATTGTAAACTAGGAAATCTTATTTGTGTGGGTTTGTTTCTGGACTTTTATCGCTTCCATTGGTCTGTTTGTCTATCTGTGTGCTATTCCACGCTGCCTTAATTACCATAGCTTTGAAACAAATCTTGATTTTTAGTAGTGTGATATATGCTCTTCTTGGTTCTTTACATTCTCATTTAAATTTTATAAGTAGCTTACCAGTTTATACATACACACACAGACACACACTAACACACACACACCCCCCTTCTTTGAGATTGTGATTGGGAATGTATTGAGTTTGTAGATCAATTTGGGAAGAATTAATATCTTTATAATGTGGAATTACACTCCAAGGCCCAGGCAAGCAGTGATCTGCTTTTTGTCTCTATAGTTTTGCCTTTTTTAGAAATTTCATATGAGTGGGATCATAAACTATGTAGTCTTACGCATCTGGTTCTTTCACTTAGTGTGTTGTTATTGAAGTTCATGTTGCATGTATCTGTAGTTTATTATGAATAATGCTGCTGTGGACATTCATATTGCAAATTTTTGTTTGAGCACATGTTTTTCATTTCTTTTGGGTAGATATGCAGTGGGTTGTATGATAAGTGTATAGTTAACTTTTTAAGGGAAATATCAAACTGTGTTCCTAAGTGGCAGTACCGTTTTACATCCCCATTAGCAATGTGTGAGTGTTTCAGTTTTTTCACATCCTCAACTCTTGGTATTATCAGTGTTTTTGATTTTGGTCATTTTAATGGGCATGTAGTGGTATTGCATTGTGATTTTAATTTGCATTCCCCTAATAACTAATTAGGCTGAGCATCTTTTCAAGTGCTTAATGGCCATTTGTAAATCTTCTTTGGAGAAATGTCTTTTCCAATAGTTACCTGCTCCCCACACACCCAACTACAATAATCACTATAGACATTTCTAAAAAGGAGAACAATGGGAGGCACAAAGTAGTCACTGGTCCATAGCAATTCTGAAATCCAGTTGGGCAAATATTAAAAATTCCTTAATTAAAGCTCGAGACCTGGGAGTAATATTCCATGTCTCTTGGCTTCTCCCACTGGGTTCTTGATTCCATCTTCTGAGTTCTTATTTTTTCATGAAAGATAGCATGTATTTGCAGCTGAGTAATTTTCTCAACCTGCTTCCTTCCAGAAGAATTTTGGAGGTCCAGTGGCCCCTTTTCATTTTGTACTCTATCTTTTCAGTCCAGGAGAGAAGTGATTTTGCTGGTATAATTTTCTCAAAAACTTTGTAGATTTCCTGTACATCTTATTTATGTTCATTCCATTAGACAAAAGCCACATATATTAATCTCATTGAGATTCCCTTTCCACATTGGGTTGCTTCTGAGAAGATTGAGGGACAATGACCTTAACCTTTCTGGAGACTCCATTGTTTGATTGAGAGAATCTGTATGGCATAGGCTTAATCTGTTTAAAGGTCTCTGTGTGTCAGTGTATAGTACTTTGATGTACCACCTTTAATCTTTTTGATCTTAAAAAAAAGATTTTTCGTTTATACTCTTGGCTTTATCTCTAGGCAGTGCCCAAACGTCACTTGGATGACATTTCTTACTTTAGCATCTTTTGCCAGCTGGAGACTGAGAATTTTTAAAACCATGAAGCCCTGATTCTTTTTTCTTTTAATTTATTACTCTCCTCTTGCATTTTACTGTGGGCAACAAGAAATACTTTGCTTGGAAATCTCCTTCACTATATCACTTACCCAATTTATTAACAACATTTTCTATTTTACATGTTACTGAACGTGATAGTGTGGCTTTCTGCCACTGTATAAAAAGGAGCCCTCTTCCTCTAGATTTTAATAACATGTCTCTCACTTCGTCTTGAGCTCTCACTGGCAATGTCTTCAAATTCCAGATTTCTACCTACAGCTTCTTCAAGTCAATTTTGTTTTTCACTAGCATACTATTCAAAGTCCTTCCATACTCCTACCACTATCTGGTTCAAATGACATTTAAGGCGTTAGTTATTATCTGTTGCTGCATAACAAATTATTCCAAGTCTTAGCAGCTTAAAAAGAATAAACGTTTATCATCTTGTGGACATGACTTGCCTGGGATTTGTGGCTCAGGTTCTCTTATAAAGCTACAAAGTATTTGTGGGGTGTTTGTCTGAGGGCCTCAGTATTATGGCTTTCATCCAGAGGCTTCCCTGAGTTTCTTGTTGTTTAGACTTCTCCAGTGGACAGTGTGCAACATGGCAGCTGGCTTGCATTAGAGAGAATAAGCCAGATGGAAACCAGGGTCTTTTTGTAAACTAATCTTGGAAGTGATATTCTATAACTTGTGTTAGATGCAGGTTATTAGAACTCAATCACTAGGTTCAGTGTACACTCTAGAAAAGAGCTTATACAAGGGCATGAATACCAGGAGATGGGGATCATTGGGAGCCATATTAGATATTGCATAGTACATACCTAGAACAAGTACTAAAAATATAATAGAAAGACCTATAACCAGGAAGAAATATAACTAGAGGGATTAAAATGGAATACAGTAAAGTTTTGTGACTAACACAAAAGAAGGTAGGGAAGGAAGAACAGAGGAACAAAGAGGAGATGGGACAAATACAAAACAAAGAGCAAAATGGCAGACTAAATAGAATCATATCAATAATTACATTAAATGTAAATAGACTCAACAGTTCAATCCAAAGGCAGTGATTGTTATATTGGATTAAAAAAGCAAGAACCAATTGTATGTTATCTATAAGAGACATACTTTAAAATACCAAGACAAGGAAATTGAAAGAGATGTAGAATGTAAAGAGATGTAAAATGAAAACAAGCATAAGAAAGTTGGAATGGCTGTATTAAATATCAGATAACATAGGCTGTAAGCTAAGGAGAATTATTAGAGACAAACATAATTTTGTAATGACATTAAGGGTCAGTTCATAAGCATGACATAACAATTATAAATATATATGTAGCAAATAGTAAAGCTTCAAAAACACGAGGCAAAACATAATAGCTAAAAGGAGAAACAGACAAATCCACAAATGTTGCAGATTTTAACACCCTTTCTTAGGAACTGATGGAGCAGAAAAATCAGTAAGGATAGAGGACTTGAAAAATGCACTGACCCACCTCAACCTCACTGACATCTATAAAATACCCTACCCAATAAGTGCAGGTTACACATCCTTTAAGTGCACATGGCATGTTCATCCAGATAGGTCATCTCTGGGTCATAAAAGAAATCTCAATTGGTCTCAGAAGATGAAAGACAGGGAGTATATATTCTGTCCTCATTTGAATTTAATGAGAAATTAATAATACTATTGTACATCCAGAAAAGCCCTAAAATGTTTATAAATTTAAAAACTTCTTTTTTTTTAAAAAAGATTTAGTTTTAAATGATCTCCACACCCAGTGTGGGGCTCGAACTCACAACCCTGAGATCAAAAGTTGCATGCCCCACTGACTGAGTCAGCCAGGTGTCCCAAAAAAATCACCTCTAAGAAAGAAATCACAAGGGAATTTAGAAAATATTTTCAAACAGAAGATAAGGAAAATACAAAATTTATGAGGTACAGCTAAGGCAGTGCTTAGAGGGAAATTTAGAGTTTTTAATGCTTATAACAGTAAAGAAGAGATATCAGGGTGTCTGGGTGGCTCAGTCAGTTAAGTGTCTGACTCTTGATTTCAGCTTAGGTCATGATTTCAGGGTCCTGGGATTGAGTCCAGTGTTAGGCGCCATGCTTAGCATGAAGTTTGCTTGAGATTCTCCCTCTCCCTCTGCCTGACCCCCGAGCTTGTGCACCCTCTCTCTCTCTCTAAAATAAATAAATAAAATCCTTAAAAAGAAAAGAAAAGAAGAGATATCTAAAATCAGTGCTAACAGCTCCCCCCTTTGGAAGCTGGAAAAATAAGAGGTGAGTGGACCCAATGTAAGTAGAATGAAGGAAAAAAATAGATGAATGGAAATTAATGCAACAGAAAGCAATAGAGAAACATCAATGAACCAAGCATTGACTTTTTTTTTTTTTTAAGACTTTGTCAGAGAGAGAGAGAGTGCACAAGCAGGGGGAGCATCAGACAGAGGGAGAAGCAGACTCCCTGCTGAGCAAGGAGTCTGATTCGGGACTTCAACCCAGGACCTTGGGATCATGACCTGAGCCGAAGACATACACTTAACCCACTGAGCCACCCAGGTGTCCGCATTGATTTTTTTTTTTTTGAAAGCTAAATAAAATTGATAAATTCTGGTCAGACTGATCAAATAAAAAGAAATACAGTGACAAATATAAAAACCTGTAGAATTTTAATTTTGGCTTATATTTCCATTTTTTTGTTTTCTATAGGAGTATAAAGAAGTATGCATAAAATAATTATAAATATGTGTTAATGAGTACATGGTATAAGTAACAAAAAGCTGTGGAGAAAGATGTGGAGCTGTAAAGGAGTAGAGGTTTTGTATGCAATTGAAGTTTAAAATATATTGTTGTAATTTTAGGATTTTTTTTTTTTTGTGATGTTCCTGGTAACCACAAAGAAAATATACACAAAAGGCTATGAGACGGGAATCAAAACACGTCACTACAAAAAAAATCAACTAAATAAAAAGGGTAGGCAGTAAGGAAGGAAATAGACAAATAAGCTATAAGAATACAGAAGATAACAAAATGGGAATAGTCTTTGTCCATCACTAATTAATTGTACTTTATATATAAATGTATTAAACCCCACAATCAAAAGTCATGGCTTAGAAGAATGGATAAAAAAATGCCAGTATCCAACTATATGCTGTTTACAGGAGACTCACTTTAGATCTAAGGACACACACACATTGAAATTGAAAAGATGAAGAAAGGTATTCCATATAAATAGTAACCAAAGGAGAACAGAGGTGGCTATATATCATGCAAAATGGACTTTAAATAAAAAACTGTTATGAGACAAAGAAGGACATTATATTATGATAAAAGGGTCAATTCACCAAGAAGATTTAACAATTATAAACATACATGCACCAAACATCAGAAGTCCTAAATATATGAGGCAAACATTGACAGAACTGAAGGGAGAAATAGCTCTATAATAATAGTAGGAAACTTTGGTACCTCACATTCCCTAATTCAATAATGGATAGAACAATCAGAAGATTAATTAAGAAATAGAAGACTTGAACAACACTGTAGACCAATTGGACCAAACAGATATATACAGAGTAAATCACCTAACAACTGCAGAATACACATTTTTCTCGGGAGTGCATGGAATATTCTCTAGGGTAAACCATATGGTAGGCCACAAAAAGTCTTAATACATTTTGAAAAATCAAAATCACACAGAGTATTTTTTTCTGATCAAATTATAAGGAAACTAGAAGTCAGTAGGAGAAGTACAACTAGAAAATTCATAAATGTATGGAAATTAAATAACTCTGAGCAAGCAATGAGTAAGGAAGAAATCAAAAGGGACATTAGAAAATATATTGAGGTAATGCAAATGAAAACACAATGAACCAAAACTTGTGAGATGCTGTGAAAGCAGTGCTAAGAGGGAAATTTACAGCTGTAAAAGCTTACATTAAAAAAGAAAAAAAGATCTCACATTGAGGAACTGAATTTGCATCTTAAGGAACTGGAAAAAGAAGAACAAACTCCAGATTTAGCAGAAGAAAGGAAATAATAAAAATTAGAGCAGAGATAAACAAAATGGAGAATGAAAAAAGCATTAGGGAAAAAATAAAACCAACAGTGGTTTTCTTAAAAAAAAAAAACCAACAAAATTGACAAACATTTAGCTGAATTGACTGGAAAAGAAAGAAGACTCAACTGAAATTAGAAATGAAAGAGGGGATATTACAACTGATTTTATGGAAATGAAAAGGATTACAGGTGAGTATGATGAACAGATATATGCCAACAAATGGGATAAACCAAATGAAATGGACAAATTACTGGAAACACACAATCTACAAAGACTGAATCATGAAGAGATAGAAAATCCGAAAAAACCTGTAACTGGTAAGGTGATCGAAGGAATATACAACAGTCTCACAAAAAAGAAAAGCCTAGGACCAGATGGCTTCATTGGTGAATTCTACTGAGCATCTAAAGAATATTTAACACCAATCCTCCTCAAACTCTTCCAAAAAATTGAAGAGGTGGAAATACTTCCAATTCATGGCATGAAGTAAGAATTACCCTGATACCAAAGCCAGACAAAGACACTACTGGAAAACTACAGACCGATTTACCTGATGAATATTGATGTAAAATTCTTAAAAAAATAAAAAATAAATAAAAAATCCAACTAGCAAACAGACTTTGGCAGCACATTAAGAGGATTATATACCATGACCAAGTGGGATATTCCTGGAATGCAAGGATAATTCAACATATGAAACTCAATCAATATAATACATTGCATTAACAGAATGACAGAAAAAAACCACATGATCATCTCAATTGATGCAGAAAAAGCATCTAACAAAATTTAATACCCTTTCATGATAAAAATACTTAACAAACCAGGAATAGAAGGAAATTATCTCTAAATAATAGTCCACATATGAAAAGCAGATAGCCAACATCATACTTAATGTTGAAAGACAAAGACTTACTTTATGTCAGGAACAGGACAATGATGCCCACTCTTGTCACTTCTATTCAACATAGTACTAGAAGTCCTAGCCAGAGCAATTAGACAAGAAAAAGAAAGGAATCCGAATTGGAAAGAAAGAAGTAAAATCACCTCTGTTCACAGGTGACACGATCTTATACATAGAAAACCCTACATATTCCATAAAAAACTGTTAGAACCAATAAATTCAACAAAGCAGCGGGATACAAAACCAACACAGAAAAATCAGTTGCATTTCTTTATACACTAACAGTAAACAATGTGAAAAGAAATTAAGAAAACAATTCCAGGGGCGCCTGGGTGGCGCAGTCGTTAAGCGTCTGCCTTCGGCACAGGGCGTGATCCTGGCGTCCTGGGATCGTGCCCCACATCAGGCTCCTCCGCTGGGAGCCTGCTTCTTCCTCTCCCACTCCCCCTGCTTGTGTTCCCTCTCTCGCTGGCTGTCTCTCTCTCTGTCAAATAAATAAAATCTTAAAAAAAAAAAACAATTCCATTTACAATAGCCTCAAAAAGAATAAAATATTTAGGAATAAACTTATTTAAGGAGGTGAAAAGCTACAAAATGTGGAAAAAAATTAAAGAAGACACTAGTAAATGGAAAGACATCCTGTGCTCATGGATCCAATGCAATACTATCAAGATTCGAGTGACATGTTTTTTTTTTTTTTCTCCCAGAATTACAAAAATCCATCCTAGAATTCATATGGAATTTCAAGTGACAATGTAGCCATAACAGTCTTGGAAAAGAAGAACAAAACTGGAGTTCTCACACTTTCTGATTTCAAAATTTATTCCAAAGCCACAGTAATCAAAACAGTGGTATTATTATAAAGATGGGAGATATATATAGAATAACATACTAGAATAGAGACCCTGGAACTAAACCCTTGTATATATGACCAAATTATTTTTGTCAAGGGTGCCAAGACCATTTAAGAGGAATAGGACAGTTTTTCAACAAGTGGTGCTGGGAAAACTAGATGCAAAACACATGCAAAAGAATGAAGGTGGACTTTTACCTTACATTATATACAAAAATAAACTCAAAATGGATCAAAGACCTAAATATAAGAGCTACAACTATAAAACTTTTAGTTGAAAATATAGGGGGAGGCTTCATGCAGTGGATTTGGCAATGATTTGGATATGACACCAAAAGCAAAAAAATAGATGAGTTACATCAAAATTAAAAAACTTTTGTGTATCAAAGGGTGCAATCAACAGAATGAAAAGACATCCCATGCAATGGGAGAAAATATTTGCAAATTGAAACATGGTTAATTTTCAGAATATATAAAAAAATTCTACAAGTTGGGATGCCTGGGTGGCTCAGTCATTTAGGTGTCTGACTCTTGATTTTGGCTTGGGTCATGACCTCGGGGTCATGGTACTGAGCCCTGAGTTGGGCTCTCAGCTCAGCTTGGAGCCTGCTTAAGATTCTCTCCCTCTCCCTCTGCCCCTCTGCCCCCTGGTTCACACATGTGTGCACACTCTTTCTAAAAACAAAACAAAACCAAAACAAAACTTCTGCAACTCAATGCTAACAAAAACCTACCTGGTCAGAAATAGGCAAACAACTTGAATAGCCGTTTCTCCACAGAAGATATGCATATGACCAATAAACACATGAAAAGATGCTCAATATCAATAATCATTCTGGAAATGCAAATCAAAAACATACCGAGATACCACCTCACACCTATTAGGATGGCTACTATTAAAACCCAGAAATTAAGTGTTATCAAGGATGTGGAGAAATTGAGACCCTTGTGCACTCTTGGTGGAAATGTAAAATGGGATAGGCTACTGTGAAAAATAATATGGCAGTTCCTCAAATTAAAAGTAGTTACCATATGATCTAACAAACCCAAAAGAATTGAAAATGGGAACTTGAACAGTTATTTGTACACTCATGTTCATGGTATCATTATTTGCACTATCCAAAAGGTGGAAGAATTCCAAGTGTTCGTTAGTCGATGAATGGAAAGAAAATGTGGTATATACATACAATGGAAGATGAGTGAGCCTTAAAAAGGGAGGAAATTCTGACACATGTTGCAGCATGGATGAAGCTTGAAGATGTTATGCTGGGGGAAATAAGCCAATCACAAAAAGACAAATACTGTATGTTTCCACTTATATGAGGTACCTAAAGTAGTCAGATTCATAAAGGCAGAAAGTAGAATGGTGTTTGCCAAAGGCTGTAGGCAGAGAAGAATGGGGAGTTATTGTTTAATGGGTACAGAGTTTCAGTTTGGGAAGATGAAAACGTTCTAGAGATGGATGGTGGTGATGGGTGCACAGCAATATGCATGTGCTATTTTTTAAAAGATTTTTATTAGTGTGAAAGCACAGGTGGGGGGAGGAGCAGAGGGAGACGGACAAGCAGACCCCATGCTCAGCACGGAGCTGGGTGCAGGTTTTGATTTCGGGACCCTGAGGTCATGACCTGAGCCAAAACCAAGAGTCCGACACCTAACCAACTGAGCCACCCAAGCGCCCCTGTGAATATACTTAATGCCACTAAACTGTACACTTAAAAATGGTTAAGACAGTAAATTTTATGTTACATGTATTTTGCCACAATTAAAAATAAAAGAGAGAAAACACAAATTAGCAGTATCAAGAATGTAAAGGAGACTCCATATGGATCATGCATGCATTAAGAATATAATAAGAGAATAATATAAACAACTTTATATCACTGAAAACTTTGAGGAAGTAGACACATTCCCTGAAAGACACAGAACCAAAAATGACTCAAGAAGGAACGGGAAATTTGAGTAGCCCTATTACCTACCAAGGAAACTTAATTCGTAATTAACCACCTTTTCACAAAGAAATCTCCAAACCCAGATGGCTTCCTTGGTGAATTTTATCAGGCTTTTATGGAAGAAATACCATCCTGCATGAAATTTTTCCAGGAAATAGAGGAAGAGGGAATGCTTCCAAACTGATTTTGTTAATTCAGTATTACGTTGTTTCCAAAAAAAGACAAAGACATTACAAGAACATAAAACTGCATACCAGTATTCCCTCATGGACATAGATTTAAACATTCTTAATAGCAAATTGTATTCAGAAAAAGGATACAAAGGATAATATAACATGAATATATGGGGCTTATCCCAGGAACATGAGGGTTTTTGGTACTTGAAGATCTATGTATTTCATCACATAAATAAGAAAGAAAAACCATGTCTTGTGTCTTATCTATCTTTATGGGGGCAAGTCTTTGTTTCTCTAGTATTTGGAATCAAGAATGATGCTGAGAGAATGGTTCTGGATTCCTGCTGAGAT